>NC_141820.1:19543642-19864892 GCF_982586985.1 Callionymus lyra
CATCAACTTTTTTGAGCAAGAAAAAGAAATTGTGAATAAATGTACCGAAGAAATGAACAGTTAAACATGACTGACAGTTGACACGTAGAATTTTTCTCTTTATCCATTTTATTTTTGCTATTTTAAGGTAAAATATGTGACGTGACATCGGGATTGATTACGAAAGATTACGTCCCTCTTGGCTTTGAACCTTAAACTGCCTTCAAAGCGTAATAGACTGTCCTTCAATGATAGACATGGTACTAAAGGATGGCCGCATTCATTACTACCTCCGTAGATAAAGGATCAATGAAATCCTCAAAGATCTCAGCAATGACTGAGGACAAGAGGATACGGTCAATTCCAGCAGCTTTCAAAGCTGACGTTTGGACATTTTTTGGTTTCGAAAACAAATAAAAAGCAGTTAGGACTTCTTCAAGAGTCATGTGGTCTGTAAATTCTGCAACAATAGAGTCAAGTACTCGACAATACTACAAATACATCCTTGTTCCAATAGTATCGTAGTATATTTCAATATATCGTAGCAATGTCACTGTATTGTATCGTCGTAGTGTGTACTCTCCTAAAAAAGGTCTTGGTCTTGACCTGGTCTGTCTTGGTATTGGACTTGGTCTTGACCTGGTCTGTCTTGGTATTGGACTTGGTCTTGACCTGGTCTGTCTTGGTATTGGACTTGGTCTTGACCTGGTCTGTCTTGGTATTGGACTTGGTCTTGACCTGGTCTGTCTTGGTATTGGACTTGGTCTTGACCAGGTCTGTCTTGGTATTGGACTTGGTCTTGACCTGGTCTGTCTTGGTATTGGACTTGGTCTTGACCTGGTCTGTCTTGGTATTGGACTTGGTCTTGACCTGGTCTGTCTTGGTATTGGACTTGGTCTTGACCAGGTCTCGACATTCTCCAGTTTGGGGAATGTCTTAGAAAGTGAAATACTGGCGTCTGAGAGCTTATCTAACTTTCAGGGTAAAACTGATGTGACTGATGTAAGACCCCAACCGATAAAAAATATCTAATTCAGAAACTGATAAATATCTCTAATGAAACATTAAATAGGAAAAAAAGGTTGATATAGTTCGACTCTCCTTTCATCAGTGATATTATTTCTTGTTAATTCCACTGAGGTTGTCGTTATTTAGGTGAAGATATTCCTCAGTTTACACACATCATTCCTCTTGTTATTTATGTAAATATGATTGTGTAAATATTATATAGCGCAGATTTATCTTTTATTCCATTTAGATTTTATTTCTCGTTTTTATTTCTGGGTGTTTTTATTTCTCTTGCTGCTGTTAAACCGAATTTCCCCTCGCGGGACTAATAAAGGTTTTCTGATTCTGATTCTGATTCTGATTCATCATGAGCTCCAAGTTATACAATTCGCCATTATTTCTTTAAAGTGAATAATTTTCTTTCATCTTTTAACGGAAAATGGTCTATTGGACATTGGGGTTGGGTGTGCTCCTGCTTGCCGACCCCTTCAACCCTGAAAAATCCTCCATCATTGAGTGTCTTTTATCTCAGTAATAGGCTTCATCTTCTGTACTGGAGCACCACAGGGGTCCTGGTGAGGTGTCATTATCGCGGCAGAAGGCTTCGCACTGGATATCAACTTTAATTAACTGATGGCAGCTTGGCAGGTGTTCATAAAACCCAAGACTAGAGGGCTCCCTTTTCTCCTCTGGAGACCCGACGCTTGAGCGTTCACTCGAGGAAAACATGGGGTCCCAGGAGGAGGCCCCGTACAATGAGGATGAACTTCGGGGAGTGATAAGAGAGGGACAGAGAAATCCCACGGTGGACGATAATTGGAGCGAACAAGTGCCAAGTGCAATTGCGGCTCGAAGGGAAGACAGGCGTGACTCCAGCAGTAACCTGAACTCATTCACGGATCCATTTCTTAGTCCGTCACTTTGAGGATGAGGGAGGATGTCGTAGCTGCACCTCTCTGACCTTATTCACTCTCACGCTACGTTGTTGCGCTGTCACAGTGCACGGCGTGGAGGAAGTGTTGGATCATGAAACTTCTCTTATCAGAAGAAAGTTTTTGAATGAGTTTGTTGATCGAGAAACAAGGTATACATTTGAGAATAGTACTGTAAATTGACTAGTTGAAGTACAAAGCGTTGTTTGGGGAGTACAACGTGTAAAATCGCGAATAAATCTTCTTGGAATACAAAGTGCAAAACTGTAAAAAATCTGAAAATTATCCTAAAATTATTTTTAGACTTAGATTGTATCATCTTGTTCTTTCTCTTAATGTTCTTGTTCTTATTTTATTTTGATTCATTTTTATGAAAAATTGCTGTATTTTCTGTGGCTATTGGAAAAAAACAATTTCCCGAAGGAGACCTCCTGAGGGATCAATAAAGTTTTCCCTTACCTTACCTTACCTTAGAAACTGGGCTAAAAGAAAGCCAGAAACCTTTGAGGACTTGCGACTTTTAAAAGGATGTTTCTTGCAAAATATTTGAGATACTACAGAGTTTAAGACATACTACTACTACTACTGCTAGAATGAGATGAAAAAAATTGCAAATAAAAGCTATTGTACTTATAATAATCCTTGCGTTATCTTAGGGTCAAGGTGACCCGAAGGTCGGGAAACAAATGTGTTTGAGGTATCCATTGTGTTGCCCCTGGGTCAAGGTGAACGACCTCCACCACTGCATATGTATTTCATTGACCCCGAGATAACACAAGGGTTAAGGAAGTAGGTTTCGTACAACCGTTGTTGCGGACAAATATGACCTCAACGAAAGATTCTGGTTATGTTCGGACGGTTATTTTGAGCCCAAGAAGAGCTCTGTGGGACCCTGTGAGAGGGTAACCAAGTTTATAGATATGGATTATATTATAATACAAGTATATTTATTCTATTATTCAAACATCGAAGTCAATGTGGGAAGACAAGACCTTGTGCAAAAATGACTCGACGCTCAAAGCCAGTGGTTTTGCAATGACTCTCTCTCTCTCTCTCTTTTTAATTTGATGAAAGAGAGAAATCTAGTCATCAGTCTTGTCTGGTGAATTATTCAATCGCTTCAATTAGGAGCGACTCATTTGTTTTGTTAAGTCATTACAAAGAAGCCCTGCTACGCTTGATTTTGCCAACAAAAGTTGAGCTTTAATTAAAGATCTCCTTCATAAAATATCCAAGACCCACTGGGACGGAATCAGGAACAAACAAGAGAAACGAAAAACAGGTGACAGTCAGTGACGGATAATCCATAGAACGCTCATTTGTTCTGCACTAATGAGGAATATTTCTTTTCCTTTTGATTATTTTTCCGGTCGTCGTCCTCTCGTATATTTTGCACTTGGGACTCATGTTTATCGGCTCTCGGTGGGCGGCCGGCGGAGACGAGCACAGTCACACTGTTAAAATTGATTGCAGGGAGGGAGGAAGAATTAAGATAAAACTCAAATGACATCATTACAGCACTTATCCGAGGCTTCTGTGCGCCCAGGGGGGCCTGGAAATAAACGCTCACTTCAGGAAAAAGCTCTGCACTTACAATTAAAGCGCCGTTTGCAAAGTGCTACGAAGTCTGTGTTTATTAGCGTTAATGTCAGTGTGATGTACGACGTTCTGACAGGGACACCGACTATGTTTATTGAGAGCCGGATCACCACTTTAAAAATAGTCAAACATTGTGACAAAAGTTTTTACTACAGGATTTACTGGCGTAAGAACGTGACATTTGCTTATAAAGGACTCTTTAAACTAGCGGTGACTAGTTTGCTAAGTAGCTTTTGCAATCTCTTAAGAATGCTCTAAACCAGTGGTACCCACATTTTTTTGCAATGTGGACCAGGTAAATGTTGCCATTACAAATAACAAAAATAAAAGGGAATGCCCTGAAAAAACCAAGTGCATAAAAATACATCTTTGCCTGCACGAATGCTCCTCCCCAGATGCAACACTAATAGACTCAGGGACTCATTCATTCCTCGTGCTATTAGGCTGTTTAATTCTGAGTTTGGGGGCAGGAGTTGAGTGAAAAGCTACACAAAAGCTAAACTATATTTCAGATTATTATCCATTGACAACATAAATACAATCTTTTTGGTAACAAAAAGATATCATGTCTGGATTACATACTTTCCTGAAACACTGAATTAATTTGAGTTGAGATATACAGATGTTTATTTGAACTTGTGGCAAGTTTCTACTGACAACGATGACCTCGCCAAAAGACCAAACTTCAAAGTGAAAACGGAGGTGATGGTTCCACCAATCATCATGAAGAAGGTTTTGTAGTTCAATTGATTCCAAACTGCATGAATATTCATAGAAAAACAACAGTTACTTTACTACCTTGAATGTAAACATGTCAATGTGTGCCACTCGACCGATGATCATTAAACTATTACCAACCTTTTTCTACCACTGATATTCGGAAAATAAAGTTTGTACGAGACATATTTTGTCACCGTTTCTTCTTTGGTCTTTGTGTTTGTTGTTATGTTGTTTGCTTTCTTAAATCTTGTAGAAGTTCCAGGCATATCAAACAGCACAAAGACAAGGCACAGGGGCCGATTCTTGTCTGTGAAAAACTTTGTATAAAAGAGACTAAAACACATTTACAGCAGGGCTGTAATGTATTTATAAAATATTAACCATAAAATTAGTTTTTTCAAAACATAAATAAGTGAAAGCAAAAAATATGAAACTTTTAAAAACATTTATTCATGTATTGAAAAAAAAAAGAGATACTGTTCTGGTAGTTATGCTGATTCCCCAGCATGGTTGATGATTTTATAACCAGTGGAGATTACAGTCATTAGGGCTGTTTCTTGAGCAAGCAAAGCTCTTTGAAGTCAACAAACCTTTGAAAACTGAAAAATCGAGGCAGATGGAATATCAATAAAGGATGAGAAAGCAGATTTATGAGGAAAAACTAGAGTGAATAGAAAGTTTCAGAAACGTATTGGGTCCTTTTGATTGGGTTTGACATCGCTCACCACAGGAAGGAGGTCCCAGGGTTGCCTCATGGTGAAGACATTACGTCTCTTAATTGACCTAGACAACGCCTTCGGTTGTCTGTCCAAAAGAGCTGGACGCACTGGAAAGTCTGGACCTCCTTAAATCTACTAAAAACCCCATTGTTAATTTAAGTTTACATTTATTGTTCATATTTTGAGAATCACTTTCACATTTAATTGTCGTTGTAAAAGCCAGAAATAGTGTTGCTTGTTCCTTCTATATCACAATATATCGTATCGTCACACATGTATCTTGATATATATCGTATCGACAGATTCTTGCCAGTACACAGTCCTAGCTAGCGAGTGAGTGAGCAGCGAGGACTGGAGATCATTTCTTCTCACCATACGTGTAGACATGCTGATTAACAATAAATCGAAAGTGTTACCTCATTTATTATTTTTTAAGATGCATACATGCATGATTTTTTTAATGTAACAAACTTTTACATATACACTTAGACATTAAAGAAGAGTAGTATTACACTACTAAGCACTACTAAGTGCAATGAGAAAATGCAAGTGTGGTTTTTCCTCATAATTTATCTAATTTTCTGATTAATATCTTGTTTTTCTTAGGTTTTTCTATTGCAATAAAGTCAGTATTAACATTTTTTTGTGTTCTCTTTTATATAAAAAAGTATCTTAAAGTATTGAAATACATGTTGGTACCGGTACAAAAAAAAATGATAATACATTTCTACAATAAATAATAAATAATAAATAATAAATAGTAAATAGTAAATAGTAAATAATAAATAATAAATAATAAATAATAAATAATAAATAATAAATAATAAATAATAAATAATAAATAATAAATGATAAATAATAATAATAAATAATCCATAAAGTTCTACCTTACCCTACAATAAAATTTTGCTATGGTGACAACACTAGAACCAAACGACAGATACGAGAAGGAAAGTAGACAATATATGTGTTTTTAATGGTTAAACATTCATGAAAATATGATTATCCAGAATCGTACATCTCATCAAACAACAACCACGCAGTTTAAATATGCAACAGATCAACGACTCAAAAGCAGATGAGGAGAGATATACAAAGGTGAACCATGGCAAAGAAATCTTCGAAAGCATTTTTGGTTTTCTTAGCTTGAAGGTTCATTGCCGATCACTTGAAGAAGGAAACAAGCTGTAGATGTTTTTAGTAACCAAGCAACAAACAATAAGCTGAAATGTGGTTTGACAGCTGGTGCAAACACGGACACGAGCCCTGCGGCGCCCAAGGACTGCTTCCATTTGGATCTATAGCGCATCGTCGTATGTACTCTACGGAGAAACAAGATAAGAGAAATAATATTCCGCTGATATGACGGCTGTGCGGCAGAGATTCAAGGACGACGACCGAAGGATTCAAACCCAGAGTCACGTCCTTGTGATCCGCGTCTTAACTTTTTCCCCCGACGTTTGATTTTAATCCTGCGTGTGGCCGCTCCAGCGTGACATTTCAAGTATATTTGCTTTCAACCCTCCTGACCTGAATCCCATTAATCAAGTGTGCGCGCTGACACTCCGACACGGGAGT
Source organism: Callionymus lyra (assembly GCF_982586985.1). NCBI lineage: Eukaryota > Metazoa > Chordata > Actinopteri > Syngnathiformes > Callionymidae > Callionymus > Callionymus lyra. The sequence continues at coordinate 19,550,178 of NC_141820.1, forward strand.
CAGGTATGAACTTGAACGCGGCCGTGTTAATAGTCTGAACACACACCACTCCAGCGGCCCTCTGTGGCCCCTTTAAATGTAATCACGCTCAAATTTATGCACCAGGTTTAAGTGTGAAGGCGTGGAAAGGACAGAGAAGGTTGAAGTGGAGCGAGGAGGGAGGAGAGAGGGATTCAATGAACGACAAGGGCCACGGTTTGGGATGATCCTCACTGACGTTAAGTTATAATCCAACTGTGTTTTTACTGACATATGAACAGAAGTTTGGCCTCGCACTGAATTAATAACGTATCTTAGTTTTTTTAAGTCCTTCTAAAGATGCTTCAGCGGCCAAATCCACCCACTCATGAGATCAATGCTCAGTTTTATGTTTAAAAATGAAACATTTTTCTTTTCTTTTTTAAAATTCCTATTATGATTTTGAGTGAAATGTTCTTATTTTACTAATAGTTTGATTCTTTTAACCGTTTTTTGTGTTTTCCCAGTGGTAATCAGAAGAAAACGTTTTCCTAAATTTGATCATTTTATCAAAAAATCGAATTTAATTTTATCTGCATGTCAAGTCGCAACGGGCTTGTTGAAGTAAAACTCGTTTTGTTTGTGTTCCAGGTGTTCTTTTCTTTCATCCTCTTTTGAGTTTAAGTTGGAACTTATTAGTTTTACATTGCAGTAATTCATAGTTGGATTTTTGTTGTCGTCAAATGCTATTTTCTTTTTTTTTTTCTAACTAATGCGTTTGTTAACACGGCTGCTACTAGACATGCAATCTCGCAGTTTAAAAAAAATCATTATAAAGTGTTCTAATACTTTCATTGGTTTTTTATTTTATTTTATCAATAGATTCATTAGTTGAGTGAAAAATATGAATCATTTATTCAGTTTGTTTCTTCATCTTTATGTGCAATAGTCCGAGTTCCACCTGGATATAGGTAACTAGAAAAAATATATATATTTTGACACAAAGAATACAATCAAAGCTGAAATCTATTTGAACAAAAAAATGACTGTTGTTTTTTTCTATTAGAGTCTGTCAATCATATCATAATTTAATGCCTTTAAGATCCATCAAACAACCCACCCGGTCAGTCAATCTCTCACAAACACATACAAGCATCGACCCCGAGAGTCCACCAGGAGACAAACTGGAAACGAGGGAACAAATTGAAGCGCCAACAAAAGAGGTTCGCGGTCGAGCGTGAGTCAGATGTGTCATGTTTGAAAACACTCGCACAAGAATTGGCTTGACGGCGGCTCGATACTGCAGCAAGAGAGCAATCATCGCAATTTACAAGACCAAAGTAATGTCCTCCAGATCGATGTGCCCCTTTTTTTTCGGAGACAAACTTTTACTCTTCACACGAGCAGCAGAATGAGGGGGTCACGCTGTGAACCTCCACAGTGTCAGCCACAGAACCTGCATCTACACTCTACAATAACTGCTGCACTCGCTGTTTATTTTGGGCAATACACGAACCATCGACCAAGATTTGAGACTCTCCCTGTTTGCGACTGTCGTCTCCTGCACGAGGATCATTTCACAGCTTACTACCTCACTCCTGGAACATAAACCGTTTCCAAGGCGGATATAACCCGACGACAGGAAACACTAATGGGGCAGCGAACAAGAAATGTTTGAAAGTATTGGCCACCATGAATCAGACGAACCTCACAGATATAGGTTCCAGTCTCATCACCAGGAGGATGTTGTGGACCTGCTGTGGCAACACAAGAAGGAAAACCGCAGGAGTGGGAAACATATTTTAGAGGAAGGAAGTGTAAGTGGAGAAAGTGGTTGAGCAGAGCAACAAAATACGTTTTGACAAGTGATTTAAATGTATAGAGAAAACAAGACTTTTGTTTTTGGTCCCTTTCAGACCCGCAACATGTATAAATATACAAAGTATATTTAAAAGACTTAATAGTTGTGCATTAAACAAGGAAGGATGTAAATGTCACTGTACATTTCTATCTACACTTTTCGTTGTCATTTTTACCACGGATGGTTTTTCCAAAAGCCCCACAGAGAGAATTGTTACTAAGGTTGAACGTATTTTTTTCCTCAATATTATGATTAAATATTTGATCATTTTTTCAATGCCCTTCTTTTATGCATTAAAACATTTTTTATTTGTTATTTTTAAGATAAAGTGATAAAGCCATTGTAAAGACAAAGGCTAATTAAGTATACATTGAAATCTACAGTTTATTTAGTTACTTCAATTAGGCTTATGTGACGGGTCAAATTTACGCAAGATTATAATTAAATAGCGACATTTGGGATATGGAAAATAGCATTTTTAAATATTGTGATTATATCCTAAATACAATGAATCGCTAGCCCTGATCGGTACCTTTCATGTTGATTGAAATCTTATCTTATAACATAATAATTCCAACTGTCATATTGTGTTGAATAAAATGATAATACCTCATGTAAAAAAGAATGCTTGTACTGCACCATAAAGCTTAATGTCAAGGCTATTACAAACAAATGGTCACAGGCAGCAGAAGACATTACACAAACCATCGCAGGACTCAAGGTCTCAAGCAGAAAAGCTTCCAATCAATGAATAGCATGCGAGTATGTGTTTAGAAAACCACAGGTGTTTATTATAGTCAAGTATTTACCGTCTATAGACACTATAGTCCAAAGCATCAATTTCCAGCCGACAGCCTGTTAATCTTGAGTGTTTTTTTTTTTGTCTAATGTTGGAGAGAAAAGATCACAATGTGGTTTTGATGAAGAGGATTCTGTGCCCTCAAGGGCAAAGACATGTTGAGGGAATAGCAAAGTCTTGACCAGAAGAAGTCTTTTAAAATAAACTCTATAGAACTGTAACTTCTCAAGGTGAAACCAGAGACTGTGGTAACCTCAAGTAAAACAGATTAAAGTTAAATAACACTTTGTATCATTCTAAAAAGAAAGTCAACACAATTAGAGAAGTGCCCGATTTGAGACACAGCACCAGTTCCAGACGAGATTGTGGCGTCGTGTCCCTGAGCAAGACATATTACTCGCTGGCCCGCTGCGTCGCAGCCTACTCCCATCAGTGTGTGATTGTGTGTGTGAATGCGTGATTTAGTATAAAGCACTTTTGGTGCTAAATGAGCATAAAAAGTAGTATATACGTAAGAAATATTAACCCATTTGGTCTAAAAGGTGTTGCTATTTGGTTATTATATCTTCAAAATGTATGTTATTATTATGGAGGTCATTATGAGAAACTACTTTGGAAGGAATTCGACTTTATTTTCTTACAGAATTAATACAAATAGTGATGTTGAATTGGACTCAAAGGTTGAATCCGTGGATGGTCTGAAATATATCTTAAATATCTCTTTTACTCTGAAATAAATGTCATTTTTGCACCATTGAAGCAATATTTATTGTACGATCCACAATCCTCCGTATGAAATGAAACTTTGAATGGCTCGTTCTGCTCCAGAACCTTCCCGTGAAAGCCCCGAGTCATTCTCCAGCTCAGCCTGTTAGAAATCCTGTCACATGCCACAACACAAGTCGGATTGTAAAGAATATTGTCCTTCGTTGTGAGCCCTCGGGAGCAATCTGTCGCTTTTAGCTTTTACAATCAGCCAGTAAAAGTCAAATATAGAGCAGCACTTCACCTGTCTGATTGTCAGTGTGCAGCTGTGTATTTCTCTCCGTCGCCGACACGTTTTCATTCAAATAGCAGGTCTAGACTGTTCTCGGTGCTGTCGTGCCGGTTAAAACCACAGTGCTCTAGTTACTGCCGGAGAAATACAGAGTTGGAGGCGACAGGCTGGAATGAGAAACAGTTACCACAGAAGATCGTAGACACTGTGACATCAATCAACGCTCAACAACACAAATGTCTCTTCCGGACTACAAATGATAACATTTATTCATGTCAACTTTCATGTTGATCTCATTGATGACGATTCATCTTAGAGAATTTGATTTTAAAATCATTATTGTTCTCTCATTTGTATGTAAGTAAGTAAGTAAAGGTTATTTGTAAAGCACCTTTCTAGACCAGTCACAAAGCGCTTTAACAATCAAAAACAGTTAAAATACATACTTTAAAAGATCAAGACACTTGATCAAGACACAAACACAGGAGTCCCAGAGAATCAGGGAAAAGCACAAATAAGTATGTCTTAAGATGTTTCTTGAAGGAGTCAGTAGATCATCAAACACAGAGGGAGAGGAAGATCGTTCCAAAGCTTAGGAGCAACAGCCTGGAAGGATTTCTCTCCTCTGGTCCTGAACCGTGTTCAGGAACCAACAGTATATTCTGATCCACAGACCTCAGAGCCCGAGCTGGGGTGTAAGGCTGGATCAGATCAGTGATGTAAGGAGGAGTCTGACCATGAATAGATCTGAAAGTAAGAACCACAATTTTTAAAGTTGATCCTGAAAGAAACTGGCAGCCAGTGAAGAGTTTTAAGGATCGGAGAAATGTGAGTTCTTCTACTAGAGCAGGTCAGAATTCTCGCTGCAGAGTTTTGTATTAACAGCAGGAGAGACAGCTCCTTCTTGTTTGGACATGAAAATAAGCTGTTACAATAGTCTAAATTAGAAGACACAAACACATGGATTATAAACTCCAGACCGTGTTGTGACATCATTTTCCTGAGTTTAAAGATTAAGCTCCATTAACAAAAAACAAGTTCTGTAGTTCAACTGTATGTATATTATGAGTAAGTTTAATTTCTTAATGGTTGAATTATTGATAAGCGGCTGAACCAAAAGACAAATCACATTTTTTCCCTGTACATATGGTGACTTTTGCGAAGTGAATAAAAGAACAAGAAAGCAGGCTCAAGAAACCGAAATGATTGGTCTCCAAAAGATAACCCGAAGAAAGCAGGTGAAGTTGGTTATTCACATTCACATTTTATACATTTCTACCTTCTCTTCCATTGAAGATACTACTTTAGAATAACAAAATGTGATTAAAGTTTCTCCTGAAACAGAAATCCCTTTTCCATTAAAGTAACTAGTGGAAAAAGTTCCAAGCAAGGAGACATGTGTGAAGACTAAGAAACCAGAGCAAGTTCAACCACAGACGAATTGCAAGAAAAATATAATGGAAGTTTTCAGAAGTCCTTTTTTTATGAGTGAACAAAACCTCAAATGGACAGGACAAAAGTTGAAAATCACGGTTATTCAAACTTTTTTTTGTCAATCAAAATATCTCATGTGGTGCAAACTAGTTAAATAACAAGAGAACTGACAAATAAAAACTAATCGGCACATTTCAGCCAATCATAAAGCGCCGTCAAACCAGGAAGTGACAAAAAGGACAGAAGCTTGGAAATCATCATGTATGAAAGTGACTTTTTTAGTGGCTACACTAGAAGTTATCAAGTGGCTTGTCAAGCTAATGCTAGTCATGTGACAAGACCGAGATGATTGGCTGTGACTGGTCAATGTTAGTCACCGTGCGTCCTCAATCCCAGAATTCTCCACCTTCCAGGGACTCCTTGTATAAACAAAGCGGGGCATGATTACAGCTGGCTGGAGGAGGAGTCAAGCCATTGTTATGCCACAATCGGCTCGGCTCTCATAACCTCTTCTTCGCTGAGATTTCAGACGGGGGAGAACTTTATAAAGTAAAGTTATAAAATAAAGTTCAAAACATGATGACGGACTTTCTGCATCTTGAAAGAAAGACCTCAGCATTAGAAACATGTGATTAAGGAAGAGTAAAGAAGAGTTGTAGCTTGACAGTAGTTGCCCTTTAAAAAATATTATTTCACGCCTTTATTATAAATAATACTATTTTTACCAATTATACTAATACTACTAATATTAATAATAGAAACACAAATAAGAAGGAGTACAATTCACTGTGTTTATTTTAGTACCTGGGAAAATCCGCCAAGAAAATGTTGGATCGATGCATTACTAGTGAATGTCTATTGAAGGATTGCTAAGAGCCAATATTTACGCATCCGCGCGTCTCTCCTCTTTTATCTCGGCAACAAGCCAGTGAAGCCTTTGCTTATCTTTTGTGTGAAGTACTTTGTGCTGCATCCTATTGGTAGAAAAAGAGTTTAAGGGTGAAGACATCGCAGGGACAAATTGCAGCCGGGTCGTGCGAGACGAGCGGACTGTAAAGTATAAGCGCATAAATCCAGAGATTTGTTTGACCAATTTACCCTCCAGCGTGCCGACGAGTTCGGCTCGCGCCGATGACTGAAGGAAGGGATGACGGACACGACAATGGAAGCGCACAAACACAAGGCTTCAGCGAGAAGGCACCTTGACTTTATCAAGATGTCTATTCAAATCCGAGGTAAAAGCATCATAACTCAGCAACAATCAGCTTTTATCTCCATCAACTGAAACGCATTTGGCACCTTGTGGACTGTTTTTATAGAGTAATTCCGATCTCCCGACGTAATCAATCTCTCTCTCTGAAGCGCTCCTTGAACACCGGCCAAGGAAAATGAATCAGTTTAAACTGGCAGAGTTAGGACACTCGACACGCAACCAAGGACGTCGGACTGAGACCGACAACACAGTTGATGCATTGCTTGACATCTTTCTTGAAAACCACGACACTATTATAAACACAACACTCTCCATTTATTTTAAGTATATCATCTTGTAACTTTTTTTTAGCATTTGAAAATATCCTACCAATGAAAGCAATGAGACAGCTGGTGGCAATAGTGTACTACAACTCACCTGTGCAACACAAAAAAACCTGTCAAGGAAATGTTATTTTGCCAACACAAGCACTGACGCCTGTCTTGTCTGCCGTGTCCGGGTTTTATCTTCCCCTCCTCAGGTGCCCACTTCCATTTTCATTTTGGCAAAAGCTCTGGATTTACTTGACGTTTTCTGTAACACAACTGGTGTGAAAGGTTTTACCTTTACTTGTCTCTAGTCATAACCTCCTCCCCTCGACCTTCCCTCTGATTTATTTCTTTAAGAATCTGATTTATTTATTTAATTTATCAATAGAGTTCATGACTAGAGCACACGTGTTCAATCCCTGACTAGGCATTGTAATTTTCCTGTGATCTTATTTTTTTAAATCTTATTTTGATGCAGCCATTTATATATTTTCACAAAAAAACTAAACCTTGAAGAATAGGCTAACTTTATTTTTGTTTTTTATATTCTCACATAATTGACACTAAAGCATTTATTCTAAAGAATGCACTACCTTAGTATTCCTACAGTTTGATGTGAGATATTACATTGTATACTGTAAAGAATCTGAGTTATTATTTTGTGGCCAGAAATATAGTTTTTTAACCATGTCTTGTCTGGGGCTCCGTACTATAAATTCTAACAATGCCAACAAAAGCAAAGGTTCCTTAAAGGAGGTAATAAAAACAATTCTTTAAGAAACCCTTTCAACACACTTAGAGTTTCTTGGCTCTTACTAATGAAGGTGAAACTTTTTGCCCAAGTTAAAAACAGAATTGACTGGACTTCCATGGATTTTAATTTGACGATGAAATGATAATTGGTGCTCCGGTTTATCATCTAGTCCAGGGGTCTTAAACCCAACTGGCATGGGGGCCCCTAGAGGTCAATTCTTGTGGAGACTGGGCTTTAGGCTGGCGGGGCTCTTATAGCTACTTTTTTAATTTGACTATTTATGTTAGTTGTTTAATGTTTTGTGGATTTTTATGTGGTTTCATAGTGAATTGGAACTATTATTGTTTAATTTTAAGTGGTATTGTATTTTTTAGAATTATGTTCCATCTTAACTAGATATTCAAATCTACATAAGTCATACATTTGATTTTTTTAGTCCCTCGCTCTGCTTACACTCAAAACAATTTGGAGTGCCGCAGAATATCATGTCACACGGAAGTTTGAGATCACTGATCTAGAAAAATGTTTTTTTATCAACTTTTCTGTATTTTGCTGTTAAACCATTCTCATTATAACTGTTTTTATTTGTTGCGGTTTTTCAAGTAAAATAGACGACAAAAACTGGCAGAAAAGCTGCAAATTTGAGTCAAGAGATCAATGTGAAACCAGATTAAATTAGCTCGGTTTCGCAGCGGCAGATGTGGCAATTAAAGCGGCGCGATCAATCAAGTGTCTCTCCTCGACTCCGTGAGCGAACGCCGGCTTAACTTTACTGGAAACCTGTCACGAGGATCACAGTCGGAAGACAGAGAAACTGCCTGTTCACTTAATTCCCGGGAATTCATCCCGAGGAAAATCAACCTTCTGCAATCCTGGTACTGATATCTTGTGTTCCACCCAAATGTGTATCAATACATCCATCGATTTAATGCAGTGATCAAGTTGTCAGAAAGTTGTTTCCCGTCATGACTCGTCCGGTCCTCTGGTGCCCTTTGTCGCCCAGCTGTTGAGATAATCTTGTCATCTGTCGCTGGGGCAGCAAAAAAAAAAAGGCTGTCAGGCGTGTCTAATAGTTTGATTCGACAAACCTCCTCCTTCAGACTAAGCATCTGCGGACGACGCCTGAGCTACAGCTGCTGCAGACGCAAGTGTACGTGGAGCTTCGCAGGTAAGACAGCTGGAGGCATCATGAGATGAGATATGGAGTCAAAGGTGGGATTATAATTACATTCACGCCTGCTGTGAATGCAGCTTAAATAATGTTTAAAACATGGAGCAAAACGCATACAAATGTACAGTGATGAACTGAATATATTCTCCCTTACTCTTCTGCCATCTTGATATACCACTCACTTTAGACCCCCCCAAAGCTGATTGATATACTTGTTAGATACTACATGAACAGGAAGTCGCATTTGCTGTTAACAGACCTTAAAGCCATAAAACGATAGTTTAAAAATGTTGTTTGTGGCAACCTCCGGTGTCGCAAAAGTGTAACTGCAACACATTCTGTGCTTGGTAATGCCGCAAAATCTCACAGGAAGTTGGTAAATAATATCAAAAATAATAGAAAGAAGTTCTATATCTTGTTGCGACTGAAATCAATCAGCAAAGAAATCGTGAATAGGAATTTTACGTATTATTGCTTTAAGAAAAAAACATTGGATCTGTATATATTGTCATGTTTTACTGATGATTCAAAAAATAAACTGGTTTATATTTATAACTTGTCAATGGAAACCTTCTGAAACTATGACATTTGTGCCTAAATAAGTAGCAGATTCCTTTGAAATAATAACTTTTCGATGAAGTACAAGAAAATATATTTATTTTCAGAGGCAAAGTAAAGCAAAAAAGACAAATAATACATATTTTACTTCAAAGAAAAGTGTCTAGAACTTTATTTTAATTATCTTTCTATTATATTATCTAGGATAAGAGACTTGCTAGGCTAGGTGTGGCCCCGGTACGATCATGTTTTCACACACTTGTCGAGAAAAACCACGAGTCCACGTTTTTAAAGGTGTTACCGTCGGGACCGAGCTGCTCCAAAGCAATTAAACAGCTGGATGCAGGACCAGACGAGGATGTGTTGCTCCTCCGCCCAGCTGTGCCCGAGTGTCAGGAGAGTCTGGAAGAGCAGAATGAATCTGTGACGCCGCGAATGACGAGGTCTACTCGGTCAGCGACGCAGGGTTTATTCCCAGCCGTCTGGACGCCATCGTTTTCTGACTCCATTTTTCTCGTTCAGTCACTTGAACTGGCTCGAAATGCTCTTTGAATAAGTGACTGTCTGTGGCCTGTCTGTCACAATCCAACCCTCTCCTCTAAACTGATAAAAGAGACTCATTTACAGATCAAACATCCCATCATCACGCTCCTCCATGTTCAGAAACCTCCGCCACTGTTCCCAGTCCAAGGTTAATAATTCAGCCGACGCTCACGAACCCCCTTCACATGCTGCTCCGACATCAGCTCTACGACCTGCACCGAATCACCAGAATATAAACCAGCCGGGGATAAATTATTCACCTGTGCTTCACCAGGATGCACTTCGGGCCGGGTTAGAAAACTGCCCGTCACATTTCCAGGGAGGTGAGTCTGTTCTGCTATTGATTTCTACCAGAGGAGAGTCTGCTTGTTGTCCACGTATGACAATGATGTGCAACAGCTGGATACATGGAAAGTAAACAATTCAAATGTTGAAGAAGTGAAAGAGCTTTTCTTCTGCAGGTATTTGATGTGTATAAGATCAGGCTCTTTAAAACACAACAGAGGGATTTAAAGAACATTTTATTGATGGATAATCATCTTTTTTTATGATATAAAATGAAAAAAATACCTCAAATATCTTTGTTTAAGTTTCATTTGGTGAAATTGACGTTGGGTCCATTTTTTGGATGTAAATTAATAGAATTAATTTTAAAATATTTGTTTATTGTTGATTATTTTATCTTAAAAAAAGATTAGTAGGGTACTATAACAAGTATCAATATCCAAACACCATATCTTTATGTGATACTAATTCAGCTTGTCGGCTACATTATTTAGCGCTAGCTGCGTTTCACTAGGTGCTCGATTAATGTTCCTAATATAAAGATTGTAACTTTTTTTGTAAATCATTAGTAATAAGCCTCAGCTAACAGCCTTTTTTTATATGCAAGTTAATCTCATTTGAATCTCATTTACATTTTGTTATTACATTATTCACATGGAATAAGATTTTATTTTTAATTTTCTTTTGATTTAATTTAAGCCCTTTTAAAAGTATCTCCTTTTTTATACTGCGGATTGGAAAACGCTATCAAGTATTAAATATCTTGCTATATATATATATATATGTATATGTATATTAAAAAAGAAAATGCAGTTGCAGTACAGGAAAATAAATTAAATTACTGTGTTTTCCTGTGTAATTGTGTTTTCCTTCTCACCAATTAACCATTAAAAATATCAAATAAAATATATAGAGTGATTTTTTTCTTTTCAACCCCATAATTTGGCTGAAATACTTCCTTCTGCTTTTATATACTTGGTTTGTCCAAAAAAACTTACAAGTCCTACCCATTTGTCTTGCTGTAAGCAGGTTCACCAATGGAAGGCTGAAGTGAAATGCTGGTAAAGTTGAAACTAAATTTAAAAAAAGAGATTTAAACGCGAATGAAATCGTAGTTACATATTTAATGTAATCGCTAATAGTGAATTATAGCCGAAGCCGTTGGGCTAATATACTTTTACAACTCACCGCTTCATTTATTGAATGTGCAGTAAAGTAAAATGTAGTAATACTAATATAATATTATGAAATACATCCATTCTCAAGTGTTATAACAGTTTCCATTTAAAACATTTGATTACAGATTAAAGTCTCAAACACGAACCAGCATAAATTCAACATGATTGCTTAAACTCAAGTACATCTCAGACACATGAACGTGGTTTAAAAGAACCTTCTAGAAATCTGTTTTCACTCTGTAGCATTTGAATGGAGATCTTATCTCTTGGCATGACATACTTCCAGAAACCAAAATTGTAGCCGCAGCGAGCCAAATAAGCTCCCTTACCAGATGAATATTTGATGGCACTGTGCTCTGTTGCATTCTCGCTCTGAAAAGGAAGGATCCTCCTACCTCAGAACCACCGCTTTACCCACGTGCGCGACTGAAAATGTGATGAATGGATGCTGAAATTGAAGCCATTTTTCTCCACATGAAAGAATCTCTGGGCGTATGTACATGAGAAGGGACGAGGGGGGAGTAATATGGTGGGGTACACCTTCACTTCCTTTCGCCTTGAACCACAGAGACATGCTCCAGAAAGAGGGTGAATAAAACAATAAAGTCCAATCATTTTTTTTCTTCATGGGATCCTAATAGTGCTACAAACGTCAGATCTGAAATATCGCCGTGCATTAGCTGCACTCGGATGTTCATGGGTTGCATCTGGACAATCGTTCGGCTTTACTGCGGCACTTCATTACAGCAATCAGGTCGGATGGCGAGCGAATGTATTCAGTCCCGGCCCCCCGATGAAAGCCTTTCACTGATAAATAACAGGCTTTGAAAATCCCCATTTAAAAGACCTGCAATGCTTTTATTTGTATTTGTAAGAGCAACAGTGTGTCTGTCGTCGAGTTAGTGCTTTCACGACAGCGTCAGGCAGAGATAAATCCTTCGCTTTGGTCGGGACAGGATTGCTCTAGTGTTTTAGCATACAAGCCTTTTTACAAGCGTGACATCATCAATCAATGACATCATCAATGAAGTTCACAATCAGGGCTCGACGACGACACAAATAAAATATAAATATGCCGACTGATCCTCGCACCTACACACTTGACACTCAAGACGATAGAAACCGATATCATGGCCACAACAAGAAACACGTCATCAATAAAAATAGAACAGATATTTAAAATGTTTTTTATCAGGATAAGATCAATAACTGACTTTACAAAAGCCCACAAGGTCAGAAAAACATCCATTTGAAGATAATAATAATAAATGTACTTCCACTTTAAAGGAATAACTAACACACTACAACAGTTCTGGCCCAAGACCGGCTGAATCAATTGCATTTTAAATAGTTCATTCATAAAACTGGTTTTATCTTTTCATTTGTTTATAATACATTTTGTTTGTGTGTGAAATTATTTAAAGTGTTATGTACATTTGTTGTTGTTTACTTCTTACGTAACTTCATATTTAGACGGTAAAGTTCTAATGTGATTCAATGACAACTTAAAGATGATCTCCTTGTTTTAATGTCAAATGTTATAGTTATCTTTATGTAACTCCACTTCTAAGAACATGTGTTTCCCTGTTAGTTATATCAGCCTCAGAGTGAGGTCAGCCAATAGCTAAGCTTGTTAGAGAGTCAACTTAAATGACCCTCATTTGTTGACTCTCTAACCTCTCTAATCATCTAAATTGGTAAAAGTTTGGACATAAATGGGATTTGTCGGTATTGTGTAATATTCCGTCTTCGCTTTTGTGTAGTTTTTCTTAAGCAATAAGCAACAGTATATTGATATATATTACACTATCATAACGTATTCATTGCACGGATAATAAAATGAATCTAAAATCATATTTGCAAAAGTGACTTTAAAAGATTTTAAAACATTATTTACTTTAAAAAAGCTTTATATAAAGATATTTTAGCTTTTTTCACATATAGTACATTCGGTATGAAAATCAATATTTACTTTTTTTTTTATTTAATAGTCAGTTCTAACCCTTTTTGTTTTAAATTCCAGACACCCCAGAATTTTCTTTTGAAATATCTGGATAGTTTTTTAGTGGTTATCATCTTTTTTTGCAACCATCTGTGTGTTTGAAGTGTATTGCGGTCATGTGAAATAACCTAGATGACAATAAAAAAGAGCTGCTTTGGTCCATTCATGCATGTTTTGTTTGATTGCTTTAATGCTTTAAAAGCTTGAATTACAGCTCTAATGCATTCATACTTTGACATGAGCACAAACCACAGCTCTCATTGTGTTTGACAATATGCATGCAAATCCATATCAGATCTCGTGTCAAGATTTTCCATCAAGTCTGGGTCCGTGTGCATGTGAGAGCTAAAGTATCGACCAGATGAACAGGCAGCAGTCGTCCTCAAATCCCCACATTTGGCAGACGGAGTGAACTTGGCCCGATGCCCGCGATATGACCATCGATCCAACCAATGCTCGCAAAGACCGAGTGGAGGTCACCGCTGGTAGCATTTGATTATCCATGCAAGCCGACCATTAGAAGACCATTATATTCCTTTACACTGAAGCAATTTGTCCTGACATTACAGTAATCCTTCCCTCATCGCTCCCAGTGGAGCCGATATGAAAAGAAAGGTATCCGAGAGTAAATAAGAGTTCCCAGGTGGGTCTGGAGCCGCCCTGCCCACCGTCGTGCCACCGGGGCTCACATGAAAGACGAGACGGGGAGAAGAATCTCCACCTATCCTCGCACGTCTTCTTTATAAATAGCTATTACAAGATGTGGAGCACGGCGACTGCTGGGAATTCAGAAAACACGGCAGCAATTTCAATAGGAAGTTAGCGATGAGAGGAACAAACCAGCAAATACAACGTTATCAGATCCACAAAACTGTGTCAGCGTGTTGCATCCACTGGAGAATCGTCTCGGAAAATCAGGCTTTGGAAGGAAATTCAGGGGTTAAACGAAATGTTTCGGCAGTTGCACGGATGACACGTGAACTGTTGAGATGGGGGCAACACAGCGTTAATGGATTCATTTAAAAATGGGAAAGTGCTGTAGAACTTTTGCATTGGGTTTTAAACAAACAGGTCCATATAAGGTGAGACCTAAAGGATTTATCTACATCATTTATCTTTTAAAAATATTAAAAGCAATGTTTATTTATACTTATGTTATTGTCACTAATGTACTGTGTACATTTATTAATGTATTTGTTACAAAACCTTTTTACCATCAAAATACAGTTTCACTGAGTCCAGATACACTCTCATTAAATAACATAATACAAATACAAATAACAAAAGTGTTACTTGCCAAATACACACATTATTTTATGTACTTTATTTATTTATGATGGCAACTATTAAACTTCTAAATTCAAATGAACAAACAGTGTTTTTGTATTTTATATTTTTCCAAAATTGTACACTTTATGGCAGATTATCTTTTGAATTAGTTGACATCTTTTTAAATACAAATATAATTTAAGTTAAAATAGTGCTAGCCACAGGTGCACCAGTTATTTAAAATCAAAATTAGAAAAGTAAGACAATGAAATAATGAATTATATCATTTTCGGTATTTATTTCAAGACTAAAAAGATAACAAACTGTGTCGATGATAAACATGTTGTATTTTCAAGTGAGTGCAATACACCAACAGATGGAATGATCGTAAACTCTCCCAGCAAATACACAACTTAAAATGCAGTTTTACCTTTTTCTGATCCTCCAGTTTCTGACATGAAGACTTCTTGCCATGCTTGCTACCTTCTGGTACATCCATCACTGGTCCAAATAAAGACTCCACAGAAGAAAGAAAATCACGTGATCCCCACCAGAAAAAACCCCAAAAAATAACGTTGCTAAAGATGGCAGGGGAGAGTTTGTGTCCGGCTCATGCCTTTCCCCGGACACAGCCAATCCATGACAGCGGCTGCTTCACTGAAGATGACGATGCTAGAAGTTAAACTACGGAGGTTTCCTCAAACCAGGGTTCAGAGTTCGGGCAGGCAGGTCGAAGGATGCTATGGAATATCCCGCATCGTTGCCAGGTCATTCATTCGTAGCCGCGTCCATCACTTCCTGTCGAGTCCACGCACATCTGGAGGAGAGAGGAGAAGACGCACGACATGTGAACGAGAGAAGATGAATTTAGATTCACAGTAAACGCAGAAGCCCTCTGCCTCTCTCAAAAGTCAATATTCCCTTTAGTGCTGCACTGTACAGGCGGAGTGAGATCTGCATATCAAAGCGCTGGTTTCCATGGCGCCAAGAGAATCTTCTACGAGGTTGTACACTGTGTGGTTGTTTTTTGTTTTTTTTTGGTACTTGTCTCCGATAATATTTTCCAAAAAATGTGGCAGAGGGAGGCTTGAGTCATGCAGCGGTTGAGTAAACTCGGGTCCAACCATGAGCAGGACAACCACAGTTTCATGGCTTGCTCTGACTGAAAGTGAAAAAGAAAAAGATCATAATTGACAACAATGATTTGGGGGGTTTTGTCGTTAAAATAATTGGATGAAGATGTTTGAAAATGAAGCCTTCAAAGACCAAAAGTTTTATGACAGATTCATGGTTCGGGTCACAGCTGGGTCCACGAACAACAAACCATCATCAACATAGAAGAAAACATGTTTTTCAAAGTAAAAAAATCACTGCTTTCCATGAATTCTTCTGGAATTTTGACAAGATTATTTCAAGATTAAAATGTCATTTTGTTGCCTCTCAAAGAAATTTCCAAATAAATTCAGGGAAGATGTACTGAGTAGGCAGAGCTTGAAAGATCAGTAATGAAAGCCACCAGTTGATACGGCCTTACCCCACGGCTACAATAAGAATTCTTACTTTTTGTAAATTGACCGAAAAAGACCACTTTTCTTCAAAGACTATTGTTACACTTTCAAAGTTGCTTCCTTCACCTCAATAGCTGACCTTTCTCAGTGCCTGGAAAATAAATTCATCCATAGCGATCTGAAAGTGTATCTAGTCAATATAAAACACCAAAATAAAACACTTCAACTGTTAATCATCATCAATCGTCTTTTCTGCAACATCATCCTGACGCCGTCACCAGCGGAACCAAGACGTCGGTGGAAAGACGATCTCTCGATACTTGACGCCACGGTTGAGAAAGAAAAAGTGTTTAGATAAAGCTTAAGGACCCGTGGGTCCTACTGGCCAAAATTACAGCTTACCGTTGCAATCTTGGCATGGTTAAGTGAACTGGTGGATCCAGCTGAACTGGCTAAAACGCTCCGTGTGTGTCCTTCATTTTCCCTGGATTTGTTGTGGTTGTCCTGCATGGCCATTCAGTTCTCTCTTGTCAAAAACCACATGATGCGTTTCTATTCCGTTCCCTTTGCGATTTTCTGTATATCTTGAACTCTGAGTTGAGTTTCAATGAATCATTAACTTAATTATTCCCAAAAAAATAATTCATTAAGGAATGACACACGGATACTAGTTGTTTATTTTGGGAGAGTATGTTCGTTTTACTTCCTCCTTGCTTGTGCTGTGCCGGGCTGAATTTATGTTTGGGGTCCGGCTGCAGCAAAAAGAGAAGCCTTGTGTATCCACGGCAGTTGGCAGAAGAGATGGATCAGTGGAAGTTGCCATATGGCTTTTAATGGTTTCGTATCAGCAGAAGAACTTTTAAGTGACCTACAAGAAACACTAGTGCGTCTGGTGGATCTCCAATTAAAAACAATATATTTTCTTCAGTTCCAAGGAGCAGGTACATGTCTTACTAGGGGTGGGAAATAGAACAACCAGGAGAAGATGGGATCAATGCTCAGCTCGTGGAAACCCATTAAAAGGTGATCCACCTCTTGAGGGTCTTTAGCACCTTGAAAGGGTCGTTGGCTCTCTCTGGATATCTGAATTGTGTAGTACACTTCGACAGGCAGACAGATGCCTCGATGTGGAGGTTTACAGGAAACACACACACACACACACACACACACACACACACATGGATCAATACACGTTTGATTGTCAACCCCCAGGAAAGTTTCAAGAGCTAGATCTCATTGGAAAAGTGGCAGCTACTTGTGGTTACCCTAAGTGGGTCTTGAAAAAACAAGACCAGGAAAGACAGATATTAAAGAAAGAAGACAAAGATTGTGTAACATCTTACATTACATGCGTACTGAAACAAAAAGAAAACACCAGATCACTGTTTACTTCAAGCCTGTAAACGCCTGATGGTAGAAGCTAATCGAGCGTTTGTTTAAAAAAAAACACACCAGCACTAACAGAGCAATGTGCTGTATACAGTGTCCAGTGTGAGTCTAAATACTGGACCTGACCGAACCAGCGCTGCAGAGCCTACATTTAAATGTGTTTAAGTGAGTACTATTTGTATAATTTTAAGAAGATTTAATCTGAGGATTTATGGTTTTATTTTTGACAACTGGCTCTAGAGTATCGTTGCAGCTCTAATACCCTGCTAAGAGCTTGCAATACTTTTACTGTGGCACATTAAAAAAAAGCCTCTTTGAGGCAGAAACCTTAACAGAACCAGGCTCCAGGCTTCCACACGGATCATACCAATGGCAAATGTAAAGCCACCACAGCTTAATGTTACGTTGCAAATATTTCCATATACCGGGTCTATTGCCATCTGCTGTCCTACTAGGGTAATTATGTTCAAGGATATTTCAAATGCTGAAAAAGCTCAAGGTTTTATGGGGATGATAAGAAAAAAAAAATGGAATCGCTATAACATTGCAGAACAAACATAGGGGTTCATTTACCGGTTGGTTCGTAGACTTCACTTTCACAGAGACTTGAATAGTCTTTAAACTAGTTATCTTTGCCTTTAGGAACACACACGAGGCGTCCAAAAATAACCAGAATGATGTTAACGAGAGAAAACCATGTCATTTGTGGAGTATGTGAATGATTCTACAGTGTAAACACCCAGAAAAGACTCTTAACAAGGACGTCTATTACTGTAATCGTGTCACAGCCGATGACTAAAAGTAATGCCGAGTAGATATCTGCGGCTCTCCCAAGAAAATACCATCAATTCCGGCATAACAAGGCAAAAAACGTCCCAGAAATGCTAATAATGCTGAAAACACGAGCCTCTTCTTCTTCCGTACAGTTCCCAAATCTGTCAGATTATACAGTAGCTACTGATGTATAATATATGAGCGCTAATCTTCTTCTTGTTTGGGATCACACAGGAGTTTTCTTGACATACTTTGCCTGCTCCTGCGGTCACAGAGTGATGCGATGCCTTCAAATGTAGGACGCTGGGGTCGAAGGTTAGCTTCTGTCTGCAGCCGCTAACAAGCAACAGAAGACACTTATCTAAAAGTTTCTTCAGTTGCATCACGTTTGGAAAGAAGACAGAGACAGTCCTGCTGGTTTGTTATGAGCCGGATTATAGTCGTACCTATTTTACCAAAAATCTAACTTCACGCATTTTCTACATATGCTCATGTCAATTAAGGTTTGGGGTTATTCTCAGAGTCATCTGTTCTTTTTTTGGGGTTATAGAAAAAAATGTTTGTTCATTTTAATGTAGCTCAGTTGTCTTCATCTTCGTCCAAAAAGACACTTGGAAACATCCAAATTCCTCCATGCTTTTTGTCTGTAACGTCCATCTGGTGTTGGAAAAAAATTAACGAGTCTATATTTTAAGATTGTTTTTAGTGGATGATGCTAAGCTAACTGCTAGGTTAGCTTCATCTTCATCTAAAATGATGCACTTAAAAATATCTAAATACCTCCATTACTCTCGTCTGCAACCTCCATCTTGCATTGAAGCCTCAAAATGAGGAACTGTTCGAGAATTTTTAGTCTATATTTTAAACTACTTTTAACAGACACTGCTAGGCCTTTAGCCTAAATTTTGAGGACTTTTTTAAGACTAGCTTTAACAATTTCTAATTGTCATTTGGACAAAGATGAAGACGGGGACAACTGAGCTCCAGTCGCTACATTAAAATGAACAAACATTTTTGTCTATAACTCTAAAAAGGAACAGAATACTCTAAAAATAATCCTAACCCTAAATTGACATGAGGGTGAGCAGAAAATGAGTGAAGTTTAAATTTTGCCTGAACTATTAAACCATTTACAAAAACAATAATATTAAGGTGGCCTGACAATAAAATAGACGTCATGACTGACTGCTTTTGGCCATTGTTCGTCATACAAGTTATTCAACATTACTGTGAGTTTTTGAGAGTGTAATGACACTTTAAAAGAAAAAGGACACCTTTGTGTTAACAATCAAAATATTACAGAAGTCTGGTTTTCTACAATTTCCTGTCACATATAATGCCAGCTAAAGCTACGTTCATTTGGACTAATATAATGACAGGAACATAAAATGTAGTTTTTGATACTAATCAAACTAGTATTTACATCAATAGCTATGACATTGAAAAACAGTGCTTTTAAGTATTCTATGGTGAGGTTTTTTTTTTAGTGACATGACACACAGAAGTTGATTGAATAACCATTTTTGGAAGAAAACAAAGATAGTCTTGTTTGATTTCTATGAGTGTAGAACTTTATTTATGAATTTAACCGTAGACATATAACTGAATCTAATGCTAAAACTGAATCAAATGTTTCTAAATAAACTGAAGAAATACACTTCAACTGGTTCTTAACTTTTTTTCCAATTTTACTTTTCTTCTTTGTTTTCCTCATTTCACCTCATAAATCATTGTCATCCACGAAAAATAAAGCGTTACAGTGTTGACAGGATCGTAAATAAAGGATAATGAAACCACATCCTGTAACTTTCAGGTCCTTTAAATTTGTTCTTGGTGGTGCCTTTAAAAAAAAATATGTCTATAAATTGTGTATTGTTTCCAAAAGAAAATAGTGTTTCTGATGCACTCACTTTAGATAAGATAAGATAGACTTTATTCATAATTCTCGTCCTGCCTACTGTATTGAGGATGGTCGTGTTCAGGCGTCAAGTGAGTGAACATTATTGATTTACTTTTTAGTTAAAGTAAAAAAATAATTCAAGATGGAAAGTGAAAGGCTTTAAATGAGTAAAATGATAAATGAGTGAGTTAGTGATGGGTTAGTGATGTTTCGTGGAACAGTGTACTCATTTTCAGCTTACTTTTTTCTCCTTTTAGTTACATATTTTAACAAAAATCACCACCTACTGAACTCTAAAAATAACTTATTGAATTAATGGACCAAAGCAAAATATTAGAGAGCTGAGAGCGCCATCTAATGACATTTGAAAACAAGCATATTGTATCATGAAACCTTGTCAAACCATTAATACTTTAAACTTAGTTGTTTAAAATCCCGTACACAACCTGATCACAGCCAATTACTGAAATACTTTTATACATAAATACAACGGTACTATATAGTCCAGTACTGCGAGAAGATTGTCCAGTCATTTGACGGGTTTTGACAATCACCTACCCCACCTTTGATCCACATCTATGATTTCTCTTCTGAATTGGGCCAACTTTACTGAAGATTGTAACATCTGGATCTAATAGAACAAAGACTGAAGCTAAAAATCACATTTGAATTATTCATGATCCCAGCTAGTCAGGGGGTCACCTGAGGGCAAAGTCACTCATTCAGAGTAACTAAACCTGGCAATTTTAAAATATGTGGCTTCAATTTCGTCTTTAGTCACGTTTTTTTTTTTTTACTTTTATCATAAAAAATACATTAGAGTCCGTCTGCATAGAATATAAACTAATTTAATAAAAAATAGTTGATCTTTTTTCATAATTTATTCATGCATCTTAAATAATCCTAAACAGGTGATAACAAGATGTTTTCAGCAACAGATCCATACCAGCGTTTATTGTTTACGAGAACATAATCTGACTTTAATTCTCTTTGGTAGTAAAGAATCTCACTGGAAGCCAAAATCTCCATATTTATGAGCAGCAGACGCCGCAGTTTCCTCGCCGCCGCAATCTTCCTCACAACTCCGTGGCCCCTTCTCCAACAAATGGCACCCAGTGTGTGTCTGTAACTCACCGACTGTTCAATAAAGTTTGATTCACGAGGCCTCAGGTTGCAATATACACCGCTGCTTTAATTTGTGGAGATGTAAATGACAGCCGTAGATCCAGAGCCTGATTTCCTCTGGGAGAAGCAGGGATGCCTGGGCTGCGCCGGTGCTGTGAATTATCACCTAACCGGGTCGGAGGTCAAACACGGAGAAGGTCATTGCATTTCATTAAAACACCATCAGCCTCTAATTGCAATATTTCAACACAAGGGTAATTATATTTGCGTAATCGCCGTCGGATAACAATTTAATGTGCGGTATTGAATGTCGTTTTAGACGGTGAAGCTGTTTTCTCGGGAACTGCAAATTAAAATTGTGTCACCAATTTAGCAACAAAGAGAGAAAATACATTAAAGATAAAAACATCAGATGTCAAATGTATTTAACCAGAGAAATGACATAAAAAAAAACATGTTTATTTAGTTGCATATTAATGTTTTTTATTATTTGAGACACATTTTCTTCTATGTTTAAATAATTATAAAACAGTTTTGTGTAATACTGTATTAAAAGGTTTCGATTAAAATGTTCCTCAATGATAGGAAGATTCAAAACAAGTGCGTAGGAATTATTTCATTGATCGTGATTCCCTAGATTTTCCATTAACTGCCGTAAATCACGGCGTCTGTTCGAGGTCATTGATTTGAGTCAGGCTGAATTATTCATGTTTGACGGCACAACAGTTGTTTACATGTCTGACTCTTGGAAAAAAAAAAAGGCTCAATTTGGAATCTATAGCTTCACTGAATACACATTAAGACCAGCAGATGCAATCCGTTTATATTTATCATAATTTGATGTATCTGAACAAGTGTTAAAGTGCATTTAAGTATATTCATATATTCAGAGAATCAATTATCGTGCGACTTTCTCTCTTCAAATACTTCCTTTTCAAACGACTACGCTCAACATCACAGATTAACACCAACATAAAATACATTAAGAGAAATATCTCACTGATAAAGTATACTTTCAAAAAAACTGACATAAAAATGTCTTCATTACATACAAACTCCTTTTTGTGTGAAGTTTGTATGTTCTCCTCGAGTTGCGTGGGTTTACTCCTGGCACTCCGGTTTCCTCCCACAGTCCAAAAACAAACAGAGGTTGATTGGAAACTTGGGGAAATTGTCCATAGGTATGAGTTTGTGCGTGAGGTTTGTCTTTGTGTGCCCTGTGACAGACTGACCTCCTGTCCAGGGTGTCCCCAGCCTCTCGCCTGAAGAAGCTAGGATAGGCCACCCCGGAACCCCCATAAGGGAATAGGCGGCATAGAAGATAAATGAATGAAGATGCTGTTCTAGCCGTATGTATTTTGCTGTATTTGAGACTCAATAGCGGTAAATATTCTCCTGTTCTAAATAATAGAAATAAAATCATCATTTTTTTATAAAGTTCTGTAAGATAACACATCAAAAAACAAGTTTTATATGATCAAATGACTCAATGTGAAATTCAGGTTGTGACTGGCCAATGTTTTCAGTTACAGTCATGTTATAGATTAAAAATGAGTTCAATGTGATTAAAAAAAATGGTCAACAAACAAATGCACGCACTCACAAGGACCAAAATAATGATACAAACAATAAAAACAACTCAATATAAATCAGATATTAATGTGTAATTGTGCTTTAATTAAAATTAAAATTATTATTATTTTAATT
The DNA here is from genome assembly GCF_982586985.1 of Callionymus lyra. NCBI lineage: Eukaryota > Metazoa > Chordata > Actinopteri > Syngnathiformes > Callionymidae > Callionymus > Callionymus lyra. The sequence goes on from NC_141820.1 coordinate 19,572,911, forward strand.
TTAAGGATTATCGAAACATTTGCCCACATCTGAACACACTTTTTCTTGCTACAGTAACCTTGTAATGTGCTTTAACAAGACATTAAATCTACATCTAAAACCTTGATCACTCTTAGATAATAGATGGTAAATTAATTAATTTGAATTTCCTCTTCTCTACTGGCCAATCAAAGGCATTCAAATCAACATTTATTTGATAAAAAAAAGTATTTTCATTTCAAAAGATAGATTATGTGCTTTTGTAAAATTCACTTTGTACTTTTATTCCTGTTAAACCATGTTCCTAAGAATCCTCTTATTCTACGCTACAGGTGGTTATAAAGTGATTATTTCAACACTAAATCAGCTTCTATTTTATCGACAAACATCTCTTGAAAGGGAAACATATTCTTCGAGAAGATCTGCTGAAGAAGAAGCGACGATGAAAGCATGTTGGATCCTAATGATGATGATCGTGATGAGCTTCCTTGTAAGAAGAATAATTGTCACCGGGCAACAATCTTGAGCAAACACGAGGCAGCTTTACTCTGTTGTCACGGTAACAGAGGAGCCTGGCGGCGGCGGGAGCGAGGCTTCAGGTGTGCTCTTCCAACGTCTCCGCCGCGATCGCTCCAATCGACGCCACGTATCAGATCATTAGCTTGTCACGAAGGCGTGTCGCCGTGTCACCCTCACCTGACCTGTCGCGTCAGTCAGTGTTCGCTGAATTTAAAAAAATCACTGGCGGACGCTGGAGTTGGAAGGGAAAAAAGAAAAGAACTTCCAAATCTCTTCTTCATCTACATTCAAGCTCTAATTACACATAGATTACACGTCGACTTCGAGCGCCAAAACCCCTTCCCTCCGTCCTCGGAGGAGCCGAGGAGAATTACAGAGGCGGTAATCTGGTGATATTGTGTCAGGATTTACATCTAATCTCATTACGGCCCGTGGAGAATGGCGGAGCGAAAAGGATGGAATGTTTAGAAGGAGGACCGAAGCTCTCTATTCTAACGGGGGGGGGGGTTCCACGGCGGCGTTGACTGGCGGCGGCGAAGAGATGAGATAAGGCCTGTGAAATCTCAATTACACACGATAGCCTGTGGGAGCTTTGATTTATCACGCACACCAGTTTAGGGAGCTAATTTACCATTTTGGCAGCCGTCGCACACACACACACACACACACACACAAGACAGTCAACACAGCGGCGAATAGAGGTCACGGGGTCAGGACGACATGTGTCACAACAGAGTCAGGAGAAATATGACACAATCCAAAACATCCTGTTCTCCTCCTCCCGCTGTCAAACTCAACCTCCACACCTCCCACTTTACAACCTCCACCAAGAATGAATGGGTTTCAGCCAAAAAAACAGCTTTTCTGCTTCATCTGACATGTCAGGTGTTTTTTTAAGGGGTTTCAGGTGTGACTCTATTAAAAATAAAAGAAGGAAATCATTGAAGACTCATGTATTTATCAACTAAATTGATTAAACATCCACTAATGAGTTGATTTAAGTGTATCTTAAATAGATCTTGGACTCTATTGTATCATCAGTATGTGTCTGTTTGTATAAAACTCTTTTCATTGAAATATTAACATTAAAAAATGTAGTTAAGCTCCGCCCACAGAAAACCATTCCATTTTCTGGTAATAAGTTCAAAACGTGGTCATGATGAGAGACTCACTGAATCTGGGTAAGGAAGACTTTTGAGTGAACCAGGAGCGTTGGGTTTTCACATTAGTTGATGTTTAAAAAGACACCTTTAAGAAAGAAAATATTTATTTTCTACCACTTTGAAAAAAAACGTAGCCATCTGCAAATCTGTTATCCTGCACCTTAAGATTTGTGAGTTGACCAGATGTTTACTTAATATCTATGGCTCTGAACTCATTGTCCAGTGTCAGCTGCTGAAGTCGCCGGTTTGCTCTCAGAGCAGCGTCAGCATGGACGGGCTTAAAGACTGGATGAGCTTCAGAAGTACGTAAATTATTTTTTGCACCACAACACTTTCTTGTCAAGTCTTCTGTTGGGCACATTTTAGATCAGAACTTCACCTCCGTTCCATCCTTCTGTGTCTTTGAAACATCTTGTGTATCAGGACGAACGGCTGGTCAGAAATCTGTGCAACATTTGAGAGAGATGTAATACATTTTTATTTATTTTTTTCGATTTCATTCTTGAATCTTAGTAGAATTTTGAATTAACACGTTGAACTCCTTTAAATCTAATGTAATTGGATTGATCAGAGAGATATTCAATTTGATTAATTACAAATAAATACCATTTATTTCACTTAAAATAACTTAAAGACAAATTCCAGGACCGTCCAGAGAGGAGCCAATAAATACAAGCAACGTGTTAAACATATTTTACAGCCGACGAAAGTAAATTGCTTCTATTTGCCACCAAGATTTACAAACTTTCAAAAAAGCTGTGTTGTTTGTATTAGATACACTTTTATTCTTCCCACATTAATGGACCATTAAAAGCTATAATATAGTACAATAAATAAGATTTAAGCTACAAGGGTCCCAATATAATAGTGAAGATTTAAGACAGCAGAACTTCTATAATGGCAAATGTTTTAGGGAATATGACAGAAGTTTGGTCCTGAAAATGATAAAGACCAGGATCAAGAAGTTCCCAGTGGTCTTAAGGGTAGCGAGTTCCTTTCAGGCTTGACTGAATTTAGAGTGGACATGAAGTTTGGAAGATTTACAGGCACATCGGACGAGGGGACCACGTAAACTCTGACGATTTAGTGCTCAATCTGTGGGCCCGGCATCACCTCTGACTGCAGAGAGCGCGGTCAGGGACTCGGGAGACCAGAATAAATCTCCTGTTCCTCGGAGAGACGCTGGATATGATCAACAGGAAGAGACCGAGAGAGAGATTTTATCTCAAAAATGGCCACTGAATAAAAATTGTTACCAAGAGAGTGAACAGAACGTTGTTCAATACCCAATACGGCGGTCGTATTTGATGCAAAGACGAGGCTCAGCCTCAATTTCTTAAATCCAGGTGTTTAAGGTGCGGTAGATGATCCTTAAAACGTTGTGAGCAAGCTGCATTTTGACCTCAAAATTCAAACTCCCTTTCTGAAATTACTTGTATTTTTCTTTGTTTTACAAACATCGGCATCCAATCCTTTTGGACAGCATACTTCAAATAATCGGTCTGTGTCTTAATGGTGCTTTTTTCTTTTGACACTGATTAAAAAGCTTTATTTTTCCACTAGAACTACTGATAGTTTTCCAGCAATTACCCTTTAAAGTGAATTTTCAGTTTTAATTAATTAAATGTTTTTTTAGTTCCCCCTCTACTTCTAACCTTTTGGTGTTATGCTATTGAGATTTTTTTTTTAGGCGAAAGGAAATGGAAGCCCAGCTTTGATGGCTATTTTGGGCTTTTCTCTGTGAAAGAAAATTTAAAAAACAGATCATAAGAAAGTCTCAAAGGGCAACTAATGTGAAAACCCAACTCTCCTGATTCCCTCACATGTTTCAAATGTTGAAGTCTTCCTCTCCAAGATGCCTCTCATCATGACCATGTTTTGAACTTATTTCTTATTCCCCGTCTGAAAACAAGAGGTCCACGAGAGCGGAGCCCATTATGACGCAATAATGGCTTCACTCAGCCAGCTGTAATCACACCCCGCTTTGTTTATACAAGGAGTCTCTAGAGGTGGAGATTTCCAGGATTGATGACATGCCTTGATACTTGACCAATCACAGCAGAGTAGGTGTGATTATGATAAACAAGATGTCATCTCCAGAAAAATAACGTTTTAAGTGGGCGGGGCTTAAGATCATTTTCAAATGTTAATATTTCAATGAAAAGATAGTTTTGTACAAACAGACACATACTGATGATACAATAAAGGTTTTATATCCATTTAAGATGCACTTAAATGCACATTAGTTGCTCTTTATGTTTCCCTCCTCCTTCTTTAATCATAATACCAGTGTCTAAAGTGGGCCGACCGGGTCAGTCATTAATACGTGATCATTTTTCATTCATGAAACATGACTGATCCGTTTTTTAAAAGCGTTTAAAAGGATCATTCATCTCAGTTGTTTGCGGCGGCGGATGAGAACGACCACCACGCCTTTTCGAGCAGGACTCTAATTTTCCTCATAGACTTAACAGGCTTTTGCTATCGCGAAACCCCACTTGATCAATGACTGTGATTAGTTTGTGTGCTGGACTGATGTAAAGTTGACAGCATCTCTCTCGGCGTCTTGATCCACGAGCCTTTAATCATTGAAAATAACCTTTTTAAAGATTGCCGGGACAAATGGTGGGCGTCGTCTCGATTGCACCTTCCTCTGAGCGTGGATGACAGATAGTTTGTGTACACACCCTTCCGTCGTATGCTATACACCGGCGTAAACGCTGAAACATAGTATAGAAACATGCAGAGAGAAAAAAGGCATCGTCCTCCCCCGCCCCCCCGGCAGCAGTGAGCCATGAGGGTTATTGAGCCTCGGGAGTCTCACTAAATCACACCGAGGCGCCGGCAGAAATGAGGGATAACAGCGCAGCGGCGTTACAACCATTGATTCCCGAATGAATCAACTTTTTATGTTTTCCCACAATGGAGGGAGGGAGGCGGGACAATCCGCGTTTTCCCAAGTATTGTTTGTGGTAATAAGCTTTAGTAATGGAACCGTAAACATCCATGTCCTGATGAGTGGAGACACATGGATGGAGAGACAGAGGGATTATATACACTTTCTTTCAGACTCAGGGTTCATAGCAAGACAGATGAATTTAGACTTATCTGATTTAAACCTGTTAACAGGTGTACCGACAAACTTTTCACTCAGCCATTGACGTCTTTTAGGTAAAATTCTTAATGCGCAAATATAGTTGTTATTTTAAATATCGATACAGTGCTATCAAATATTGATACAGTATCGGGAATAAAAATATCTTGATATATCGTTAAATTGATATTTTCTTACACCCCTAATATTCACTGTCAATAGATGTACAACTACACACCATCTTCGTGTGCGTTTACAACATTCTTACATGGTTTACAATTTTGCATAATAGATCAAAAGAAGTGATTTTTTCAGATTACATTTTTATGTTTTCATTTAGCAGTTGCTTTAACTGCTTATTTTTATTTAATTAATATTTTTTTTTATTGTATTTTAGTTTGCTCCTATGTTTAATTTTCCCTAGAGACCAATATAATCACCATCTAAAAAAATAGGTTTTATGATTTATAACTGGGTTATATTTGTGGTGTGTTTAAATGTACCAGGATTATAACTTTGGAAGTTTGTTTACTTGATTTTAGAATGGAAACCTCAGAACAAGTATGAGTAGTGTATAGTAAAATTTAAATTATTTCCTAATGTATGCTTTTAAGAACTTTGAAATAACACAGTATATCATTTTGTTTAATAAAGGAGGTTTAGATCACTGTTAAAACAATTTTTTTACAGAAAGTATTCTAAATGATTTGATCTTTGTTCAATCATTCGTTCATTTTCTCCCGCTTGTTTCCTCACAAGCTGAGCAGAAACACCAGCCTTTCGCAGAAACAAACAACCAATTGTGCGGATAATACTACGTTTATGGACTGTGGGAGGAACTTGGAGCGGCAAGTTTATGATCAAAACTTTATAATATTTGGATATTTCTGAAAGAAAGTTACAAAGTTGAGAAAGATCATAATAATTTACAGCTTGTTAGAAAATGTTGTTTTTGCACTACAAATGATTTGTTAGAAAACAGCTTAGAGTGGAAATTTAACGCTGATGGAAAATGTTTACTCGATATTTGTACTAGTGTAATGTCATTTTCTTTTGATCTTAAAATGGTATCGGACAGAATATCGCTCAGGAACCCTCATCTCAAAGTCAGAATTAAACAATCTAATAGCACGAGGAATGAATGAGTCCTTGAGTCTATTGGTGTTGCATCATGGGAGGAGCATTCATGCTCCATCTGCTTCTCTGCTCACTGATGACAGTGTTGAGAGGATGACTGTCATCATCCATGATGGACAGTAGTTTGTCCAGTGATCTCCTCTCAGCAACTGTCACCAGTGAGTCCAGCTTCATGACAACCACAGAGCCAGCCCTCCTGATCAACCTGGGAACACATTCCCACCCCAATAAACCACAGCATAAAAACAGGACACTGGCCACCACAGACTGGAACATGCAGAGGAGCTTCCTGCAGATTTTAAATGATCGGAGCCTCCTCAGAAAGTTCAGTCTACTCTGAACTTTCTTATATACATGGTCTGTGTTGCAGGACCAGTCCAGTTTACTGTCCATCCACACACCGAGGTACTTATAGTTGTCAACTACAGTATCTCCACCACTGATGGACACACAATGTGGAACATTGAGTAACAGATTAAGACAATAGTTGTCGTAGAAGTAGTAGAAAACAAAAAAGGAGAAATACTAGCAACACATCCCAAATAGGATTGAATCTTACAAAAAGTTAAGTAGAGTTTTCAAGAACTAGATCTGTAGCTCGAACAAGTAGTCGGAAAAATGCAAAAATGTAACTTTGTCAACGTCTTCTCGTAGCACGGTTCAGTGAGCGGATTATCATTCGTCCTCCACAGCAGATGGGATGAACAATTTACGACGACCTTCAATAAGGATTTGTATTTGCAACAGGAAGTATCGACGTTGCTTTTATTACCGCGGCGATATTTGCATTGAGATGTCACATCTGAAAGTGGTCGTTGAAGCGTCGCTCCGAGTCTCTGCCCGTGTGTCAGAGCTGCCACTCATCCGCCTTAATCTGTTTGTATTGAAACGGGAAATTCCCGCTGAGGTGTCGCACTCTTTTTTCAATTCTGCGAGTCAAGACGTGGTGATGGAGGAGCCGGGAGAGACGAGCCTTCAAGACTCCGCTATTCCATTAGGCCGTCGGTGATGTACAGCTCTTCTAACCAGACACACACACACACACACACACACACACACACACAAGCCCCTCCTCCATCCTGCTGGCCTCTACTCTTCATCCTTCCTCTCGTCATCCTCACACCCCTCTTGTCAGTCGCCATCCATCACACCAGACCTCCACAGATGGGTCGGCAGATATTGAGAAAATGAGATCACATTTTTGATCGTAAAAAAAAAAAAAAGCGATAATTCTTGTAATCCGCGCCGCATTATCAGACACACCTTCGCACGGCTTCCTTCAACGCACCTGGTCGGACGTGAAGCAGTTGCTTTGTCAGCAAAACGGAAGAACAAATTGCTTTGCAGGCGAATGAGTTTAATTAGTGTAAACCAGGAAACACAGCTGGGTTTTCAGACAAACATTTGAGTCTCATGATTGAACTGTTGGGTCACGTGTCCAGAAGAGAATGAAGCAAAGCTTTGGTCAAAATATGTATTTTGTTATGGCGTGTTATAGATAAATAAAAGAATAACTTTTTTTTCTAACCTGCTCATTTTGAAGGATTTTATTAATAGTCTGAAGTTTAAAAAAAACTAAGTTTCTGCTTTATTTCCCAGCAAATGTCTCCAATAATCAAAGAGAAGATCAGCTATTTCTTACCACTCCTGCACCTCCGTCTCTTCTGCTGGCCTCCTCGCTTTCATCTGACTCATAAGATGCTTCTTTTTTTTTTTTTGCACTTCCAATTGCTGATCAAAGGATAGTAGTATACGGTGTGACACATTGGTGTCCACTGTAGCGCAGGTTTGAGATTTAAGACGCAGAGGAGACAAACTCAAAGTCGGATAAGTGAGCGACATGACTTTTGATGCACCTAAATAAGACTCACGGATAAAATTGGTGAAATTATTTTCTTTTTTTCCAGCGTGAAGCTCAACCTGACATGACCCATATTCAAACAATGCCGCTGATCTATCAAATATATTGGCAGCACGACCTATTGTGTATCGGTGGCAGTGTATCGAGTATAGAATTGTTGTTAGTGGTGGAGCTATACATCCCTGATGGTAACTATAAAAACACTCAGACGGAGCATACCTCCACCAGGGAGCTCATTATATACAATTTTACTCAAGGTTTATACATTCACATTGCACCCGAAAGAAGAAAATTGATGATGCTACTATTAGATGCTAGTATTTCAGTCGTGTCAACTTGAAGTGACAGTTTCTACTCACCCTCATGTCGACTAAGGATGGATATGGATTTACATTTCTGCCTGTAACTCCAAATAATAATCTGCAATGGTCCCAACCCTTAGTCCACATGAGGATGATTAGAAAAGGAGCGAAGTTTGAATATTTGGATGAACTATCATTCTAACTGCTCCTCTGTAAAGGGTGGTCAAGGCTAAGGCAATGTTACTTTGGAACAAAAAATGAAAAAATGTACCACAAAAACAAATACATGCACAACGTGTTTGTGTTGTTTGATTTGCTAGTTTTGTACAGAACATGGTGTGTGAGCGGCAGCTGCAGACGCCATAGAAGGCAGGGATGAATCTTTCAAGACCTTCCTTTGATCCAAGGGAACCAAAATTGAATCGCCCGCTCCTTGTATCACCTGAAGGTTTCAATCAAATGCCTTCAGAACTTTTTTAGTCGCGATTCATTCTCTACCTTTTCTGAATCTATTTCCTATCATTCAAGCTGTGCATTTAAACAAAAATCAGGAAAACGGTGTGTTGTGAATTTATAGGCAAAACAATTCAAAGATAGAAGTCTGAATGAACGAGTGTAAATGCAGCACCAAAAACACAAACACTGGCACCGTCATCAAAACATGATCCTGTTTGATTTTAAACTCTTTTTAACCAAGTGTGTATCGAACAGACGTACATGCCGGTCCCGTGGTAATCAACAAGTTAAGCGCCCGTCGCCTCGCAGCCATGAATCAGAGACAGCTGGCTCACCTTCAAAATCTCCGCCTGTTTCGAGCGGTAATCCAGCAAGTGTGTAAACTCATCCAGACGTTCCACACATCACATATCCCAACCCGGAAGGAGTAAACCACGGCTTGTAAAAACCCCCCCCGTGTCCTCTTTGGTCCTGGACACCAACTCCAGACGCCTGGAGGAGAGTCCGCCTCAGCATGTGTGAGAGAGGAGGAGGAGGAGGAGAGTGGAGCAGCGGGAGTAGTAGTAGTAGTAGTAGTGGTGGTGGTGGTGGTAGGATGAGGCGGGGTGGGAGCAGAGAGGGGTGTCGGGGATGGGTGGGCGCCGGCTTCTCATATCATGAAAGAAATCCTCAGCAGCGAAAGGAAGAAGACGTGAAGGCAGGGCGACAGTGAATGAGTGGAGGATGCGAGGACCCTCCCCTAACACTGTTGAGTGTCTCCCACACACACACGCTCACACACACACATGCTCACACACATGCTCACACACACACACACACCCTACCCCCCGCCCTGCTACAGATTGCATTGCACTGATGAAATTTTAATGGTTCTTTTAAGAAGAATAATGAACATGGTAGTCTCTGGAGTTACGTGTAGGGGGGGTTGCTCACACACACACTCTCACACACTCTCACACACCTATACACTGTCTGCACCACCTTAGCTTGTGTCTTTTTTTACACACATTCTCCAAAGGATACTCCCCCGCCGCCGCACAGCCCTCTCTGAAGACTTGCAAACTATTCATTCATTCACCCGCATGATGTAAAAAACACACACACAAGTCATGCACACTTTCACTCAACAACATCAAACACAAGGAGTGACAAGAGGGGACTGCGGAGAAAGATGCAGCTCCATCCTTTAAAAAAAAAAAAAAAGGCTCTCTCTTGAAGCAGACTGGAGTCGCACACAGGGACACATAAGGAACACACCCAAGTGAAGGAGGAACAAAGAAGGGAGGAGTGAAGGGAGCAGAGTCTTCAAAGTAGCGAGAAATCCACAGTAAACTGGAGGAGTCAATATATAATGGATCAAAGAGCGATAGAAAGAAAAATATTATAATCATTTATGATTTATTTCACGGGCTGAAGCTTTCAGTCTTCACTCGTGTTTTTGGCTCGGTGCTGTGAAGAACAACAAAACGCCTTGTTTTGAGATAAACATCAACAAACCACCTGCTAATTCGTCCTCTCTTAGTGATACATGAGCGTCGCCAGATAACTTAAGAACTTTAGAATTGTCTCTACCTGGTTCGAACAAGAATGCCAGTAGACGATTAGATCACAAACTATCATCACGAACGAAGCACTTCGCACAACTGGAAGTCTCACAATCTTCTGGTACTTATGACAATAAACCACATTTCAAAAACTCAAATCCAGAATCTTGTTCTTCCACCTTATACTACTGCCATCAGTCCATCATTAAATTTGGAAAATTGGCCAATATGACTCATTAATCCACTGACCTTGAATTGTCTATTTTTTTTTCCAGAAGGCTCCTTGTATTCCTAATACAGGGTGTCCCAAAATAATGTTTACACTCTTTAAATATTAAAAGTTAAAAATATGTTTTTTCTATTTCAGATTTGACTAACCGCTGATGATGGAGGATACTCAGTTGACATTCCAGCACAAAAATGTATTTTAAAAACATTCTGGAAATATGAGAATAAAGCTGAAGAACAAAAATGCTTCACAAGAGAGTTCCACAGAAACGCACCATCACATGTCACTATTTCACGGATCTAAGCTAACTTTGAGGAGCATGGAAGCATCCAGTGTATGAGAAAGGGCCGTTCTCAACGACACAGATCGTCAACAAGCCCAACAAGAGAGAAAGAAGTTATTAATAATGTCCAGAATTCTGAGAGAAAATGATTTAGCCAAATTTCACTTGAAACAGTTGTTCCAAAATCTAGCGTTCATCGTATTTTGAAGCTCAATGGAAGAGTTTTATTCCATCGCTTCAAGAACAGTTAGGAGATGCTGAGTTCTGCAAGATGGTGCACCTCCCCACTTTCACCTTGATGTGAGAACTTGTCTGGATGAAAATATGCAAAATAGATGGATTGGAAGAAGAGGGAGAGTTGAACACCCACCTAGATCGCCAGATTTGACACGATTTCTTTTTGTGAGGGTTTCTAAAAGACAAAGTTTACGGCAGGAAACCTGAAACAATAGCTGAGATCAGAGAAGAGCACTTGATGTGAACTCATCATTATATGAACATTCTGCCCAACATAGCTTCTATCTTATAAAAGTGTTTTTTTTTCTCACTTTACTCTCAAATTCTTTAAATGTGTATTCTTTCTCTTGTATTAATCTTATTTACAAGTCAAATACATAAATAGAATAAGTTATAACGATAATGTATACATTATTTTGAGACACCCTGTAGATATTATGGACGGCCGTGATCTTGATCAATTCTTATCTAAACATATGCTGTTGTTGAAGCAAAAGAAAAAACGTCTGCCTTAACTACTTAAAAACTCTTCTAATGGAAGTTTTTACCCCATTTAAAGGATGTCTAAAAATCCAAAGAGATTACTGAGGGAAGAATAAAGTAAGTAGCTAATGTCTACTAAACTCTGGTTTAGCTACACATAAGCTCTGAAACTTCATCATGAGAAGTTCTTACTCTGCAAAAGAAATTGCAAAATCAAAGTTAATTGGATTGTGCAGCATAATTATAGGCCTAATTACATGACTTGATCATATGTTAGAAATAATCAAACTTCAGAGGAAGCCCTCTGGATTTTACCCATGAATACTGAAACGTTATTAAATCAGATATATTGAAGGAACTTATGATTAGTTACCTGAATAATGTACGATTGAGTCTCATTTGTTTGCTGTGAATGACTCAGACAACTGATCTAACGGGTATTTAAAAAACAGATTTAGCAAGTGATAACATATGTAGATCTTGAAGAAGAAGAAAAGGTATCACATCTTGTTAAGATTGAAGTGCTGCCCTCATATTTGACTATTAAAACATGTGATTATACAGCTTAAGAAATAAATAGTATCAGTAAACTCAAGTTGCCAAACTCGTTGATCTTGGATTAAGATTTAAGTCTGCAAAAAGCAAACAAAAACAGTGTTCTTCAGACAAAAAGTGTCTACACACAATGAATAAGTATTAGTGTCGCCTAAAGGTACTTCACATAGACTGTGTCGGTGCAAGTAAAAGGGTAATATCCATTTTGTGAAAACATTTGGCTCTGTTGCCAAAAGGTAACAGAGTCGGGTGAAGTTGTTGTCATCTTTTAAATTCTTAAACAATAAAACGCACCATATTTCTGTGGGGAAAAAAAATCTATAACCCGAGGATGATACAGTTTGAATTCCCTCAACTGTTAGGACAAAAGAATCCTAATCGAATATCCATTTCTGAGGTCACTTTATCTTCCCTGTATCATGATAATCCCTAGAGCGCATGCAAAGTTTACACACAGTGTCAAGGAGAATTTATTCCCTTTGGTTTTTGTGTAGTTTCCTCTGAGAAAACACTCCTGGAAAAAAACAAGAAAAAAAACTGAAGGTTGTGTTGAAGGACTTGTCAATATTGATGGGTATACCAGGGAGAGAAGGCCTGTAGGACCACGTGTTATTCAATAATCTAACAGGTTTTAAGCTGTTTAGGGCAAACTACAAGCTTGAGTATTAGAGCTGAAGTGTCGTGTTGATGTTAGAAAACCACCATGAAAACCTCAGGGAGGTTTGGGACGAACGTCTATTCCACACCAAGAGGTAACCTGAGCTAGTTGGAACTAGTCCATAGACAAGGATCTGGTCTAGTGCGTCTTCACTAAACTTAACATAACGAATCAATACCTCTTAACCTGAGAGGACGGATCGCAAACCTTTCCTCTGCAGACAGTAAATTGAAAAGCCTGTTATAATAATGACAGGAAAGCCAAATATTTGGGGTTCATTTTCAATAGTTATTGTCGAAGTTCTATATTCTCTGAGACACCATTTTTTATTGTTGTGAGGGGAAGACTTTGGACCCGGAATGGTGAATTGGGTATCATGTCATCGTTGATGTCAAAAAGGCTTGTGGTTTGGTTATACAGACAGAAAACCAGATCAAAAAGTGTTGATTATAGTCACTAAATCAACTGGGTTTTAATGGAAATAAACTTAAATGGATACGACCAAAAACATCTTGGTGTGAAAAGGACCCCAGCCCTTTTTTGTAGACGATTACACATACACATATACATAATTAATCTCTGGGTCACAGTGACCCGGTGATCTGAAAACAAATGTGTTTGAGGTATCCCTTTTGTTGTCTCTGGGTCAAAGGGAACGTCCTCCCTGGCTTCCAGCAATACATATTGCATCGGTAGAGGTCATTGACCTTGACCCAGAAACAACACAAGGGATACCACATACATATTTGTTTTCAGGGCTCCAGGTCACCTTGACCTAGACATAACATTGACACTGATGACATAAGTTAACAACACTATCTGGAGCTAATCCTACTTTTATACACGTTTACAGGGATTCCAGCTTTTTGTAATTACTTTGGAATCAGATACACGTGACAAACTGAACTTTATCTTTTGAAATCATTCCCTCTAACTATTCTGATCCAGGGTCGTCTGGCCATCAGCAAACAAGTCTCTGACCGTCAGTGTTTGATCAGAGAGAGAGGAGACAAATCCAATTAACTGGTCGTCGCAGAGAATGACCTTTCGTTTCATTATCGCAATTGGCTGTCCCTGCCACTTCCTGGTCCGACCGACGATGATGGAGGACATCGGAAGAAAAAAAACCAAACCACTGAAATAAGTTACGAGCAAGCCGAGGATGTGTGGGGGAAAAAGATAAGAGCGGAATCGCTGGAAGAATGTGGAATGATTGGGGCGCGGCGACGGATGACAATAGCTTCACGGAAACCTTCTCTCCTCTTCTTTCCTGGATGACGAGGTGCAGCCTGGAACCTTTACAGCAACTTTTATGAGCCAATGTAATGGGTCGCTGCAGCTCCAAACAAATGGAAGGGCAATAAAACCTTAGGGCTTCCCGGGCAGGTCGCCAATAAGAGGCGGACTTGGAAGTGGCTCGCTAATAGACGCTCCTCTTAAGCACAACAAGCTATTTGTTGTCGTTTTGGATCCGAACATCTCATGTCACTTTGCATTACGATTAAATATGGAAAAGACGGGGCTATTTCATGAGGCTCAGAGGATTCGTTTGCGAGAGTCATGGCTATAGCCCTCGACTGCAAACCTCTTTTCAAAAAATATACCTGACATAGATTCCTTCTTTCTGTATTCCACAAATGTAAAAATGCTCCAGTTGTGCCCTTAAGTAAAGTTAAGTAAAGAAAAGGTTATTTGTAAAGCGCCTTTCTAGACAAACAATACACAGTTAAAATATATACAATAAAAGATCAAGACACATAAAGACAAACACAGGAGTGCCAGAAAATCAGGGAAAAGCACAAATAAAAATGTCTTAAGATGTTTCTTGAAGGATTTAGAAGATCCATTAAACACAGAGAGAGAGGAAGATTGTTCCAAAGCTAAGGAGCAACAGTCTGGAAGGATTTCTCTCCTCTGGTCCTGAACCGTGTTCAGGAACCATCAGTAGATTCTGATCCACAGACCTCAGAGCCCGAGCTGGCCTGTAAGGCTGGATCAGATCACTGATGTAAGGAGGAGCCTGACCATGAATAGATCTGAAAGTAAGAACCAGAATTTTAAAGTTTTAAAGAAACTGGCAGCCAGTGAAGAGTTTAAGGATCGGAGAAATGCGAGTTCTTCTACTAGAGCGGGTCAGAATTCTCACTGCAGAGTTTTGTATTAACTGTAGGCGAGACAGATCCTTCTTGTTAAGACATGAAAGCAAACTGTTACAATAGTCTAAATGAGAAGACATAAAAAAAACACATGGATTACAAGCTCCAGATCGGTTTTTCCTAAATTTAGAGATTTTTCTCAGTTGAAGATTTTCTAGTCAGTTGCCTTATCTTATATTACCTTCACTTACCCACATATGAGTTCTAACCACTATAGAACCAGGAATATCAGCTGCTTAACACATTCCTAAAAGTGGGACAGTAAGGGTATGAAATCTAAACAATCATCATTTTTTAATTTATTTTTAAAATTCAATGATTCTATGATGCATACTATTAACTTGTATATGTTATAACTAAGACTAACAAGCAAAATGACTTTAATGAAGTTTCAAATTACCATTTTAAATCCACAAATCACTCTCTGTGCATCTGTGCATCTCTTCTTCGCCTACCGAGTGCATCAACTTGGCATCAAAACTGAGCTTCTGGTGGTTACACAACTGACTCTGCCTGTGTCTCTACTGCAATTAATTTGAACAGGAGTTGATTTATTTAGCAACCATTAAGAAAAGGAAAGTGAGTAGTTATTGAAGTAAATGTTGACTCCTCTGGAAAGTGTTCCATAATAAACATTTCTTGAAAATGTCCTATTTTTCCCAAACTTTATGACCGTTTATGACCACATCCTTGGCAGACGTAATGACAATTGTATTATTCTGAGAAGCATGAACACAATACACAATAAGTGTGACGCACATGTTTGCATAATCGACCTCATCTTTCATTGCCAAGTTCAGTTTATTTACATACTTCAACGTCATCTAGTTTCTTTTGTAAGTTCTATACAATCCTATATTCTGAATCATACGTTTCATAAGTAGGCAGAGGTTTGTTATGTGATTAATATCAGATAATATCAGATAATACTGCCTGTTATTGAACAGAAACTGTACTGTGACAATGCCTATATTTGACTTTAAAAACGAAAATCTGAACTATAAATAAAAACTAAATGTACAGATGAAATGTATCCTTATTTACACTGACCAAAACCACATAAAAATAATTTTACCTTCAAAAAACATTAAAAAACTGAACTGGTATTTAATTACAGGTATCATTGGTTCTGGTACTAAACATTTCAGATGGATAATTGACCCTAAACACTCCTCAACTGCTTCAATACATGACCTTGGTCAGCGACCAAACCTTCTGATGAATATGAACAAATGTTTGTTTTCTCAGGCTTTCACCTGAAAGCACGTCTGCTACATGAGCATCAATTAAAACCGTAGTAAACATTCTTCATCCAAACTCGGTTCCCCTGGCAACAAGGGACTCGTATTTGCATTTGTTTTTATTTCTTTGCTGAAACATTGAATTGTTCAAGTTTTCACTTAAGTGCTCATTCAACACCTACTTCACTTAATCACAGGAATTGAACCAGCGATTAAACCGGTGATCGTTCAAAGACGACCAGCAGCAGATGGACCTAATGACAGCACATTACCGAGCAGATCGCGTCGATGTAGCAGGAATGATAGAGGCCAGCTATCCTGGTAATGGGCAGACATGAGCAGCAGGGTGGGAGATTGACAGCGGTGAACCATCCCCACTCAACCCACCGACCCGTCCCCCCCCCCAACTATGTTACATCTCATTTAATCCAGATCCATTGTAGAGACATTGGTGAGCATACGCTGAGGTCAGGTGTCAGGGACATATGATGGAATTAATGTCTTTGGGGCGATGAATCGTTCCTCTCACCGCAACAGCAGGAGGTTAAGTGATTACTGTCACACATAGACACTCGCTACCAGGGATATATGGAATGTATAGCTGCTGTAAACAAAAGCAATTCACCCCTTAGTTCTTGATTTAGTTTAATGGCTGGATAAACGCCTTATTTTATCAGATCATTACTGGGTCTTCACAGGATTCTGTCTTACAAAAAGGTATCGCTTAATTTACGGTAGCAAAAATTGTCTCTCAAGATATTTGTGACTTAAATGATCGCAAACCTTCCTCTTTTTCAGTAAATTGAAAAGCCAGTTGATACAGAACTCTGCAGCGAGAATTCTGACCGGCTCTAGTAGAAGAACTCGCATTTCTCCGATCCTTAAAATTAATTGACAAAATTATCCAGTTGGGCTGTAGCGACACAATAATCTCATTCAGTTTATGATACGATACATTAAGGTCACGATACGACGCAATATATTTTTCGATTTTGTAATGACTGTAGGTGACAGAGTTTTGGATACATCTTGTGATTGTTTCACTGTTGTGTGGTTGAGTTAATATAGCTGGAAATGAAAATGAACAAACACAGTGAATACCATGAGAACAACATTTATTTTTACTTGCAATAATTACATCATTTACAATTCAATTGACTCCAAATAAAGGTAAATGTTTATGTTCCATTCACTCGAATAGACATTAACTCATGTGGAAGCTCGTCAGGAATGGCAGAACTAAAGTCAGTGTTAAAGTTAAAATAAGTTCAATAACCAAGTTTTTTTTTTAGTCCAAACTTTTTTTTCAAAGTTCAAGTTGGGGCCAAATATGAACATCATACGGAGAGTTATCTTGATGTAATCTTGGTCCGGTCAAACATAAGGTACCAAAAAATATTGATAAATAAAAACAATCTTAAACACTTTATTATTGATTATTCCAAATACATGGTCGTAACCCACACATAAATACAAACCAGCAAAGCTGTTTTGACTCCTTCTGTGCCCATGTTAACCATAAGCAAATACATTAAATTATGAGGCCAGATTATTCACTCCTTTCAGTTAATGAAGAGGAAAATAGGGAAAGTGCCTGCGCGTTAGATCGGTTTTTACACTCAACTGGTAATGAGCGCTCGATGGGGTTGTTTTTTTTCTCCACCTAATGCATCAGAACTCGATAGCACGGAATAAACAGGCAATTTCCTAGCCGACCAAATGAAGTCATGTATCAGAGGAAACCTGCGGAAGTCTTTAATGACAGAGCAGAATGGAACCGCCGGCTAATTAGCATCCTGCTGCCACGAAGAATGGAATCATCACAGACTGGAATCAATCAGACGCAACGACACGTCAACACAATGCACCGAGTCAAGATCGCTGGACAGCAGCATTTCGAAGAATACGATCAGCTCATAAAAGTTACATTAGGGATGTAAGTGCCTCCTGAATCATTGAAGACTTAACTTGTACACCTTATGGTTTGGAGGGTGGTTCCAGTCACACGTGCTCTCCTGGACAAGAGACACAAATTTGCTAATTTGATTAAAGAAAAGCTTGGTTTGATTCTGGAATATAGACTTTAAAAATACGTGTAGATATACAGTATAAAGTACTTCGGTAGTACAGAGTTTTAAAACGTGGTGCCAAGTTTCGGTCCCTATGCGTGATCAAAACTTGACAATATGAGAATTTTCAGGAAGATAAACTTTAAAGCGATGAAGGCAGTGAACATCATATTGATTTGTCAATTTATTAGAACATTACATGAGATAATCAATAACATTGGCTGGAGTATTAAGATGCAACCAAACCAATTCTTAGCTCAGTAAAACCGGACATTTTTTTAAGGTTCTGTATTAATCTCTCCTTTTTTGGTAAATTGTTGTTACTTTGAACCAATGCTGGTCTCTGATGTCTGTTCTGTTACTTCCAAGATTTAAGTCAGATTCATAACCTGACGTTTATTTTTTCTGTAAGGAAACAGCTTGGAGGGCAAATTAAGCAAAGCTTAAACATAAACTCAACATTTTTACTATGTTTAATGTAATTTCATTTCCTTTCGTTTAAATTGATCGTTAAAAAAGCCCTGTTCAGAAACCTGTACCAAAATAAAAGTTTTAATATCAATAATGGTATCGGACATTTATGTTCCATACCCAGCCTTGGACTAAAGTACCAAATTTCCTGAAGGAGATCTCTAGAGGGATTAATAAAGCCCATCTTTTGTCACATCCTGTCTCCTTATTCATTTATCAACTTCCTCTGTAATCATGATTCTGTTGAGCTATAGCTTTTGATTTGGAAAAAAGCTGCAGTTCACTGTGTGTCCACTTGAGGCTGGTTGCAGAAAGACCAGAAGTAACACTCTTATCTCATTAAAAAGTTAATTAACAGCCTTTGCCTAAAAGGGGCGTGGTCAAATGAGCAGCTATCAGCCCCTTTTCTCGGGGTCTGAGCTGATGGACTGTACGGGCAAGTCTGCGGACCCGTTACAAACCGAGCTAAAAAAAACATAAAAGTGTACATTTCCATTCTCCTACTGACTCTGGTCACTTCATCGATCATCATTAGTTCACAGAATTAGCAACTGTGCACTTATAAAAAAAAAAACTGACACAAACACTGCGAGTCAATCCGCATCACTGCTTGATTTCGACGTACAATGAACACGGATCTATTTCAATCTGGGCCCCAAGGACCTCTGACACCGTCTGTCATCAACACTTGGGGAACGGCAGCGTATGACAACAGTGGCTGTCACTCCGCAGACATTCGATGCCTGACAGAGTGGCTGTGATGAAGGCTGATGATGTTTTACCTGCAACAGGGAAAAGCCACGAGTCTCCAGGTGTTCCCTCACAAACATGCCAGAATCCAATGGATCAAAAAGCTCCAGTTTTTTTTTTGTTGAGAAAACACCGTTTTATTTAACAATTTCAACCAGAGTAAAATAGATCACTCACGGAAAAAAACACTCGATAAACGACAGGTCAGACCTTCACCCTCAGGTCAGGGGAAGCAGTTACGCTCTTTAAGTAATGTTTGTAGTGTTCAGATGTAAATTAGCTTCAGATATAATCAATGCAAAACATTGTCATAAGTTGTTTTACGACAATTGTTGATTCGTTACAGACATTACATTACAACTACTAACAATAATGTTGTTAAACTAATGAAAAGAAAATGTGCGTTCTGCCTTATAATAAACAACAATGCATGGTACTGAAGAAGCCTCTTGGTTGAGACGTTGAAACGTTTTCCCAAAAACCGATAACCTTGTTTTTAAAAATCTCTGCAAACGTCTCTCGATACAATTATTTGCGTCATTTTTTTTTTTTTGAATGTGTATATTTGCCTCAGATGGAGGAACAAGGAGGCACTATCAAGGGAAAATTATTAACGTGACGCTATGTTCACTGTAGATGTAGACAAGAACAATAATAAGTCAATATAAAAGTAGTTCACAAATAGGCAAAAATAATCGGAAAACATTATGAAGTCATTTTTAACAGGTTCCATCTATAATGGTTTCTAAATTCAAACCTGTGATTGTAATGTCACATGAAGAAAGAGTGTCTTTGTAATAGCTCATGCATTAATACGATAAATATGCAAACGTATACTTAGTTAAGTTATTAATTAGTTAAGTATGAAAGGCATGGTTTTAATACTGTACTGATGTATGTTGGTAATGTTTATTAAATTAAGAATTTTGGATGACTATATTAGGTGATAATTAAATTTGAGTTTCCAGACATGAGGAAATTGTCCAAGCTGCTGGTAAACATGAATAAAAAGTGTATTAATTAACCCAGATATTGTTTGATCCTGGAACTCCTGTTGTGTTATCAGTTTTACCTTGATCTTTAAAGTATATACTTTATTGAATATTGTTTTGATTGTTTAAGCGCTTTGTGACCCTGGTCTGAAAAAGCGCTATACAAATAAAAATTACTTACTTACTTACAATTGGACTTTTATTATAATTGACACATGAACTAGAATGACCTTAAATTATGCAAATATATATTAAAAAAAACAACATTAAATTTGTAGGTTTCTTGGACTATATATACTTGCAGTTTGAATCCTAATAAAAGAAAGTTTACATTCTTGACAAACTTCTTCTCAACATAGAGCAGCAGGAGGTGAAGCTCAACATAACTGAGGTGGATCAATATCTTCAAGTGCTTCATCTCTGTCTCCAGAGTGGGATTCAGGTCAATGAGCCAAAAATATCCGTCTCAACAGAGGCCATGTTGTGATTTAATTCAAAGTGACAAGAGAAACCATCGTAGCTGTTGTGGTTTGTAAACAGACTAAAATTAGAGGAGGGGCTTTTGTAGAGTCACAACATCAAAAAAACAACATTTGTGTTGTCGTAAAGACTCACTAAAGCACAATAAGAACCGGAATAGAAAGTGGACGCAGCAGCAGAATTGCATGTTTAAATTCTGTGTGCTTGTCATGTACAAGTCTCAGCCTACAGGGTGTTTTGAGCAAATTGAATTCCCCCCCAAAAAAATCTAATTAAATTGCAATTCATGGCCACGTATCTTGAATTACATGCCAGTGTCATGCAAATGCATGACAACTAACACCAGATGTCGACTACAAGCACAAGGCTGGAGGCAGGTTTGAACGAGTCAGATAAACGACCAGCCTCACGTGCGCTTTTCAGATTAAAGAGTACATACCCAAAAAGATTAATTGAATTTCCCTGAAACAATTATGCGTTTTGCCGTCTATTGTATCGTCACCTTCAACACTGCCTAAATAAATGATGACACAACGTTAAATTGATTTTTCTTTTTATGTATTTTTTTCCAAATAAGACCCTGCGGCTACAGATTGTACTTTTGAAGGAAAATACACTTTGAGTTAAAGGCAACAATGCTGGCAGAGAACCAGGGGAGGCAACTGTTGTAGTCCAAGAAAAAGAAAATCTGTTTTCTATTAAGATATTAATACATCTGGAAAGAGCGGTGTTAGCCTGAACAGGTTTATCAAGAGAAAGCTGTTGTCGTTAGCGTAGCATCTCTACCACTGCCGTTTTGCTAAGATGATATGACGAATAAGAGTAAAGACACAATGTTAAATTACCTTTCAAACAGGAAGATGGCTACCACGCCACATTTCTGTTGTATTAAAACAACAAACACATACTTCCCTGTTGCATTTCCTAGTCCAGCATTCTCTAACCCACAGTCTGGGAACCAGTACATGTTCATTCATTTATTTATTAATTTATGTTCTATTGATTATTACCGTCTGTTTAGATATTACTGAACTTATTTCATTACCACTTTAAAGCCCAGATTGAAAGCACTTAAACGTCTTTAAATTCAAACTGTTTAAAAAAAAAAAAAAGTATTCATTTGTGTTTTTTTCCTTGAAATGCCTTTCCTGGTCAAATAAAGATGAGACTGTCTGAAGAGGTTGTTTTTTTTTTTATTTAGAAAAGAGACTGTAATTGCTTATAAGTAACATTAGCCAGTGACGCTTGACACGTAAAGTTGCTTGTTTCAGTCAATTTTAGTCAAAATGAAAACCTGTAAACTAGTGAAAATTAGTTAATGAACTTGTTTCTGCTGTATTTATCTAAAGGTTGGTCCGTGAATATAATGAGTCGGTCCTTGGGGCAAAAAGGGTTGAGAACCCCTGCTCTATTCTTACTGTACTTTAATTCCACCCGTTCGTTTCATATCCATGGTTAATGCTGGGAAACAAGTTTTTATTTTTATTTGTGTGAAGCTTCAAGCCTCTGTGAAAGTGAAAACGACGGGACTGACACATCACAACCTGTGATCGTCTTCATTCAATTGTACCAATAGATGGTTAATGAAGAAAAATAATAATCATCAGCCAATTAACCATCACGGAGTGAATGGTTTTTAAAATATAATCCCTGGAATAATCCTGGATCCCACCTTTAATCCAGGGACAATTGGAAGCTGTGAACTTGTTGATGTGCTGGATCAGGGTTGACGCAGAATTGAATTATGGGAGGCCACCCTGCACACGCTCTTTAATGTAGGGAGGAGGCGGGTGTCGAGGGGTGAAGGTGAGACGGGGCAGAGAAGAGAGGGCGGCCATTATGTTCAGGTTGAAGGGGGAAGATTGGCTGCTCGCATTTTAAATCTGGTCCACGGAGGAGGGGGTCGCTGGGGGGGAAGCAATTCATTTTGCCAACAGGGACACGACGACAGTGGCGCGGCTGTTGGGGATACGCTATGGTTACGAAATTATTCAAGATGGAATATTTAACATTTTAACAGGTAAAGATACACAGGTCTGTGATGAAATCCAACATTGCAATGAGTAGGTTGATGTGAGAAAAAAAAAACATTGTAATTCTTTACATTTTTCAGGCTGTGTTTAGTTCAAGTTCATAAATATTTGCATCTGGATGATAGGAATGATCAAATAAATAAAAATACAAATAATATACAAGTCATTTTTTTCAATGAGTGAAGACTGGAACTGGTGTGTACTTTATATACACTACTGTAATTTGACTTTGTAAAATAAACTTTAGTATTCAATTGTATTATATAAAATGTCATGGGAGATATTCAGTCAAACAAAGTTCTCTTTGATTTAACTTCACTTTTAACTTATTTTTTATTATTATTATTATTATTATTGACATGCAAGTATAACTCTATTTCTGTTTTTGTGGTCAAATACAAAACAAGTTTTTGTTTTATGTTCTTTCAAAACAGTATCAGGAGGGTTACTTAAAAAAAAAAAAAAAAGATTCTAAGAAAAAAAAAACATTTCATATGTCAAAAGAATTAAAATAAAATACACCAAAAACGTACAGATCCGCAGACATGACATGGTAAAAATGCATATATAAGAAAAATTATCTCGGCCAATAAATCTCATTGTTATGTAGCGTTAGATATATATATATATATATATATATATATATATATAATTATTTTTTTTAGGCATCAGCCACAATAAGAGACACTGTTTTAAGGAATAACTAAACCTTGAAAAATAAAATGACTCTTCGTTTTTTATTTTTGTTCATTTGAATTCTCACAGTATTGACACCAGAAGGTTTATTCAGAATAATTTACCACCTGAGTATTTCTACAATTGGTTAGAATAAAATAGAGGTATTACATTACATACAATATTATAAAGATTATTTATAATTTTTATATATATAATATAATATTTATATTTATGAAGTCTTGCTCAGTTATCCTATTTTTTAAGGTTTAGTTTTTTCTCAATACAATGTCTCTTATATTGGTTCACTTCCTCATTTCATTGGTATGGTTTAAATAAATAAAAAAATTCAAATGATCATGGCTGAGTGAATCATCTGATGATGACTCTAATATCTCCAGAATCATCCACCGAGCAACCAAACACCAGCAGGTGACTCTGCTCTGATGAGGTAACAACAGGAGGAGATACATCAAGTTGCAACATTTTAATTACAACAAGAGAACATTTCGAGACCGAGATAATCACGTTTCTCAGAGATGACGTTACATTTGCATGATTTCTGGCTCCTCGGGCCGATGTGTGAACGTGAGCTAAGAGCTGAAATAATGCATGGTAAGTTGCCAGGCTTTGCCGGTGAAACCCGGCGTCCTCCTAGGGCATCATTACGGGCTCCTGCAGACCTGCTGCGAAGGGACTTTCCAGCCGAAATTAGCAGCGTGTCAGACCTGCAGGCCCTTCAAGGTGATTTTACATTGGCTGGTTTTACAAGGAGCGCATCAGGAACTTAATGACTCCTCGTCCATTTTTTATCGGAATCCATTCCAAAGCATTAACTAAACAAATAATTGCCTAAAATAACGGCATCCAAGGGGCTTCATTTTGTTTTGCTCCCAATTCCCCGGATGAACGTTGATTGTTTCAGGATCCGACTGGTGAAAGAAAAAGTGGAAAAACAGCAGGAACAACGTCAGCCAGCAGGCAGAATCAGCTGCTTGAAGACCCATGACTCTCTGAATTGAAGCTTTCACGCCACGAGGCACTGGGTTTGATTGTTGTCTTCCTCTTATCACACTTGTTTCCCTCAATAAACTTTTCCCATCTGCTGAGGAATGAAGTTCATAAAACGCCTTCGGCCAAAACCTCCTCTATCCCTGAATCCTGCCAATAATAAAATACGTTGAATTGTAAAGAAACACCATTTTTTTACGCCTGTTGGGAAAAATCCTGTGATTCAATATTTTCACTAAAACATTTGAATTAAAAAAGAAAAAAAAAACATTGAAGCTACAGTAGGAGCAAGCACGAAAAGTACCTTTTCGCCAAGGAGAATGTCAAATCTTCAAATACATTTTGGATCCAGATGGTAATCCAAACAAAAATTACCTATAACTTGTCCTTTAATCAACATTTTTTTAATACAATTTGCTTAGAGAGATAAGGTAAGGTAAAACTTTATTGATCAAGACAATAAACAATAAACAGATAAAGATGATGACATGAAATTATGAAAAAAAGGAAAAAGGGCCAAAAGAGAACTGTGCTACAATGGTATATGCGTTGTACAAATTTGCGTATGGCAAACTGTCTTTTCCCACATTTTATTTTGCGTACACACAAAGTGTTTGTTCATCTGCCTCAACAATGGCGGCGCGTCTCCACCAATCATACTGAACCCCCTCCTGTGTCTACCAGAGGAAGCTGATATCAGCTGCTGGATATTATTCCTTCAGTCGTGATCATAGATACGAGCCGATGGATGAAATTGGAAATACACAACTTCCTGCAGTAGAGGAGGATCAGGATGAGTGTGACGGCAACAGGATTTACGAAGAGGAAAGAGGAAATGGGGAAGCCGTGCAGGTGAAGGTGGAAGATCAACAGGGTAATGCGAGAAGCAAAGAGGGTTTAAGGTTCTGTGTGGGATGAATCAAGCGAGTTTTTCAACGGTTGAAATTGCTTTCCACGTGGAGGTACAATGGTGCGAGATGGTGAAAGAATGCAATTATTCAGTAGAAAACGCTATCTCTGCCTCACTTTTGAGCCAGAGTCCAAATGCCAGAATTCATAATGCAAGAGTGTGCTTCAAGTCCTCGCTCTGGCTTCTTCCCCCAGACATGGATGAGCTCATCTTTACTCTTTGCCGATTCACTCTGAACAGCAAACCTGCCAGAGTTTAATGTTGCAGGAGTTGAAGGTTCGGCGTGAACTGCCCAGAGACAGGTGGAAATGTCTCTACACGCTTTTCATGAAGACAGAACGCTAAGCAGAAATACTTACATTGGAAGAAGAAACAATATTATAAATCTTATTATATCTGCATGTTAAGACTAAATATAAGGTGCTGGAGATTAAAAGATCTAACAAGCTTAAAATATAAACATTTAAAAGACAATTTTGATAATCTTTTTTATTAACTTTAGTTTTTCTTTCAGTGCATTGTTGAGTAATAACAATGGGAGAAAGTAAGTAAAGGTGACTTGTAAAGTGCCTTTGTAGACCAGGGTCATAAAGCGCTTTAACAATCAAAAACAATACACAGTTAAAATATATATTATAAAAGATCAAGACACATAAAGACAAACACAGGAGTCTCATAAAATCAGGGAAAAGCACGAATAAAAATGTCATAAGATGTTTCTTGAAGGAGTCAGTAGATCATCAAACACAGAGGGAGAGGAAGATCGTTCCAAAGCTTAGGAGCAACAGTCTGGAAGGATTTCTCTCCTCTGGTCCAGAACCGTGTTCAGGAACCATTCAGTAGATTCTGATCCATAGACCTCAGAGCCCAAGCTGGCCTGTAAGGCTGGATCAGATCACTGATGGAAGGTCTGACCATGAATAGCTCTGGAGGTAAGAACCAGAATTTTAAAATTGATCCTGAAAGAAAATGGCAGCCAGTGAAGAGTATTAAGGATCGGAGAAATGTGAGTTCTCCTACTAGAGCAGGTCCGAATTCTGACAACTGCTCTATCAACTGCAGGCGAGACAGATCCTTCTTGTTAAGACACAAAGATAAACTGTTACAATAGTCTAAACGAGAAGACACAAATACATGGATTAGAAGTTCCAGATCGTGTTGGGGCATTATTTTCCTAAATTTAGAGATTTTTCTCAGTTGAAGAAAACAAAATAAAAGCTTGCAAAGAGACATAGACACACAAGAACAGAACAGAAACTGTGTACTATAAATGATTATGTTTCACACTTGTGAGACCCGAGTTTGTTTTGTAATGCTTTTAAATAAAATGTATTATTATTATTAATGAAGGTAAATATTTTCTTATTTCGAGTCAGAGGTTGTCATAGCAAGTAGCAAGATCGTCACCGTCTTAATAGTCCATTCATTTACCTCAAGCATGTTTGTCCACAGTTGTCTTGTTATAATTGTATCTGCTATTTTACAAACATTATTCGTCCAACACCGTTTCTCCTCTTCACATGTCCAAAAATCATCCAGCATCTCGTCTGCTCTTCATATTTATGATCTTTTACTTCAGAGTCACTTTGAATAAAAACCTAGGACCATTTTCTTCTTGTTTCGTCAGGATAAATAAAATGAACAAGCACCAAAAAAGGGGAGAATGTGAAAAGACAAAAGGAGAAACAAGAGTTTACTATATTAGAATTGGGAATTAAACCTTCTAACAGCTGACCCTTTAAAAAACTGAGAGAACATTCTATTCATTGAAAACTAAATTGCAATTTCAGAAGAAAACAAACCGAATAATAGAAACAAAGGACGTTTGCCAAGGATGTTCAATTCCTGAATAGTCTTTCTGTCATGACAAATAACAAGAAAAACAGAAGCAGAGTTTAGATGAATTCTAAAACAGAATCCACAAATTCTTATTCAGCAACAAAACATCCTTTTAACACCCTGAGTGCAGTCTGACAGGTGCACTAGCTGAGCCTCGCCCTCGTCACTCCAGATCCTCCTACACCCAACACAGTTCTGTCAACAATAGAATGAAATGTTTGTTTATCCTTCATTATCCAGAATCTCTATCAAACAAGTCACTCATTTGCATTTCATCTGAATCCATGATTCCTCATCAAGTCAGCCCGCTGAGCATTCAGTCCCAAAATAAGCATCTGTAATTACAGCCTTCTGGAAGAATTCCAAAATGATTTTATCCTCCGCTTTGTGTGTTGCTTACCTCTGCCAAAGAAGGACGACAGTGTCTGCATTTGTCTGTTTCAGGGGATGAGATAACTTGACAAAGAGCTGTTGATGACATGTTGGTGGTGTTACCATCTGGATCCAGGAAGGTTTTTAAAGGATTTATCACTGACCTGGCTTCTCACAATTGCTACTCCCTTTGTTTAACTCTTATGTTGTCAATCAGTCAAAGTGACCCGGAGGCCTGAAAACAAATGTCTTTGTGGTATCCCTTGTGTTATCTCTGGGTAAAGGTGACCCGGAGCTTGTTGTTTCCCTCGTTGTCTTTGGGTCAAGGTGACCCAAAGGCCCGAAAACAAACTCGTTGTCATATCCCTCTTGTTGTCTCTGGGTCAAGGTGATACCACAAACATTTGTTCTTGGCCTCCAGGTCACCTTGACCCAGAGATAACACAAGGGATACCACAAAGACATTTGTTTTCAGGCCAAAAAAGGGGAACTCTGGGTCACTTTGACCCAGAGACACGAGGGTTAAAACCATTGTCACCCATAAACATTAAGTGGTGAGTCAAAACAATGGCAAATATATTTTTAAAAGTGTAGATTTTTATTAATGAGAATATGTCATATTAGTGTGTAGTTAAATAAGGTCCTTGGAGGCGGTTTGCGCCGTCTTAGTGCTTCTTTAATAAGACATTTAAAGTGCCTGAAATCTTAATGTTTTTTCAACTGTACAACTCCGTTTCAGTTGATGTAAACGTCAGTCATTGAACGGGTGTTAAGGCCTCCTACCTAACCATTAGTCACACGCGTCGATACTCAGGGGGGGGGGGGAGGTGACTCAGACATACCAGTAACTCATTTCCTTCCATGTTTGTTGAAGCATCGTATCGATTTTCCAGTTTCAGGAACCAATCACAAGCTTTTTTTTATGTCCGAGTTCCAGGACTCTCTTGTCATCGCCACGAATCTCCCGCCCAAAACCTGGCAACACACTGCACACGCTAACAACCCCTCTTCAATATTTATGAGGAGCTGTTGGGTTCACAGATCTGTGTGAAGCAGAGTGGGGTATGCATCAATTGGGGAGGGAGGTAGTGGGGATGGTAAGGGGGGGGGGTGGTCGCGTGCACATGCGTGATCCCGATGATGGCATGTTTAAAAATAGTTGCATGCCGTCATGCAGAGCAGGTCTCGTGGGTGGGAGCGCGGCGGATTGCGCAGTGTGGCGTGCTCGCCTCTCTCATGTTGCGGATCAAGGTACCAGTACTCCCAGTAAGGGATGACATCACTCGGATGCAGGGAAGCAGTCAAAGCACTTACTCATCTGTGGTGGCGCGTCTGATCCACCATCACAGGGCGTCTATAAATATTTCCACCGTCCCGGCTGAGTCGCTGACCCGGCAGCAAGTCATGTTTATAATTCCTTAAAATAAGATCAACCGATTAAGACACTTTTTTTTTTAAAAACCCCTCCAGGGCTGAAGCGCATTAGAGATAAGACCGGGAAACATAATTAACTTCATATTTGTCACCGTGGTTTTGCTCATTTTTGTTATGGAAATGTGTCCGTGGCTGAGGAGCTTATCTCTTTTTTAGTAAATTGCCTTCTGTATTTGTTTCACAGGTCGTTAACCCAACACTAAGCCTTCTTGTTTGAGTAATTCTCATTATTTTTCAGATGCCCCAGTGTCCAGCTCTGCTGTGAGTCAACAGACTTCTTCAATCATGCAATCATTCCCACCAATTTGAACGTACGCTCCGTTATCTTTTTAAAGTTGTGAAAAAAGGAGGAGGTTTGCTCTGTCTCGGTGATTTCCTAAGTGTGTCTGAGATCCCTTTGTTCTTTGAATAAGAGGAAGAAATGGACGGATAGTAGATAAATATATGGTCCGTGGCACATGAGGCAAACTGATGTTGAAGGAAAGTTTAATAAGAGTGTTTAGAGAAGACAAACACCAACATAATTTGGACAGAGAATGAAGGAATTATGTTTGACTTGCTGCATAGACTGCCTAAAGTATTTTGCTCCTAGAGTGCTTGAGTTTTGTTCTCCAGCATTTTCATATATGGACGTATATCAGTGCCATCACCGTATTTATGGTGGAATTTTTTTTATTGTATAATGGAACTCAATAACTTGAATATTGAAATGTGGAATTGATTTTTATTTACAAGTTGAATTCAATACTCTGAATATTTTTAGACTGGAGTCTAGTCTTTTGGACAAGAAAATTCAGATAATTCAAAAATATTTTTTAAGATTCAATATTTCTTCCATTTGTAGCTTTTTAGATTCAATATAATTGTTGGTGCTACCGGACCAAACCGAAAGAGGATCGACCCACTTGATCGTACTTTCAGCCAATCATTCGAAGCACTGACGATCAGGTGACAACAACGAAGCACATGAATTTAGGTATATACCCGACAATGGTTCAACTTTGTTTTAATGTCAGGAGTTTAAAAAAAAAATCTTATATTACATCTCTTGACCAACCTGTGGTTTCTGATGTGAAGTATTTAAACAGTTTAATATTCTGGTGGCACTGACATTCTGCCATATTCCTTAAAGCTATACGATGATTTAATAATATTGTCAAATATTGTCTCATGTGACAAAAAACAAGAACGCAAATTGGGGTCATTAAATGATCACTTATAAGTAGACTAATACTGAACAAAAATAAAAAATGAAATGGATGTGACTGACACAAATAAACTTTTCTAACAGAACAAACTCACCAAGTAAAAAAGCCTTAGTATAGTAAAAATGTCAAATATACATATAAACCAAGAACAAAGTTGTACAACATTCAAATAAATATATTTTCTTTTAATTGACCATCAAAATAAGTAATAACGGGGTTATCAATAATTTAAAGGCACCATATTATAAGCTTAAATTTTCCATTGTATTTAGAGTACAGCTGATGTACTCATGACGGCCGCAATGAAAAAGTCAAAGGGCAACACGAGGGCCCCTGGACCTCAATATGCTACAGCCTAGTCCAAGTAGAAAAACAATATAATATCCGTTTTGCAATATAACCAACTTTATCATGTCAAACTGTTGTAAAATGTGCGTCTATATACAGCAATAACTATGTAGCAATACTTCGTATTCCCTTGCATCAAGAAGTCTTAATATTTCGCTCTGCTTCACACTTAGCATAGCAAATTTAATTTGAAAGTATTTCGTAAAGAAACGATGTTTCGAATTTCGGCACGACAGCTTCCATTTGTCAACACTTTACTTGAAATCCATGTGCAACCGAGCGTGGGATTGAGACCAGTGCCAGTGGGAGCGGCCGGCCGGCGCCGACCAGAGATGTAAATTGGGCGTCTGAAAACCCTGTCAGCCGCAGTCCGGCTCACTGTAATAACTCCACCATCGCGCCATAATGACACGCTCCTCTTAACGCCGCATGTAATGACGGTTTGCTTTCTCGGGGCGTATAATACGAAGCGGCGGTGGGCGTGTGGCGAACCGGTGCGACGGCTACAGAGGTTTTACGGGATCATTATCCCCATCATTAACATTTCAATTACACACCTGCACTCCCATTAACACCCGGTATGACTGTGACCGATGTCGAGGTTTCACTTTGTACTTGTGTAGGACTGCAACCTTGACCACCGCCGCCACTCTACTGACCACGTTAACCTTTCCTCCAACCCATAAACCCCGACATTCACATTAGCAAACCCCCTGTATTACAGCCATTAACATTTACGGTTGCCTAAATGATACCATGCCTAAATGTTTCCATATCGTTGCTTTAACCCTTTTAACTTCTACACTCGTTTAGCTTTTCTTTTTGGACCAACCACTCCATCATTACTTTGACTATAGTTTTGTTCAGTAAATGTTGGGTCTACTAGCCTAGCTTTGCTTAATTACCTTGACAAGGAGCTGATCCGTTCCTTCTGGTTTATGGCTTGAAAAAGATGGCGCCGGTGTGTTTGGCTGCTTGTCTGCCACTCCTGCTTCGGTTAATTTTGATGTTTGGCACTATACGATCGCCTGCTCCTCATTGACCTCCAGTTTGCTATCGGAAATATAGCAACGTTTGTCCAAAGTGGACAGAAAACTTTGCCGCCGATCCGAACGGGAATACCGGCTCACCTGTTCCGCTCTAGATGGAGGACTCACATTTCCCCAATCTTCAAAACTCATGGTCAGGCTCCACCTTACATCATATGATAACATGGAAATGTAATCTGTGTACAGTATGCAAAAAATAGTGTTTATGAAATTTTCTTTAAAAAGGCTGTAAATATGTATTTTTATGTCCGTAAGAGTCCAACATTAAGGACTGTACGTGACAAACTCAAGCAGTCACTCAATAAATACTCGATGTTGCCACTTGGTTAAATCACTCAGCTTTTATTATAGGGTTAACTTTTTCCTGAAAGCCAACACAATAATATAATCATAAAACTTGTTTTATTAATTTAGTGTTGAGCTTTTTAAAAGAAATCATGAAATTAGCTTAATGATACCGTGTTGACAGTGTTCTTCTAGTTTAGATCATCATTAAAATTAAGATTTCTGCTCATGCTTGTCAGATCAAAGGTGTTTGACACCTCATGTTCCAGATCAAGCTCCTTAAAATCTCCATATGACAGTCACGCTAGGACTGAGTAGATATGATTTTTTTTTTTCTTTCATTTGATCTGTCAGGATTATGATCATTTATCTCTTCAGAGCTATAAAGTGGATTCATTTCATCCACATATAGTGTAAAAGCATGATATCGATAATTAGGGTTTTGGTTTGTTGGATTTAATTACATTGTGGTTACGGATTTAAAAAAATAAAAACTCATGAAACTGCAGTTCTGATAATATTCATTATGGTCGACTTTCCTAGATTATGTTGCGCTTCCAGAAAAAAGACAAAAGGACCTCGACCAGAGCCTTTCCCTCAGCCCCACATTAACCAAGGGTCCAAGAGATGCTTCAGTTTTCACAGTAGTTTGTAGTTACACTCTTAACAGTGGGGGAAGCGTTTATAAAATTGTTATAAAACTATTTACTGGAAAAAAAAAGCCACATGAATTCATTGCCTGGAAAGAACACACAGTTCTGGCCTGAAAAATAAGTCATTACATTTTTACAATCTTTTTTTGTTTGTTTTTCTCCGTATCGAAGGCTCCGGGGAATTAAAAACTCTGGGAATGAGATTGAATATTAAAATGTTTGCCGCATTAATTACCTCTTCCAAGGGCCCCCCCCCCCCCGAGTGAAGACCTGATCCCTCTGGTGATCTGCGCTGGTTTAAACTGGGCAGATCCCAGGAGAGTCTGGAGCCGGCGTGAATACAGAACAGGATGTTGAACAGATTGAAATCACAGTCAATAATCATTGAATAAATAAAGAGAATATTTCACTTTTCAAAGCATCCCCCCCCCCCCACACACCTGTCTGCCTCCTGACATTCAATTTCCTCTCAACAACCCCCCACCCGCTCCATTAAAAGAACCCGCTTTACATGTATGAGCCGTGATGAAAGAGGCCGAAATGTGCACCGTGAGGACGTGAGCCTTGAGCAAACCTGCAGCCGGGCGTCGTAACTCAACAGCCCACCCAATCAATCCCCCGCGCTCGCCTCGGCTCACACATAATGTTGTGACAATGGAAAAAGATGTGCTTTACTTCATGCACCGGTTTCATCAGCACCACAGATATGAAGAACAACATTAACATTTTTGCTGACACTCGTTTCTTCCTCTGCCTCACTCCTGGTGGGATCACTTTCCATTTTAAAAGCATTTCCTATCACAGCACAGACGTACTGCCAACTAGACAAACCACAAACGTGGATTATATACTTCATATAAAATGAATGAATTGTATATATATATAGATGAGATTTTGGTTGATAAAAAAATACAAATTATTTAAAAACGTAATCTTATCTGAAGTTTACACCTTACACAATGTGTGTGTTGAAAGCCACTGATTTACATGTAAAGTCAATGTTCTATTAAAAACTGTTGCGCCACAATATGGGAGGGGGGGAGGGTTTTCGGGGACATCTGTATTTGAACATTATAGTTGAGAAATCTGGAAGAAGACATATGTAGAGAGGGGAAATGGATCAAGAAGAAAATAAGAATGAAACTCAGAGAGCAGATAGCAGACCAGTAAAAATTAATCGTAGCAATTTGTTTTTCACTCATTTTCAGTAGTTCACAGGTTTATTTTAGTAAATTTGATTGACACATGCGTCTTTATGTGTCAAGAGTCCCAGGCTTATGGCATTTTCTCAAAATACCATCTTTTTTTTAATTCAACACCTTTCAGACAGCAAAGTTCAGTTTACTCACCATGTGGTCCGGGGGCAAAAGGTTAAAGGACAGTTTATTTCCTGCTTTTAACACCTGTATGACATCATAGGTGAGGTCATCGGGCGCTACCATCTTCGGGGGTGGGAGGTGTATTTTGAGTTGCAGCTTCAAATGTCTAGTTTGATATCATGTCTTTTATTTCAAACTGCAGATGTGTGCAATGAAGGTGGTTTAGTCAACATGTTCGAAAAAACATGATATTAATAGTTTGTAGTGTAATATTTCAAGGGAAGAAATTGGAGTTCCCCTGCAGATTGGTGCAGTCCAGGTGGATCCTGGCTGAGATGTGCAGGAGATTTTACATCATATTTTTTTTTGTTAACGGTTCAGTTTTGTTTTGTTTTTTTTTGTTGATACTTTTTAGGAAATTTATATTTTTTCTTGGCTTCTACAACTACAACAACAACCACCGCGACAATCCTTCAACAGGGTTGAGGACATCCTCATTTAAATTCTAATGACCAGCCATCCGACGGAGGGGAAGCAGATTTCCCCGTCGCCGTGTGAGATTCCATCAATCCATCACTTGAAGGGCCGAGTGAAGAGCAGTTAATGGCTCTAATGACGTGACAGGCTTTTGACCGGTCGTGGCCAGAGTGTGTGTTGAAGAAGCGCGTTTCGACAATCTTGCTGCCACAATGAACTCTAATGGATGTGTTTTATAGCACAAAAGAAATCAACCAGACCTCTTTATGTTTAATTACACCGACGGAGAGGCTGTTAAATCAGCAGCGCTACGACTAAAGCGCTCACGCACGCTTTTTTTGGGCAAAATGTCATCAACGATAATT
Organism: Callionymus lyra; assembly: GCF_982586985.1. Lineage (NCBI taxonomy): Eukaryota > Metazoa > Chordata > Actinopteri > Syngnathiformes > Callionymidae > Callionymus > Callionymus lyra. The sequence goes on from NC_141820.1 coordinate 19,607,548, forward strand.
GCCTATAAATGAGAAATTTATCTAAATCAGCAATGTTAAGTGAAATATGTGCGACGGGCTGGCGGTTCGGACAAAGAGATAGCGGTTGTGTGAGCACGAGATAATGTACAATATGATTTTAAGAGTCTCATCAACTGGTGTCTTAAGACTGACAAATAACAAAGTTGTTTTTTTTTTCAAATTCATCCTGGCAGTTGAAAAAATAACAAATCGAAGTATTCAAAGCAAGAATATGTAACATTATTATTTCTATTTTCTGTAAAGAACTGTTTAATTTTGAACATCCATGACTCATATGAGAACCTTCTAGATATTATTTCAACAATGTTCTTCACTACATAACTTTTGGAGTAGTCACATGACCACCAAACTACTTTACAGCAGTCGGTCTGAGACATTTTTCACCTTTATTTAATTAACCATTAACACACAAAACAAGCCTTTATCTTGTTTTATGAACACACGTACATGCAAAAAATTGGCAACAGCAAAACTGAGAATTAACTTAATTGCAGAAATGCTATTATAACACTAGGGGGTGCCAGAAATAAAGGTTTAAACACTACAGATTAGGTCTTTAAAGTCAATAGATTTAAGAAATGGTCAAAGTACAATACATTCTTGAAATACACCCAAAATAAATAAACCTGTTTCTGTGTTGCACAAGACATATTCTCACACCTCTTACCGAAGCATGTAGTTGTTTTTTTGACGCATTAAAACAGTAGTTCAAAACAGAATCCATTATCAACGTCTTCTGCTCTTGTGACGGTTGGTATTGTCAGACTCTTGAGGCTTTTTCTTAATGGACGAATCCATAAACACAACAGTTATAGGCAGGACGTTAAAACTGCCATGAAAAAACAGGTCATCGGGGGGGCAGGTCCGCACATGATCGGTGTTGTCAAGGCAACATCTACTGTCACTGCAGTGAAGTCACCTGGGCGGTTTTTTTGGTATTGATGAATCCTACAAACTGCAAAACAACAACATGCTATAGAGCGAAACAGTCAATCAAATGTTCCATCTGACCATCAGTATGTTTATTTGTTCTATCCAATGTTAAAGCATTTTTTTTATAATATGTGACCATAGCACAGAATAATATTGTTAAAATCTGCATACATTTCATTTAATGTAATAATGAATAAAAACTTTGAAAATACCAGGATCACATGCTAGGAGAGTTTAAGTGTCATGTGACCACCGAAATACTTTACAGCAGTAGGTCAGAGACAAAATACTGAAAGTCTTTATGAAGTAACTAGGAAGATAAAACCAGAAAATGACATAACATTTATCTTGTTTTGTGAACAAACATAAATGTAGCAAAATGGCAACGGTGGAAGAATGAATTTACAAAAATGCAGTTACACAACTAAACTATTGAACGGACCTAATTGTGTAGTAATGTATCTGCATAGGTTTGAGTGATGCCACTTCAAGAAACAGTGTGATTGTATCAGAAGAGAACTCCCTAGATCATGGTATCAGTACCATTTGTTAAACTGCAACATGTGCCTAAATCATGGTTTTTACATAGTAAATAAATACATTCAATTTAAAAATGTATAAAAGTGTAGATTTACATTTAAAAAGACATTGACACAAATAATTAACAACCCTTTAATGAACAGTTTTGACTGTTGAAAGTACATTTTGATTTTCAAAACCTGGAATGGACCAGAGAGGTCACTTGAGATCCCGGTTGAATCCCTTTAGTTGAACTTGAAACTATTTTTCAATTTGGCCGATCGATGAATCTCTTATGTAAGAAGTGGATTAAGGGAATGAAGCCAGCTCGGATCAACCGCACGACTGGAGTGTTTGGATTACAAAAGGGAGACTTTGACGGGTGTCAGGATGGCAGCTATTGATCAGCGGCATCACAGAGCAAGAATAAGACACTGTCGTGTTTCCTTTATGTCGTCCTTGACCAGCGACACCTTCTAAATCGCTGACCAAGATTCTACCCGGTGTCATCTAGAGAAGGTTTGTGGTGACTCTCGGTGTCCAGCGGGGGTTTGCAGAGCGGCAACACTCCATGAATTTTAATTGTGTGTTAATCAGACAAAACACTTGGCTTTAGGAGGAGGTCTGCCATGTGAGAGCCCGGTTGGCCCAGAAGGAGGGAGGGTGGCGGGAGACCAGGCCCATTCAGCATTGCTTCTGCAGCGTAAGCTAAAGCCTCAGGACAGCTGCGCAATTTACTCGCTGCCGCTGACAAACATTTCAGGTCATTAGGGCGACTTCATGCTTTATCAGCAGCGACAGTAACGGAACATGTACCGGGTGGAATGAAAATGTCCAGGCATGACAGACACAATCAGGCTCACTGGCGCGACAGAAAGAATGAACATTATCTACTATTTGTTTTGTTTTAATTATTGAATGTTTGATAAAAGACCAGATTTTAAAGTAAATGAGAGGTTTGCAGAGTAACTTTCACATAAATTAGTGTATTCCCTAATGGACTGTAGCAATTATCCGGGTTCCCTTCATAGCCAACTAAGTAAATAGCGCAAAAAAAAAGAAAAAACATTTAATTGAGGCAGACATGAAATTGCAAAGTCTTAATCAAATATAACCAAAAAGCTTTTATATTATCATGAAAAACTGTTTCTGAATGTAGCACAAAATAATCACGGTTACATGAAATTGGATGGATGGATGGATGGATGGATGGATGGATGGATGTATAGAGGGATGGATGGATGTATAGAGGGATGGATGGATGTATAGATGGAAGGATGGATGGATGGATGGATGGATAGAGGGATGAATGGATGTATAGAGGGATGGATGGCTGTTTAGAGAGATGGATGGATGTAAAGAGGGACTAATAGATGTATAGAGGGATGAATGATGTATAGATGGATGGATGGATGTATAGAGGGATTAATAGATGTATAGAGGGATGGATGATGTAAAGAGGGATGGATGGATGTATAGAGGGATGGATGGATGTATAGAGGGATGGATGGATGTATAGATGGAAGGATGGATGGATGGATGGATGGATAGAGGGATGAATGGGTGTATAGAGGGATGGATGATGTAAAGAGGGATGGATGGATGTAAAGAGGGATGGATGGATGTATAGAGGGATGGATGGATGTATAGATGGAAGGATGGATGGATGGATGGATAGAGGGATGAATGGGTGTATAGAGGGATGAATGTATATAGGGATGGATGGATGGATGGATGGATGGATGGATGGATGGATGGATGGATGGATGGATGGATGGATGGATGGATGGATGGATGGATGGATGGATGGATGGATGGATGGATGGATGGATGGATGGATGGATGGATGGATGGATTGATTGACGGATGAACAGATCGATGGATGGATAGACAGATGGATGAACAGATCGATGGATGAGTGGATGGATGAGTGAATGGATGGATGAAAAGGTCAATGGATGAGTGGATGGATGGATGGATGGATGGATGAACAGATCAACAGATGAGTGGATGATGGATGGATGGATGAACAGATCAATGGATGAGTGGATGGATGGATGGATGGATGGATGAACAGATCGATGGATGAGTGGATGGATAGATGGAGGGATGGATGAACAGATTGATGGATGAGTGGATGGAGAGATGGATGGATGAACAGATGGATGGATGAGCGGATGGTTAGATGGATGGATGGATGAGTGGATGGAAAGATGGATGGATGAACAGATCGATAGATGAGTGGATGGATAGATGGAGGGATGGATGAACAGATCGATGGATGAGTGGATGGATGGATGAAAAGATCAATGGATGAGTGGATGATGGATGGATGGATGGATGAACAGACTGATGGATGAGTGGATGGATAGATGGAAGGATGGATGAACAGATCGATGGATGAGTGGATGGATAGATGGATGGATGGATGAACAGATCGATGGATGAGCAGATGGTTAGATGGATGTTGTAAATGTTTAAAGTTTATAACTTTATTTACTACATGTTTAATTCACTACTTTTTTCTATGGTCCATCTTCAATAACACGTTTAAGTAAATGTGTCGAGCCCAGGTCTAAAGGTGCATTTCTCTTCCTGTAAGGCACATTGATTTGGACAACAACAATCTATGCATCCATCTCCACCTGCTTAAACCCTCTAATCACTGATCCACGTTCACAAACTGGATTGGAGGGAGGAGACAGAGAGAGGAGTAGGAGGAGAGAGGAGGAGGAGGAGGAGAGAGGAGGAGGACGAGGAGGAGGAGAGATGTTGCACAGAAACACCTTAATGACCTAAATGAGCTTCACTTTGCTGCCTCACCTCCTGATACTGCAGTTACAACATTGTTCACGGCGTCACTGAGACACGAGGCTCTCAAGCACCCCTTCAGAACATCTTACAACGAGGGGAGCACCTCCTGATGGTAGGAGAACACGGGATGGACCCGGAACCAGGTTTTAAAAACTCAATCTCCAATCAGTCTCTGTCACAGAATCCGTTATCGATCGATCGCTCCAGTGGAACAAGAGCTTCAAATAGAGGGACTTGACAAGACCAGAGAAATCTGCTCCTCAATCTTCTCACTACAGTCCTGGGTGAATGTGGGTCCGGGTCGGCTGAGTCGTCTGTCGTGACTAGAGTCCGCAGTACAGGAGGAAAAGATCAATAAACTCAACAGAACCGGGAAATAATTGTTCAGCATCAGCGACCATCGCTTCACCTTGACTTCATCTCAGGAAGCACGGACGTGAGGTAGGGAGGCGACATCAATACAACCGAGCTTTAGTAGCTGGAATGAACTTGTAAAGATGAAGATCTATGAATAGTTTGTATTAAGATTTGCAACTGGACTGGTTCTGAAATATTAATGGCTTTGAGGACTAGTTAACTTGCTGGCTAGTAAAGGGGTTAAGGTTAGGTTTAGGATTTATCAGTGCATTTATGGTTTATATTTCAATAAAGTGTGTGTCAAATAAAACAATCCAATTTTATCACTTACAATTAACTCGGAAAAATGTGTTCATTTTGGTGTATTTTGTGAGTTAAATATCATCATTACGCCTTTGCAGGAACAATGAAATCGTGCGAGACTCTGGCGATGACTGAGGACAGGAGGATACAGTCATCTCCAAAATCTGAATCGGATTTCAAGGCATTGGTTTGGCTTGAAGTTTGAAGAGTTCCAGAGTGGATCTCAAGATGTCAATAAAATTCAGTGTCACCTAAAATTGTTGTAGAATATTATGCAAGTGTATTGAAATATATGGTATTGCATCGTATCATGAGATTAATTTATAATTTCGTATTCTACGATTTGTGTATCGCTACAGCCCTAATGGCTACGTAAATTAGCTTCTGATTATGATTAAACTGTAGATGAATTAAATATTTATATTTTCTTATGTACAGATGTTTAGTTGATAACTTGAAACTGCATATTTTACTATTGTGTTCTTATTTATTTTCGTTCAAAAGCTCGATGTTTTCATGACAATGCCTTGTCAAAGAGTAGAAACCATTTGGGAGGTATTTAAAACTCATTTACTTATCTTATCATGTTATTCAGATGTTACTGTTATCACTGTGTGTGAGCAATTTAAATAAAAGAAAGCGACGGTCATAATGTTTTTGTTTGTATCATCTAAACATGACATTAAAATTCAAGCCTATTTATCCAGTTTATCGACGGATACGCACGAGCGTTCGTTAAAGAAAAATCATCACCTTCATAAAGCTGACAGGTGGTCGTAAAGGTATCGTCTTCTAACTGTGTATCAACAGTAACGGCAGCAAATCACTAGCGATCAATATCATCATCTCCCAGATGAAAGGGGAGGCAGCAGCAATTCAATCACTCGTAATATTCTTGTAACGCTGCACTCTTTCTCTTCGTAATAGGCCATTACAGCAAACAGAGGAAGAGAGCAAACACCATCTGACACCGGTGTCAGGTTCTGAACCTGCCACCGTGCAGCGCTTCATTGGGAATCAATGACACCTCGGAGGGATCTGCATGCAGATGTTCTGGTCATGTGGTCGTGGAGAGCAGAGAAGAAGAGATTCAACTACAGCGCAGACATTGCAGCACTTCTGCAGTATGACCGTCCAAAACACAGACCAGGTTCACCTGCATATGCATCAAGAGTCAGACGTGTGTGTCTCAGATCACGCACTTCTCTAAGTGCACTTCTTTACAGTGTACCTACTTGCGCAGTGTGCAAATTTCGACAGGTAGTACTGTCTCAAATTAAACACTGTTGCTACGCATTTACCAGAAATGACTCGACAGCTTCTTCTTCTACTACTTTTTAACGTTGAATGCATTGGACCATGCGTTAAATGGTCGTTGGAACACTATCGTCGACACTTGACAAAGCTTTTCACAAATTGAAACAAGTTAATTATTTCTTTTTCTTTGTGTCATTGTTGTATTTGTGAGTTTTGCAGGTTAAAACGAGTGTTTCCTCAAGACATTTACGACAGAATCTGCTCAGAAGACGCGGCGTCAGTGACGTATCTTCTGTTTAGCGTCATCTACGTCACTAAGATGGCGGTCGTTCAGGATGGTAAGTGTCCATCGATCCACACTTTTCTGGCCGTTTGACTGCGCATTGCTCACTATATTGTCGCACACTGCTCATAGTGAACACTCAAAATATTCAGTGTAATTCCCGATGTACGCAATTTTGAAATACCATGTAGTACGATAGCTCCTAACAGTTCGGCTAAATTAACGCAACTGCAGAGATGAGTTCACCAGGAGGGAGTGAGACAAATGTATAGTGTTTATTGAGATATAAAGTGAGTCGGAAAGTCATTTTATTTTGCCGAGCAGCATAAAATATCTATACATAGACTTCAAGAAGAGGTTAATTGTTGATGCGTAAACTGGCGTCGTGAACCAGGTTTAACGAGGGAACTGTAATGAATCGTGTTTCATAATTCAACTTTCTCTGAGCAAGCCACAAATTCAAATACCTTGTTTGCCCCTCATTTGATTAAAACAAAACCAAGATACCCTGCAAGATCCCAGGAACCTCCAACACCTGATGACAACAGGTGGGATGCCTGGGTAGTTGTACGACGTGGACAGACGTTGGTAACACTCTTCAACCCATTTAATCTGTTTTTAGACATTTAGTAGGACTTTATGTAAGATTCTTTACCTGATTCTATCAGTTATCAAATGTGCCATAAGTTGATCATTTTCTCTTGTAAAGATCCCTAAACTTATCATCCATTTTTGTTGTAATTATCAATTTAATAGTCTCTTTTTCAGTAAAGAACATTATTCACACTAAGGTCACTACCTTAGTTCTTCAGATCATGAGGCTCATCAAAAATATTGCTTAATAATTACTAAATAAGAACAATTTATTAATTATTGAATAGTTTCCTTTGTACTAGAAATCAAAGGTGGTGCTCCGAATCTACCAGACGTTCTGAAATATTACTGCACACCAAATATATTGCCTGAGCTCAACACTTACTTAATTGATTAGAAACCCAAATATAAAATCAAATCAGCAATTCTCTAATCGACTAACAGTCATAAGGTAGCTTATGGTCCAACTGTTTGGGCTCATTGTTCAAAAGTAAACTTAATTTGTTTGAATACATCTCTTTTTAATTCTAAACACTTGTTGAAGGACTTTATTCATAAACGTTGGATCCTCAACACTGAAGCCTGAAACTAATGCTCTTCAGTGACAATATCATTTTCACAACTCTCTGTCTTCGCGGCCGGTCATTTCTCCAGAGGGTCCTCGATGGAGGAACAAGGAGAGCTGATGAATGGATCCGAGGACGGGGAAGTGTTCCATTAGTCACTCCATGTTGCACTTTGAATGAACATCCTGTTCTCCAGCCTGACTTGTTCGCACCTCTTGTACTTTTATGGTCTTAGACTTCATTTTTACCTTCTAGAACCGAGGAAAAAGGAAGATTTGTCAAATCAGTCTTGCGAATAATTCGATGGTAATAACTAATATTTGCAGTATTTCTGTGTAGGTCCTGACAGTTGTTCCCTGAGCCAGAGTGGAAAACAACATTTTAAGGATGATATATTAAATTTACAGATATATCTTTGTAAATGTTTTTGTTACTCTATATAATGTGGGGGAAAAAGATGATTTCAATAATGTGTTCATTTAAATTAAATTTAATATAAATAATGAATAAATAAATAATATTCCATGTTTGAAAAAAAAACAATATAATAATTATTAAATATAATAAAATAAGCTCATAGTCAAGTTAAAACTGGGGGGGGAAAAACTTTGATGATACGTGCAATTTTTTTTTGGATTCCTGGTTGGATATATAATTTCCTTGTGAATCAGCAAACACTTTGTAAACTACAGGTTCTTACTCGCCCATATTAGTCACAATCACAGGTTCCAAAGCACTTTTTCTGGTGATGTTTCATTTTTTTCCACATCTACCATCCTCTACTGTCAGTTAGTGCAGATTAATCTTAACTATGAACACATTAATTTTTAATTACAATAGATGCACATCACACGATATTTTTATCTTTTCCTGTCTGTTTGGTGCTGCAGGGAGCTCTTCGTAAATCATTGCCTGGGGCATTAACATAGCCAGGATCGTCAGTAATATGAAAACATATCATTAATTAAACGATGAAAAAAAATAGATATAGAACCAATGAAGGGAAATTAAGGTTTTCCATTCCAATAAATGTAAATTGTATACAAATTAACACATGTGCATAGATGATAATATATCATTTTAATGCAAAATTAAAAAAACAATGTAGATGCCTAAACTCATGAAGGCAAGATAAATCCTGAGCCACACTACACCTGTGGTTTATGGTCTCATTTAAGTTGTGTTAATAGAAAAAACAAGCATATAAATGTACAGTGGTCCATCGCTATATCGCGGTTCACCTATAGTTTTTTTTTTGTGTAATTTTGCATGCTTTTTTTACAACGTACAGTTCGAACGTGCATTGTGATTGGTGATACTGCTTATGTGTTTGATTGGCTAAGTGTTGCCAGCCAGTGTTCCACCTTAATAAGGTGGTATTGTGTGTTGTGGTTGTGGCGTAGTCGGAGGCGTGTGCGTGTGCATGTGTTGCGATTGTGAGGAGGCGAGCGAAGCAGCCGCATGTGTTCGTGTGTTCGAGAGGTAAGTAAGTAAGTAAGTAAGTAATTAGTATTTATAGAGCGCTTTTCTAAACCAGGGTCACAAAGCGCTTAAACGATCAAAAAATACCCAATAAAATAAGAATTAAACGGTCTAGTGGTCCTGCTTCCAAAAACAAACCAGTCAAGCCAAAAGAAAGAAGTTGTCGTTACTCCTAGTACTAAAACTATCCGGAGGGCGAGTTACCGACGCCAAGAAAGAAGCTAACTTTGTAAACTCAGTTTTTGAAAACCAGTAGGAATTACGGTCAAGATGCCAGAAAGGCTAAAAAATATATATTTTGGTCTCTGGTTTCGTTTACTAATACTGTACTTTTTAAATCTGTGAAAGTTTGAACTTTGAAAGGAATTTAAATAAGAGAGTGACTGGGAGAAAATTGTAATGCCTGTCTGAAGGAAGGTGTATAAAAGTGTTTCGTTAAGGGGGTTTTACCGCCTTAAAACATGTTTAGGAATTGTACAAAATAAAACTAAAGAGGGACGACTGTGTTTCCTGAAATTTGACTTGTTTAATGTATAATAGCAGAAGCTCTACGTCGAGTCTCTGGTGGATGTCAGAACCCCAAAAAAAAACCTACTCTTCGTCAAGACTAGATTTTAAAACAATACGTTAAAATAGCACCAGGGTTAAGAACTCGGCAGATGATTTCCTGAACATCTGGAGCTGCTTTATGCTTCAATCGTGACAGCCAAGAGGCGTCAGGGAGCTCCACAGGCAGCCAAGGACGTGACAACCATCAAGTGCCAACTAGGAGCTTCCCGGAGGACGGCTGAGCGATAACAAGACAACTTCTGCCCAGACTTCCATCATCACCGCTGACCAGGGAGTAGACTGAGGGGTCGGGCCGGTGCATGCAGCGTCCAAACAGGCGTGATGGAGACTGTGTCACGGCCAGCTGGGATGGAGCGCCTGGAGCGTGACAGCAGAGGAGAGGAGCCACATTCTCCATTATACGCTGAAAAAAGTTGTGACAAGCGGATTCTATTGTTACGGTCTGTGACGGCGGATCAAGCACCTGCTGATGATGTCATCAGGGTAGCTCGGAGATGTTCTTGGCACTTGATGATGGAAGAAGAGCCAGAGGGCAGAGAGACCAACTTAGCAGCTGCTGGTCCCGGAAAGATGAATCCAGCAACAGTTGGTTGATGGAAAACACAACCATTCACTTTTGTCTTTTGGCATTTCCTGTCAGGCTGCAGCACATCCTCCATTGTAGCCTTTATTAATGCAAGTAAATCCCCCTTGAAAACAATGTCCAACCTTCTCCAGCACCCCACGTTTGAGTGGGTTTTTTTAAAGCTATGTTTTAGGTTTTCATTTTTTTGGCACATTTTCCTGAACGCTGCTGCAGCTCTTTGAAAGTCAGTGTGAATCCACTTAAAAATGGTTAAATCTTAATTTAAAAATCTATAATTTGTTCTATTTTGTAGTATCTATTATAACACATGTGAGGCGATAATTACTCCAAACAAAATAATACATGCTTGAACTTGGACTTCCTGCTGTGAAGCTGGCCGACAGAGACACAGGGACCAGCCTGTTGAACAAAACAAACCTGTCGCACAACTAGAACTTGGTTTCAAACTTTGGTTCTTTTAAGGCAACTACCGAAATGCTTCGGTAGTACAGAGTATCAAAAAACAGTTTCGTCTTTTGGGGATACCTACGCCGACCAAAACTTTCTAATGTTTGAATTGTTCTTACTGACTGAGAGTAAATGTCAGATTTATGTATTATTTGTTTGCAAGAGTTCTTTCGCACTGTACATTCTTTTTCATTTATTTTATTTTTCTACAAGTCAGCAGCTTGGATAGAAATGTACAGAGGCTGAAGATCAATAAATGTTGAAATATCATTTTATTCACACAAACAAACACACAAACAAAAAGACACTCTCAAACACACTCGCAAATAAACACACACACACATACACACACTCTTAAACAAACCGTTAAACACACTCAAACGCAATAACTTTTTATGACATCATCACAAACACACACAAAAATACACTCTCAAACACACTCACATAGTAACACACACTCACACACATGCACACAAACACACTGTTAAACACACCGTCACAAACACACACAAAAAAAGACGCTCTCAAACAAACTCACATATTAACACACACACAAAACACTCAAACAAAATCACTTTTAACACAAAAGCCTCTAGAGCAGAGACATTAGCAACAAACAAAAAAATCACTGTTTCATCCGCAAACATCATGGTCATAAAAAACCTACCAAACCCTTTTTTTTTTTACTGATTATCACTGTTATTTTAACAAACCAGAAAATAAAGAGGAGAACAGTAAGATGAAGATGAGTAGAAAAGAGAAGGGGAGAAAATAAACACTTTAAAAGAAGATTGTAAGGTAAATGAGGAAGGGAAGAAGATGCCGAAGAAATTCTAAATTAAAAATAGGAAAAAGGAAAAGTGTTGAAGCGGAACAACAAAAAGATAAAGAGAAAAAAAGAGGAAGAAGAACTGTGGAAAAAAGGGAAGAAAGACACAAGGAAGATGTCGAAGAATTATAATTTTAATATCATTGTACCTTCGTTTGAGTTTAAAAAATAATCAATGGCGTGGCCAACAGTGTTAGAGGACACACGGGGAAAACACACGCTTGCAGATTCCACCGAGAGAATCCAATTTTCACTTTAATTTCATTAATGTGTCACTAAGTTTTCGAGACAGCCACAATTAAATTCCCACTAATCAGCAGCATTTCTCATCTCCAGGACGAGCGTCTGGAAGTGTAGCCGCTCTATTCAATTACCCTGCGTCTCTTTATCCCCGCAGCAGGTAGTGTTGAAGGATGTGATGAAATCAGCGCTGCCGCCGCTCCCGGTACTTGATGTCATTTAGAGGGGGTACAGTTATCAGAGGCATCCTCTCGCACTCAGTTAATGAGCAGTTCCTCTGAGGGGAACCCTGTGGAAACTGAAATCGCGGCTACAGAGATGAAGTCGGGTCGCTTTTTTTGACAGGAGCGACCGAGCTCATGTGTTTCATCGTCTCAGGGAAACACTTCACGCTCCACTGAGAAGGTCGGATGACTTCACCGGTTACTCACGTTCCCCTCCAAACACACACACACACACACACACGCACACACACACACACAGACACACACACAACATCCCATCATGAAAATTGCAGGAGTGGAGCTCTAAATTTAATCCTTGAGTAAGACTGGCAAATTTCCAGAGTGATTGATGTTTTGCTGACTTTGTTGCAGAACTTTTAGTGTCACGTGTTGAAGGATGAGCCCGAAAACACAACAAATACCGTTTATAGACGATATATCACTTTATTCTGCTTCAGCTTTCAGGGTTTTAGTACGTTTCCAGATGAATTGTTGACAGCAGAAAGTCTAAACTTTGGACATGTTGATTTAATCACTTGTGTGTTCTGGACACATACTTTAAAATAAATAGTAAAATGTAAAACAAATGTTTTAATTAAGTAGTTTAGATCAGGCGGGGTAAGTGAGTAATCTCTCTTAAAATGTGTAAAGGAATTTTTTCATTTTATTATTTACAATTGTATACATCGTGGCAAACGTCAATTATGCAATAATAACATCTAAAAAAACACAGAATAAAACCAAGTCACTCATCAGTAAACAAAACATTTTAATACCCCATCATTTATCTAACTAAATTAAACCCTTTTTGGCATTTAAAAAATATATATACTGTATATCAATATATATATCAAGTGTCTGTAGATCTACAAAACTACCTTCCACATCACATCGAGTAAAAGTAGCATTAGCGATCGTAAAACATTCAAAATATTTGCGGATCCTGATGGTAATAGAGCACTATATTAAGTGTGTATTTTCTTTTCTTTGTCGCACAAAGAAATTAAACAACACAACAGAAGCTCCTTGAGTTGACAAATGCCACACAATACTGAACAAAAAATAGGATTCACTAGTGATGGGTGGATATAGCCTCATGAGACACTTGTGTAGTGAAGACACTGTGTGATGATACAGTGTGTTCCTTTTGAGAGGCCACTAGATGGCACTATATGCTTGATAATAATGCCAGATTTCATTGAATTGGTAGATTAAAGATTTAAAGCATGAAGTGCCACCTAGTCGCATTTTAAAATATATTTTGTCATTTTGCATGTAGCTGGACTCACTGGTGACAGTTGCAGAGAGAAGATCACTCGACAAACTACTGTCCATCACGGTTGATGACATCATCCTCTGTGATTAGGCTGTTTCATTTGTGTTTGGGGGCAGGAGTGAAGTGAAAAGATGTTGATCTTTGTATCCTTCTGTATCTATCGTCCGTGTTGCTTTGTTCTCCAGAGGGTTCAATAAAGTTTATCCATCCATCTATCCATCCATCCATCCATGCATGCATGCATTCATCATCCATCCATCCATCCATCCATGCATGCATGCATGCATCCACCCATCAGTACATCCATCCATCCGTACATCCATCCATCAATCATCCATCCATCCATCCATGAATGCATGCATCCAGCCATCCATCCATCATCCATCCATCCATCTGTACATCCATCCCTCCATCCATCCATCCCTCCATCCATCCATCCATCCACCCACCCATCCATACATACTTACATCCATCCATCCATCCATCCATCCATCCATCCACCCACCCATCCATACATACTTACATCCATCCATCCATCCATCCATCCATGCATCCATCCATCCATCCATGCATCCATCCATCCATCCATCCATACATCATTGTTTTTTAATGAAGCCTCATCAACCCATCATTAGGATTTACTATTCACGAGTAGATATTTCATCACATTTATGAGCAAATGAGATTGTCTGAGAATGTAATACAGAGAATATATAAAGAACTGATTGAAATCTGTTATCTATAAACATAAATATTTAAATGTAAATAACATGTTTCTGAGAGAAAGTGGAAAAAATCGTTTTAACATTTACTTATTTTAAGTTTGGGATGGTGTTTTTGAAAAACGTCTAAGCAAGATGAATTTTGAATCACAGTCCAACTTTTGCATAATATTCCCTGTAACCATGCCTACGAATCTCCATCCAATCATATAAACCTAACTGTTCAAAATGATAGGTCATTGTTCGTACTCTATTGAGCTGTCATCATGGGACTCTAATCTTTCATTTCCATGTTTGTTCATTGCATTAAATCGAGGGGAGAAGCTGCCGACCAGAAAAGCTCTTCAAACTACGATCGTACAATGAGTTGCCGCGGCAACAACGTCCAAATGCGACCTGGGAGTCATAACACTAAATGTTTACTGCGAGCATGTTTCCCTGCAAGATGCTTCTTTTGTTTTGCCAACCACACCATCTCAGCCGAGGATTCTGTGTGTAACTTTAAGAGCGCTGCTGTAGGCGGAAGAATTCACCGGAGAACAAGTTGGTGACTCCAGATCTGATGAGCTGAGAGTCGTTCTACGATGATGCAGACCATCGTGGGCTAATAACACGAATAATTGGTTGCCATACTTGTTTCGCTCGTCCTCGGGGGAGACTTCCCCCCGCCCACAACATGAGGGAGCTAGAGAGTCTCTGTCTTGGTTTGTAACCACGGAATCCGTTGAGAAGGTTTTTAACAAGATGGTAATGTTCACTAAAGATTCAGCTTAAGAATGTAGAAGACAAACAAGATTCTAATGTTTTTTTTGCGTTTTTTTTTTTGGGTGGGTTGTTATAAACTGATTAGAGTACACTGTAAGATAGTGCACTAACCTGCTCAGTGTGCAAATTTCGACAGGATAGTATTGTCTCAATTCAAACACCCTTGTATTCACGTATCTTGGAGGTGGAGACTTCCTGGATTGATGACGCTGCACGACAAACCTCGATATTTGGACCAATCGCAGCAGAGTGGGCGTGGTTATGGTTAAGAAGATTTTAGCTTGAGAAAAATAAAGCGTTTACAGTGGGCGGGGGTTAAGATTGTACTGGGACTGTTGTAAGATGGGGCAAATAAATATATTAAATAAATACTAATGAAGATTTTAAAACTTAATAAAAGACAATAATGTAATGGTGCCAAGTCGTAGCATAGATGTATGCAAATTAAAAGAACTACGGTTGACATTTGATGAAAAACCACTTATTTCGGTTGACAAAACAAAAGTTAAAAGGAACATTATACAAAACTTTATCCCATTTCTCTATATTCTACTGCTCAGCCATGCGTGGAAGTCGACAACCAAAGCAACAGAGAAAGAATCTGAGCGACTTTTGTTCATTATCACAGTTTTAACCACATTTCTTTGCGAATTTACGATCAAACTGGGACCACATCCAAAAAAGAAATGAAGTTTTCCATGTTATTCTGATCCGACCTCAGTTTGTGTTGTGTGGTTTTTTTTGTGTGTATCACAACTAATATGATTGCGACAGAAAAGAAGGAACAGAGTCATCTCAAATGCTTTTAGTGTGTTTTAGCATTAGTTACAATGACAATAAGATCAATCTGCTTCTTACTGGAAAAAATAATCCCTAAAAAGTGGCACAAAAAGATGGAAAATTATAAACCGACTGGTATTGACGCCAACATCCCTACAAGAGCTCTAGAATTGGATCCAGTGTCATTTCTTTAGACGCTTTAAAGATGCAAAAAAAGGATGAAAACATAAACGAATTGAGCATCAATTTATCCAGCAGACTTTGTCAGTCATCGAGCTCAAAAACACCTTTGGATTATCCTCTAACTGACATCACTGAATCATCAGCTTTAAAGTCAACGCTTTATAATGCACCGAAACCAACTCACTGATGATTCGCTGAGGCTTCAGAGATCACAGAGTCCTTCAACGATTAGTGCCTGTTAAGTCAATGAGCTCAGAGGACACAGTAGAACTCGGGTGAGTCGGACGCCACCTCGGGCGATTATTTACCTTCACCTGGATTAACATGCTGCTGCAGCGGACTCGGATATTTACACACACTTAGAAGCCTAGAATCCTCCGTTAGTGAATTAAAGTGGAACTGTTGAGACAGACACACGTTGCTCAATCAGGGTTTGAAGAAAAGGTGAAACTAAGTGAAGGTAGTTCATAAGAAAGGGCATTTTGGTGTCTTATACTTGCAGAAAGGGGAGGAAATAATGGAAATCATCCGTATGTAATATGTATGTAATATGGTAGACCAGTCTTGAGCAAAGTGTGGCCCCTTGGTTGTATGTATGTGGCCCTCATGCGGTTGAAGACTGTGTAGAAACTAAGTTTTATTTTGCATTTATTTAACTATTCATTACTAGTTTCCAAATATGACTATAGATTTTTTTCCCCCTCACTTTTGTGTCAAAATTATTGAAGTGAATACAAGTAAATGTTTAGAAAAAAGGGGCTTTAGTATTTTAACATTTAAAAGAAAAACTTTTTTTTTTTTTAAAGAAAAAGTAATACATTAATCACATTTGCTTGATTTGTATCTTTTTTTTTCATTTAATTGTTATTTATTTATTTTTTAGTTTCCCCTAAAATTTAGTCTTTTCATCATTTATGTTTTTAGGGGTGTAACAAAATGTCAATATAACAGTATATCGAGATATTTTTTCCCCAATATTGTATCAATGTTTTTTGATGTGTATTCATATAAAATATATGTGGGTTACATTTTAATTTAATTCAAAGTTATTTTATGGTTTATATTTCAATAGTGAATTTATAAAAGACAACCAGTCAATGTTTTATTATAACAATTAACACTAAAATATTCACAGCATGTAGCCATTTGTGTGGTGCAGTTAAATCTTTAGCCACTAGTTGGCAAAATTCCCATTTTCTTCGGTTCCAAAATAACAATAAAACCGTTGAAATGGCAGCAATGACTGAAAAAGAAAGGAAACACCAGGCTCCAGCAGCTTTTAAAGCATTGTTAATATAAGTTTCCTACAAGCAATTCACTTGTTGAAAAAGCCATTAAAAGTGTTGAAACAATATATTGTTGTTCCTACAGTATGGCAATATATCGTATCGTCTCACCAGGAGCGTTATATGTATCATATGCCAGATTCTTGCCAATGCACAGCCCTAAATGTTATATTGTTTAGATTAAAATGTAAACTTTCTCTTTAACTGAGTTTTCCTTTATAGTCTTCATGCTGATTTTCAAGCAATTTTGTGGAATGATATATACTCCAATAACTTCTATATATACTGTTAAGTTGTGATATTAAAGCTGGCTCTATAATCGAGTCATTTTTGTTTGTGATCCTGCCGAATAATCTGGGTTAAAGATTAAATCCAGTGAAGCACATAAAAGGATCAATATCGTTGTCTATCTGAATTTGTAAAATTGCTTTTTCCAAAGCTTCTTTATTACCTCTCTGCTCCTCATCACCTTCTCGCTGATGTAATGACCCGGTTCCCCCTCGGGGGCCGGCGAGGTTCATCGCATCTTATTGTGCGCGATATTGTCTCTCTCAAGAATCTGCCCCCGATGTCAAATAACTGCCGGCGCCTCAGAAGACACCATCACTTCCTGGTACTCCAGAGGGGCCTCGGGAACCCAGACCCGCCGTCTGCGTCGTAAAATCTCTGCATCCGTTCACCTGCCAGGAGCCGCGGCGCCGGCTTGATTTGGCGAAGCGACATAAACAAAAAGGTGCCAGAAATACAGAAGCTAGAGCAACATCTCAGAGCTTCGGGTTCACTCAGGAATTCATCTTTAATGATATTTGTGCAACGTTTTCAAGATCTTTACTCTTAAATATTTACTTGTATTCACTTAAATATTTCTGAAACAAAAGTGAGGGGGAAAAATATCTATAGTCATATTTGGAGATTAGTAATGAATAATTAAAGTAAATGCAAATAAAACTTAGTTTATACACAGACTTTAAACTCATGAGGGATTTTTAACGTTTATTTTTTGCTTAGACTTGAGCTGCAAGATAGAAATGTATCAAATAAACTTTTTTTTTAAATTTAAAATCCAAAATATAACCTGTGTGTGTAACTAATGTGCAAAATGCAAATTAATTAATTCACAATTTTCTTCATATATTTAAATAAAATAATAATTAAAAAGAGATGGCTCAAATAAGCTTTGTTTTTACAGACACCCATCAATTTCCCTCCTTGAGTTAAGTGTTAGCTGCTTCGGGCTTTTCTAAAATATAATTTGAAGTTATGAAGAAAACTACAGAACAATGACATTTTTCATTGTTTCTAGGTTCAAACAATGCCACAAAACCACAGAGTACACAAGTACTTTTCCCAAATCCAAGACAACAGAAAAGTCATAGTAATAGTCAAATCTGAGTACATATTTCATAATAATACATGTATATGAACATAATACATTCTCAATTAAAGATTTCCTGTTAACCTACATTTTTAAAACTACAGGTATATACAAAGATTCTCTAAGGACACAATATTTAGAAGTGAACACTAGCGTAGGCACACATAGCAATAAAGCCATTTCAGATTTTAGCAATAGAAGTTTTTCATTTAGAAGTTCAAGAATTAAAAAGCCTCATTACTTTATCTAGTACAACAAAATATTAAGAAATAATTTGCAGCCAGACAAAAAATAAGGTCAGCTTTCATGGCATTAGCATCGACTGTTAGCATGCTTTACAAACTTTCATTTCACTTGCGTGATCTCTTTTTATAAAAATCTTGTTTTAATATTGTTGTCGGAGTAGATTTGGTAGATCTATGTTTATTATTTGTATTATATCAGAAAGAGTAGTTGTCCAACAGTAACTTCAGTTGTATTGTCGTAGATACTTAGCAAACGGCATTAATTGATAAGGTTTGATTGGAGGTTATTCATGTTGTGGGTGTCGTACGACAAGACTCTATAAAAGTTTGAACTGAAGCATAAGTCGCCACAGTCGTCGTTGACAGGCTTCATATGTCGTCAATCTTCAGAGTCGCAAGGGCCTGAGGAAGCGTTCATACAAACAGCAGATTGACCCTCTCGTTGTGTAATCGAAGGATCAATAACTATTAGCTCGACAGGTGACCGGCGCTCATTTAAGCCCCACCAGCCTCAGGTGGTCCACTAAGTGCTCCACATCCCAGGCTCAGCATTTGTATTCAGGACGCACGACGCCTGTTCACTTGTCCGACAGCTTCATGCATTTTGCATGTGCCAGCGGTGCCAGGGGGCTCCTCGTCCGACTGCAACAAAAGAACCATCACAGGAGTTCTGAGAGCGGCATCCCTGCGCGCAACATCAAACCAAAGTGAGCAAAACGAGACCAGCTTCACCACTGACCTGATTCTGATTGATTTCATCAAAACACAACATCAGGCTTTCGGAAAGACGCGGCCGTGGAGAGCGTCCTCCAGGAGCCGGAGGCGGGATTACGACGGAGGACTTCTTCAGACAGAAATAAGATGTTTGTCTACTAACCATGTTTTTGAAATGATTTCACCTGATATTTGACAACAGGTCAGTGAGAGAGTTGCTCTCATTGAAGGGCCTTAGACAGTGACGAGTCATTGACCTGTGACTCCGCCCCTTGACGTAACTGAAACTAATGAAAAGTGCACGCAAACATGTCGCTAGGCTGTTGTTTCTGTGAATATTGACAAAGGCAACGTCCAGTTTTGAGAAGGGATGTTGGAGTTCAAAAAGTCGCAGTTCATCAAGTGCCCACTAGAGGCTGTCTGAATAAAGCCAAGGTGCCACCTACACACCCGAACAATAAAACAGTATTTAAAGACATTAAATACACACTTCAGTTTGCTTTATAATTGCTCGAATCTTAAACACTCACTTAAAGATTATATTACCATGATTAGTTTTACAGAAATTGCATAATGAAGGGCGTGGTCGACTTATTGACAAGTGAGCACATAAGACGCCATAGTTAAAAATAAATAGGCGTGGTCTATGACTAAACCAGAAGTCTTTATTTCCAAGATGGTCGCGACCACAAATAGGTTCACAACCCTAGTTCGTTAACAGGTGACATCACAAATACAACAAATATCATTTATCTAGTCTATGATACTTGGGTCAAACTATTGGCAGAGGCGCCAAATCAGGCCCTCCGAGTTTTTTCAAGTGGCCCGCCAGATGGTTGGCTCTAAATGAAGTATATTCACGCTGATATAGTGTCATGAAAGGTGTCAGGGCTGAGTATGAAATCTGTAAAATAAGTTTATCAATGTCAATAATTATAAAGAAACTTCAATAACAATTTCCTTAACAGATGAAATTGGTGTTAAACAAAATAATTTAATTGATGAGAAAATAAATAAATGTTCAGATCCACACACGGACCAGAACATCCCGGTCATGATCATTAAGTTTAATTTAATTGTATATCTTTCATTGTATTAATTATTTATTGCTTATCTATATGCCATTTTATAGTTATGTCTTTTACTTTATTTTTTTTATTTTTTTTTTTTTTATTAATCTATTTTGATTTCATTCACATCATCTCATTTTTATATTCTGTAATGCCATAATAATGGCAATAAAAAGTTTTCTGATTCTGATATGCTACCACAAAATTAGCCACATTTAACCTATCAATCCTTCTATAAATTGACCATGTAAAAATGAGTTGCTATGTTGGGTCTTTGTGATTTTTTCTTCTTCTTTGATGTAAGTAAAAAATATATTTAATTAAATAATTATAAGTGCCTTAATATATTATATATAACTATATAAAATTTCATCAAAACCCATTTTATTCATAATATGTGATAGCAAATGTTACACAGCACATTTCTTTATTTATTTTCTTTTGTTGTTCTGCAAATACAAAACACGAACTTCTCTATAAAGAATATAAGAAAAAACAAATCCAAGGTTTTAAGAAATTGATAAAACAGGTCAGATTTTGTGATTTTAATTGCAAATAGGTCGGATTTATCGGACGCAGTTGTGTCATGTGCATGAAGTGTTGCAGAAAAAGACCAAGTGAGTCCCTAATTGAAGAAAACGGTTCTTCAGTCACGAGTCATTTCAATAAACAGCTGCAGTCACCGCCAGGTCGCCTTTATTTTGACTGATAACCAGAGGAGAGACTCCTCCAATTAAATCTGGCCTACTTCACAGACCCTGAAGCGCTCCACATAATCTACATCCATGCTTGACAATTACCTGTCTGCAGCAGCAGAAAAAAACAAAACAACACAATTAACCCTCTTGCAAGCTGGCTGGATTTAAAAATATCACCGATGATGAATGAGTGTGCGGCGTCGGGAGTGTGTAACCAGCCCGGCGCCGTCACACAGGAAGTAGAGAGTCACAATAAAGAGGCTGTGACAGGACTCCCCACCATGATGAATGGATGCGCAGCGCCACAATCACTCGCCGACTCCTGCAGGCGAACCCAAATACATGACCAGAGATGCGCGAGTGCGACTCCCGGGGTGCAGCTGAACACCGTGGGCTTGCTGGGAAAGTTTCGCGACAGAAGAAAAGGCAATAATGAAGTTCTTGTGACATGAAGAATCCCGTGCCACTCTCCACCTGGTCCTGGGTCTGCCCCTTGTCTCCTCCCATGCCTCTAACACCCGGGGGTCCAGGAGGAATCTGAACAAGGTTTATGAACCACCTGGCTATTTTGAAGTTGTAGCTCTGCTGAAAATATCTTGCAAACACCCCGCATGAATTAACTCACAACAGCTGTAATACATCAATATATGTTGATATTTTATTCACGTTACTGAACTGTAATTCAAAGCAATGTATCGATTTAAAATGGAAAATAAAATAAAAATACAAAATCAAATTATATTCTTTTGTTTTTTGGGGGGGTGGGGTTAAAATATATTTTTATTTTCATTATAGTTGTTTAATGGTTTATATTTCAATATCATTATAGCTGATATTTGGCCATATTTGGGCTTTTAATTCTATTAATTCAACCAGAAATATGAATATATCGTATTTAATCCTGAGTTATATATATACTGTTTAATAGTGAGTAGAATATATATTTTGTTTAATCGTGAGTAGAACATATCGTAATTAATCGTGAGTAAAATATAGGATGTTTAATAGTGAGTAGAATATATCGTATTGAATCATGAGTAGAATATATCGTATTGAATCATGAGTAGAATATATCGTATTGAATCATGAGTAGAATATATCGTATTGAATCATGAGTAGAATATATCGTATTGAATCATGAGTAGAATATATCGTATTGAATCATGAGTAGAATATATCGTATTGAATCATGAGTAGAATATATCGTATTGAATCAAGAGTAGAATATATCGTATTGAATCAAGAGTAGAATATATCGTATTGAATCAAGAGTAGAATATATCGTATTGAATCATGAGTAGAATATATCGTATTGAATCATGAGTAGAATATATCGTATTGAATCAAGAGTAGAATATATCGTATTGAATCAAGAGTAGAATATATCGTATTGAATCATGAGTAGAATATATCGTATTGAATCAAGAGTAGAATATATCGTATTGAATCAAGAGTAGAATATATCGTATTGAATCATGAGTAGAATATATCGTATTGAATCAAGAGTAGAATATATCGTATTGAATCATGAGTAGAATATATCGTATTGAATCAAGAGTAGAATATATCGTATTGAATCATGAGTAGAATATATCATATTGAATCATGAGTAGAATATATCATATTGAATCATGAGTAGAATATATCGTATTGAATCAAGAGTAGAATATATCGTATTGAATCATGAGTAGAATATATTGTATTGAATCATGAGTAGAATATATCGTATTGAATCATGAGTAGAATATATCGTATTGAATCAAGAGTAGAATATATCGTATTGAATCATGAGTAGAATATATCATATTGAATCATGAGTAGAATATATCGTATTGAATCAAGAGTAGAATATATCGTATTGAATCAAGAGTAGAATATATCGTATTGAATCATGAGTAGAATATATCGTATTGAATCAAGAGTAGAATATATCGTATTGAATCATGAGTAGAATATATCGTATTGAATCATGAGTAGAATATATCGTATTGAATCATGAGTAGAATATATCGTATTGAATCAAGAGTAGAATATATCATATTGAATCATGAGTAGAATATATCGTATTGAATCAAGAGTAGAATATATCATATTGAATCATGAGTAGAATATATCATATTGAATCATGAGTGGAATATATTGTATATATATTGTATTGTATTATACCAATATATTGTACATTGTACCATCACTCATGAACAAGATTTCAGGCTACGGAATCTCAGGTTGGTTCTTGTCATTTAAACAATTGAAAATGAAAGTATTTCTCAGTTAGGAAAACTGTATGTTTTTCCTGTTGTTGTTGTTTTTTTTACCAGAAGTTAAACAACAACACAGAAAAGATTAGGAACACAGACCTCAGCCTCCCTCCCTGAGCCATAACCAGACCACAGCGAGGTGGACCACTACACTGAATAATCACCTGCAGTGAAGGGGGAAATGACTGTTGCCATGGAAACACATTTTAGAAAAACTCCTTTCGCTCCCAATGCTTCGGAACAACTTGCCAAAATTCACACTGGTCCACCATCAGGGTTGAAAGACTAAACCTAATGCTGCTGGACACAAACATAGCAGAGAGGGTTTGTCTCGTATCACCTTGAATAAAGCGCAGGACAGTTGGTTCGACGCAGAGAAGACGAAACATTACGAGCTTTTTCTGAGTTGTTAAGACGGAGCACAATAATATTTGGTGCGTTTAGGCTGCGTCCCAATTCAAGTGTCAAGGGTTAGCATTAGAAATATTCAACTAAGAATTGGGATAGTCCTACCCCTTGCTACGTCATTGGTCGCTGCTGACTGAATGCTATGTCACATTTCAGCAAGTGTGCAACAGTGTGACTTGTTTTCTGAATGTGTTATTTTAATAAATACTTAGTGTCTTATACGAACAATTACATGTTTTGGGATCCAATAAAAACCAAAGGCTTTCTGGCATTTCTTTTTTGTGTTGTAAGTATTTAGCATGAGCCTGCTCAGTCTTCGGAATAAGCTTATATTTCTATAAAATGGCAGCCATTTCCGTTTCTTAATGTATTTTTCTCCATTTATATTAAAAAGTTAGTATCAAACATGTCTTAAAAAAACATAACATTGCAACTAGTAGAAAACAAACACTTTTGGTGGATTTGTACCTTTTTATTTCACAGGTACATCACAGCTTTCGGGGCTTCTCTTCAAGCCTGTCAGGACTATGGGACAAGGTATAGATTAAAAAAAAATTAATACCGGTACTGATACCTTCACTTCCAGACCAGTTTGTTGATGATATTTTTTTATACCAATTTTATAAAATCAATTCTAACAAAAAAAAGAGCGTAAGAGTACGAATCTCAACTTGAATCTTCCTGCCTTGGTGAATTTTCACTCTCAGCTGTTTTCTTACAGAAAAATAAATACCAAATAATTAAATTAAACGCCCTTTTGTTTTTCATCAGAAAAATACACACATTATAAAGTTTCGATCACGCGTGTGTACTGAAACGTGGCACCAAAAGACGAAAGCATGTTTCAGTACTCGGTACTACCGAAGCATTTCGGTCGGTGCTACGAATCAACCGAAGTTCGATACCCAACCCTAGTCAGGACCACAGTTATATAAAGTTCACCAGGGTTTATTTTGAAGAGAATTAATAAAGTGACTCATGATTATCTTCCTCCCTAAACAATCCTTTGTGGAGAGGAAACGTAACCAGAGGATTATACTTGAGAGAATAATTCCTTCATCAGAGAAGAAAATCAAATCAATTCAAAGGGCAAAAGTTTTCCGCCCACCTCAGAGAAGAGAAGGAGCATTTTCCTCGTCTCTTTTCGAACAACTTTCACGACACGAACACACACAGAACCTCTGCCTTGGAGATGTTACATAAAGCTTCGGTGCCCAACAGACAAGACCACATGCTGTCACGACTATCGACTACCGACGCTCTGGTTTCCGCCAAGGTCGCCACAAAGTCTTGTCGGCTCCGAGCCTCGCTCTGTTGTCGGGCCGTGCTTCCCTCGGAACACAAACAATTATCCCGGCCCCGCCATTAACAAAAGCTCCGGCAGTGACGTGGAGAAGTGGATTAGAGATGGAGGAGGAAACACTCGGATGAACACACCAGCAGCACTCACAGGGGTTTCAACTCTTTGCTCATTATCCCACTGTACAAATAATGTGCTGCTTGTTTTCATCCTCAGGGAAGATATTAAGGGGAGGCCGTTAAAGTCGCCCCAGCTCGTGCTGATCTTCAAATACCAATGTTTTGTGTAGCTTTGTGCTTTTATTGTTGTGGAGTTTAAATGTTCACCCTGTGCTGGCATGTGTTTCCCTCGGAACACTCGGATTCCCTATGGAGTTATTCTTGTATCATAAAACCGAGCGAGCCGTTAAGAAGACGTTTAGCGCACACATAGGTGGTGGTTTTAGCAATAATTTGTACTGCAGGAAACAAAGTAGTTTGAGAAAACAAACTACTTTTCAGTTGACTTAACGCGAGACTGTAGACTGCTGTGCGAGTGTTCGACCTCATCTGTTTGTTCACGCTCTGGTTTTCTTTTGACACTTGCTCAACTTCTGCACAACGCTACATATGTGCTAAAAAAAACAACCTATCACACAGAGCCAGAAGTAGAATTAAGTAGAATTATTAGATTAATTCAAAAACTCAAATTACTTCATTTTTTGTTTGTTTTTTTAGTTAAAATTTGTCTAAAATTTTCACTTATGTTAGCATGAAACAGCTCAGTTTTATGACATCAAAAAAACACCACATTTCCTTCCAACAGTCTTGTGAGAAGTATTCAAACAGCCAAAGTACTGAGAGAGTATTGGAAGTTAAAATGATAACTGACATAACAAGCGCATTTTCTTGTTCTCGTAAAAGAAATGCAATAAATGGCAACAAAAGCCACTGAAGTTCAATAACATTTCAGTTACAAGGTTCTGACACTGGGGGGAGCCAGAAACAATATTTACAAACGTGTGTACTACTGCTTTAAGACAGAACATGTTGACCACTAATAGATTAAAGATTACTCAAAACATACAAACAATAAAATAGGAGGATGGATTCATGAACATCTGTACTGTATTTAATTGAAAATGTAACCCAGAAAAACGACCAAAATATAATGATTTAATTTTTTTTTTAAATGTACAGTATAGTAAGTAATTTGTAAATTATTTTAAAAATCTTACAATTTCTGATTTATTTTCAGTTGCACAGTGTAAATTACCTTTTAACTAACTAACCTTTTTTGAACACACATTTTAAAGAATTATATTGTAGCTTTATTGTACTTAGCTTGAAATAAAATAAAGATAATAAGCACAATATATTTAACTGAAGGCTATGTTTTTAACACAAACTGCGTAGAGTTGTATTTGACATGTCAGCACGAAAACTTTAAATTTGTAATGAAAAAAAAAAAAAAAAATAGAAACACAGCCATGACAAAGACACCAGACCACATTTCCAAATCTGCCCGTTCTCTGTCCAGGTTTCATTAAGTTGTTCAACATGTTGAACGAGTCCTGAAGACCAACTTTTCCATCGAGGACGTGTGAACCGATGCTATGAGAATCACGACCTCCGTCACTAAAATAATGTGTTTACACAAAGTCTCTTCAGATCACTATCTCAGAAGTCACTCTTGACTCCTTGACTGCACAGATTAGGAGGCAGGAGCAGCGAGCTTCTCCTAATCTCACACTTGAAGCCCCCTGCTTCTATCTGATAAGAGCCTGAGCGAGCCCCCCCAAACAAACCTTGTAATCACTCAATAGTCAACCCCCCCCCCCTTGGCTCTAAGATTCAGCCCCACGTTCCCCCCCGCCGGGCGGATGCAGCTGCCACACAGACCGATGGGAAGAAAAACCCAAAAATGTGGCGACAAAATGTATTTGTACCGACAGCCGGAAGCACGCGAGCGTGACCGGGAGTTCCTAATCCAAGATAATCCAGGACCTGGCTTTGTTTAACGCAAGACCTGCAGCCACGAGATACACTTAGACATCCGGCTATGTGAGGGCAAAGGCAAATCCTGCTTAACATGTGATTTTAAATGTTTCATTCCATTGAGAGATATTTTTCATTCATATTTTCTTTGATTGTACTTGATTTGACGGTTGTAAAAACTGATTCCAAAGATAGTTTAAGAGTTTAATCTTAATATATTCAAACAATGTCAGCAACGAGAAATCAAATAAAGTCACGTAAAAATGCATTTTACTGTGAACCAAATATTGAAAAATAAAATAAAAGTAGTGTTAGTAAACAAGGCAAACAATAAAAATGAGTATGTTTATTTGACTTTTTCCTCAAGTTTTGAGGGGAAACATTTGATGACATGATAAAGTGTGTCAGGGCCAAACAGTGACATCATACCAAGAGTTGAATGAAGGTTAAAGTTCAACAAAAAGGCGACCGTATCACCTTCCGAAAGTGAGAACTTCATCACATACGGAAGGTTTGTATTGATTTTAATTTCACCCAAGATCTCGTCGTAAAAACCTTGTGTGGACCTTTTAAAGGTTTTGATGTTTAGAAGTTGTTCTCTCGAGAGCACAGGCCTCATCTACTAGATTTGAGATTTCTTTTAAATGCGCCAATTAAACATGTTTCTGTAATTTTCCGAATATTTAAGAAGTTAATTTAATTTGTTTATGTGTTAAACCCAATGCCAGGGATTTACACATAACCGACCATGTCATTTGAGGTTTTTAATTCAGTACATAGGACACTAAAGACAGTTCCTCAGTCCATCAAAGACAGACAGAACTCTGTTTTTTTAGACTGGAGGAGGAAACCAGAGTTCCCAGAGGAAAAACCCATCGTTGCTGGATATAAACCTGGAGTGATCGCGACAGTGTGAAAACAAAAATCAATCTTCAACATCGTCCAAAACCATTCTCAAGAAATGTTCTTCGGGACGTTGAAGGTTCTTCAGGTGCTGGATGTGTGTTGTTGGTGTTCCAGGGATATATTAAAAGCAACAAATCAATAAATTCTTGACACTTCAGCAAAACCGTCTTCGCCGCTGCTGTCCCAGCGTCCCAGGGGACTAATGTTTGTTATCATGGTGGCACCTCCGCCCCCCTCGCCCCTCACATGCTGACACGACCTTCTCTTGTCCGAGTGCGTAAGAAAGGCGTGGCCTTCACGGCCCTCCAGACGGCTGTAAAAAAAGACATTTGGATGAAAGAGCGTCGTCCTCGGCTCCTATTCTGCAGCAGAAGAGATTTGGACTTCACTCTTTTACTACCACAACTGTGCCTAGACGGCCGGATTTATATTTATTTCACTGGTCTAGAATTGTTCAAGAAGTACAATGAGTCCCCCCTTTTTTGTAAATAAAACTGTAGTATTTTAGTTTAATAACATGGTCATAGCTCTAATATGACACAAATATGATTAATAATTATTTTCCAAATTTCCAATGACAACTTTCACTCCTAAAACCATATTATTCAGTTTAAATGTCCGTTTTAAACTAGTGTCCAGAGGTTTTTAGCTGTAATAGGACTGGAAATACAATTCTGTACTGTCTGAAACAAATGTATTTTATAAGATGAGTTTGAGCAAGATCTAAAACAGCACTTTCTAAATAGCCTTCCTGCCTAACAAAAAAAAAATAGCCACTTTCAGAGCCACTTTTAAGTAAATAAAAGCAATAAATCTCATTCCAAACAAGGGCTAAACGATTATTGAAGATTATTTTCCTAAATATTGCGATCAAATATGCAAAAAAAATATTTTTTTTGCATTTTTTCTCTAATACATACACAAATAATTCACATTACAGTAAAATGTATTTCTTTGAGTGTTAAGATGAAGTTATAAAGCCATTTTGAAGATAAAGCCAATATAATCAAACATTGAAATAAAGGGAGAATCTTCATTTATTTTCTTTAATTACACTTGTAAACAAACATAATATATTCAGTGCGAATACTTAAAAAAACTTGTCATGTACTGCGGCTCTTTACCTTCTGTAGACGTCGTTGATCAACATTTTAAAGCGACTGTTTACGTTTCTCTACGCTTGTTCTGCTCGGCGCCGCTCGTAAGTCATGTGATCACACGACGTAACGAACATGAAATTAACATTAAATTAAATTAAAACGCAACCTTTGCGAAACAATAATTGCATTTTTTAACATGGCGATTATATTGCAAATGCAATGAATCGTTCAGCCATACTCCAAACTTGTTTTCCAACGCTGCTCTCACCGTGTCTCACCCCCTCTTGGTGAACTCATCCTGCAGTTTGAATGTTTCGAGGGTTGTAATTTGTTGAGCTAGAACGAATCCTCCAAGAGTTACAGTCATTTGAAATTGTCCAGTGAAACGTTGTCTGTGTCTGGCGGATCGATACAGGAGAGACTTGTTTTGTCTGGACGTGTTGGAGACGGAAGACAAAGGACGGACAGTCGGTTCATGTACTGAGGTGGAGTTAAGAGCTTTAAGCCGGAGCTAGTGGCAGCGAACCTCGGAGGATTGAAGACCATAAAAAGAGGATCAAACATGGCCGCCGCTCAAATCCCTGCTCTTGTTTAGACACTCCAGAGATGACAATCCAATTAATAGTCGTGGACCCTTGTCACCTCCCACGACCTTTGACACTCCCGGCGAGGCCCTCGACACACACAAGACGGATGAAGCAGGACCAGCAAGACTATCGAGTTGTGAGGTTTAACTGAAAACATCATCCACGTCGACGGTCGACCGTCTCTTCGTTCGTCCTCTGTCGCCTCCATTCATCCGTGCTGGTGGCGTCGAGGATCGATGCTAATTTGGACGTTCCTCTCAGCAGGAGGTCGACTGATCAACTCGCTGGCGCAGCAGGAACGTGCTCGGACCCCCCGCTGATCGACGACCTCTGACCCCGCGAGTGGCCGCACAGACCAGGGGGCCAACTGGGTGAAAGTTTAGAGACTCGGCTCGGAATTAAATACATCAGTTTAGATAAAAACTTGTTTGGAAAATGAAATAATGAAACTTTTTTTTACATAATAAAAAAAAACATGCTTAACACATACATACAAATATATATATCAAATAAAAACGTAAAATACTGGAAACTATATGAAAATAAACAATATATATATATATATATATATATATATATATATATATATATAATTAAACAAAAATAATAAAATCCCAAATAGTTGTGTGGTTTTAATGAATATCTTTGAATGAAATTTGTGATTTAGATTTTTTTTTTTTTAATAAAATAGTAAACTTAGTAACTTCAAAATAGTAAGTGAATGAGTGAATGCACTAAATATAAATCCACATTTTCATCATATTTTGTATTATCTTGTGAAGGTTCCTGGGGCCTTTCTGGGGTCTGGGATGAATCTTGCTCCTGAGATTTAAATGTGGACCAGCATAAGAACTCTCCAGAAGAACCAGCAGGACTTCTTTCTACATTAAACCTCCATTTAGAGGCAGCAGAGACGTTTATCTTCCACTTCTCACCT
Organism: Callionymus lyra; assembly: GCF_982586985.1. NCBI lineage: Eukaryota > Metazoa > Chordata > Actinopteri > Syngnathiformes > Callionymidae > Callionymus > Callionymus lyra. The sequence continues at coordinate 19,638,159 of NC_141820.1, forward strand.
TCTGCTCCTCCACACACCTCACGTCTGACACCAGATCCGCCTCCATTTATCTCCCGGGGGACACATCCTGCAGTAATACCACGATCTGTCGGTGCCGCCGCGTCACGCCGTGAATTACCCGCAACCCTCAGACGTCACGGCAACGGTACGTGACTCAGACATCGGGTGCAGAGACGGAGGAGATTGAAGATCAACTCCGAACACTAAAGCATGTCCGTGGACAGCAGCAGCAGCAGCAGCAGCATCATCTGCCTCTTTCAACACCTTCGTCTATTACGACCAGGACGACTGAGAAAGTACAGGTTATTGGAAAAGGAAAAAAATAGAATCCAGTTTTCAGTGGGCTTCTTGTGAGGATGTTGAGATGCCATCTTGGGGTTTTGTTCACAAGTGAGGACAAGATGAGATCGATAGATATGTCGGCTGTCAAGTCTGTTGTGGTGGAGAAGAGCTGAGCCAAAAGCTCTTGTGTTAATGAGTTTGTTTAGGTTGTGAACAACACGATACAATTGCTGTTTTGTTTCTTCATTAGAGTGACTGGACTCACCTTTAGAGAAAGAATCTACATAGAATACCGAGAGAGAGGCTCGTAAAAGAGACTCTTGCACATTTTAAGAATGGAACCTCTCGTTTGGAATGATTGTGTGGACTTTGCTTGGACATTTTTCCTGCTAATGAAGCTGTTAAATCTTTTACACGCAGATAAAAATGACGTCTCTAACTCTAACTAATATGGTTCTGACACTTAATCTTCAAATAATTCTGTATGAAAAGGTTTTTTTTTTCAATAAGTACAAAAATAAATTGTCTAAAAGCTTGTCATTGAAATTTACTTGTATATGAATCAGATAGATTACAAAATTTCAAAAAGAGAATCACAAAAGTTTGTTTAAACGAAGAAGAAGAAGAAGAACAAGTTATCTGTTCACACACAAATCTGTCGAGGTCAAGTCTGGCAGTGAAATATTGGAAAACATCAAGTTAATATTGATGTTTTTTTGAGGGTTTATTTTTTATTTAAGTTGACAATTTTGATGTTTATTTCCAAGACAGGATAAAGTCAGAATAAGCATGATACAATTGGAATGATGATACAGAATCACATTGAAAAGACATCTTTAGAGTGATAGTTCGTTCAAAATTTTAACTTTCTAACCATGTTGACAAAAGGTCGAAATTATTTTCCTTTTTAGAGAAAAAAAATCAATTCTTTCGTCAATTGGATCCAATATCTTAATTAAAATGAAGAAACGTTTGTGTCTATACCTCTAAAAATTAACAGATTCAAATAATCTCAACTCTTAGTCGACATGAGGGTGAGTAGAAAATGAGTGAAGTTTGAATTTTTGGGTGAACTATCACTTTAAGCTTGTAAGAACCTCATTGAGAAAAAACTTCCACAGTCAAACCAACAACCTTCATTCTTCTCCCCTCATGCTAACAAGCTAAAGAACTGCGAGTTCAACCACATGATGATTCTCCGACCAACAATTAGAACAATCCGTCAGCAAACAGCCTTTTTTTCCAAGCGGGAATCAGATAATCCTCCCGAAAAACCTCAGATGCAGTTATGGTTCCAAACCTCTCAGACAAACCCTTTCCTCGTCTCTACATGTTTGTTTTAATGACACTTCTGGAAGGTTTTAATGATCCCAAATCCAGTCTTGTTGTGGCTCTGAAGGTCACACGGGTGGCGGTGAGGAAGGGAATAAGCAGGAAAATAAGCAGAATGTGGCTGTGATCGGTTTTGATTCTCGGTCGCCGTGGTGACGAGAGAGTCAGATTGTTGTTGTGGGGATCAATCCACTGTGTGGTGACACATTACTGTCATGTTGCTGCAGGTCACAGTGAGGAGCAGACTTTTACATCATAGCCACAAAATGTTACTTGGTTTGATTTGGCCTCAAGTTTGGAAAGTGTGCAGAAGGTTCGTATAAAAGCTTCAGAATCGACTCTCGGAACAATCGATGCACAGTTTGCAGTGCAGTCTGGGACCATTCATTCGCCTGAATTCATCCGTTCCTACCTATTTTACAACTGTAGTTAAATGCTGGTTCATCCCGGTTTAACACATGTAACTTGTTATGAGGACTAATCTATATCTATAAAGGCCACTTCTGTCAGTTTAGTTACCCTCTCACAGGGTCAAAATGACTGACATGAACTCCATGACTTTTCTGTTTTCCTACTTGTCCACAAAGGCCAAATAGGCATTAATTGGTTACCCACATTGGCTCGCTCATCATATTGTTAGATTCAAATTGTTATATACATATACACCATACTTAAATGAATGCCAAAAGATAATCAAATATAAAGTAAGATAATAATAAAATATACTCTTACTGCTTGATGTTAAGAACGGGGGAACGTTTGCCCCCCCCCCCTCACATACACAATCAACATACATACATACTGATTTTCAACTCAGGTTACAGTCAAATCACCAGTAGAATAAACATTTCTATCTGCCTGGCAACCACACGTGAAGATGTGCACAAAAGGACAAGGACAAAGGAGCCGGCGAGACCCCAGGGAGGAAGCAGAAGCCGACCGGAACGTACTCTGGATTGTTTCTTTTTCTCCACAAATCTAAGTATAAGACCCAGGAAGGGAATGACCATTGTCTGTGGGCAGACGCCGTGTTTGACTTTAATAATATCAAAAAAGGAAGATGTTAAACTCAATTAGTAAGTAAGTAAGTAAGTAATTTTTATTTGTATAGCGCTTTTCCAAACCAGGGTCACAAAGCGCTTAAACAATCAAAACAATATTCAATAAAGTATATACTTTAAAGGGCAAGATATCTTCTCGATTTCTCTCCTCCTTCTGGTCCTGAACTGTGTGCGTGGAACCATCAGTAGATCCACAGACCTCAGAGCCCGAGCTGGGGGTAAGGCTGGATCAGATCACTGATGTAAGGAGGAGTCTGACCATGAATAGATCTGAGAGTAAGAACCAGAATTTTAAAGTTGATCCTGAAAGAAACTGGCAGCCAGTGAAGAGTTTTAAGGATCGGAGAAATGTGAGTTCTTCTACTTGAGCTCTGTAGCTAACATATATAGCAAATTAGAGCCTTTTAGAAAACACAAGTTATCCAACCTTTTTGGACTTCTTATAGCTCTTAGCATCTTTTACGTCATTTACCCGAATCTTTCGCAATTGGCTGAAAAATGATGCTAGTACCCTTTTAAGTCTGTGCTTGCATGTTGAAGAGACAATTTAACAATACAATACTACATAAAAACTCAATTGCATGGCCTTTGCATTTCTTATTTAAAATATTCTTCACTATTTACTTCCATTTCAGTTGTACAAAGTGAAGCCATTTATTTGCACATCTTGCCAATAAGCGACTCTTAAGTCGAACCACACAATCGTTAGATATTGAGCTGCCATTTAAAACTATTCAACTCTTGTTTTATTATCCATCAAGTGGCGCGAGGACGACATTGAGACACTTAAAAACCCACAAGATCATGGTTTCCTCTGACAAAATCCATATTTCAATTACGAGACTAATCAAGGGTTCATGAATCTGAATTAAAAGACTGTATTTTCATCCGTAAAGTCCCGTCGTGACCTCACTACTGTCCAGATAGTAACCTTGACTCGCACAGGGTGGAACATTTCGCGCACGCGAACACACTCACACACACACACACTCACACACACACACACACACACACACACACACACACAAAGGCATCATTATCAGACAACGACCAGCCTTCAGGCTCTTGGCCGTCTGACAGGTCGTGTTGTGTAAGTGGTACTACTGCTGCATGGATTGATTTGTTGCAGCACAGAGGCCAGTTTAAGTTGACAAAGAAACTTCATCACAGCTCCACAGGGATGTAAGTGTGTCTTAAATAGATGTTGGACTCTATTGTACTCATCAATATGTGTCTGTTTATGCAAAACTCTCTTTTCATTCAAATATTTACTTTAGAAAATGTACTTAAGCCCCGCCCACTGAAAACACTTTTTCTGGTGACTATATCTGGTTTATCATAACCACACCCACTCTGCTGTGATTGGTCAAACATCAAGGATGGTCACCTTGTATCATCAATCTAGGAAGTGTCCACCTCCAAGGGACTTGTTGTATAAACAAAGCAGGCGTGATTACAGCTGACTTGAGGAGGAGTGTAGCCATTATTAAGTCATAATGGACTCTTGTAACCTCTTGTTCGCCGAGATTTCAGACGGGGGGGGGGCTTTATAAAGTACCATCTTCAAAACATGATCATGATGAGGGACTTACTGCATATTAAAGAGGAAGAATTCAACGTTTGACTGGTAAATTCTGCTGCAGCGTAAATATCAGTGAAGCTCAACGATCCATTTGCACCTAGAAGACTGGGAATATGTTCCAAAGAGAAACCTTGAATGAACTGCTTCGAATCGATGGTGAATAAAGTAAGAAGAAGAAAAATTATTATCATACAGAGAGTTCTCAACGCCTGCTGGAATATAGTTATGAAGAATATTGATACAGAAATATCACTATACTGTGACCTAAAATATATCCATATCTACTATGGATGCATTTATTTTTTGTGTGAATAAAAATGTTTCCTAGTTAAGTATAGTAAATTAAAGTAAATTAGGACACTGCAGTGAATGGGGCACCAAATATAAAATAAAAGGGAAAAGAGTATTTTTCAGTCAAATAGTTTTGACTTCAATTGTCCTTTTAATTTTGGGAAATATAGTGATTAGGGTAGCTGTGCTCAATATCGCAATATAACACAACATTGTGATTGTATCATAACATGACCCAAGTATTGTGTTTTGTATCATCCAGTTCTTGTCAATACTGACCCCTAAAAGTAATTTCAATGATGGTCATTTTATCATTGACATTTAAATAAAATGTGTATGAAATGATTAAAATTATGAAACACAACAATATTACATGAATCACAATATCATAGTTGTTAATGCATCTGTGTGACCTGAGACAGGCTGGCGACATCTTCAAGTTGCCCCCCCCCCCCTGCATCTCGCCCTAAGTAGCTGGGATAAAAGAATCAGCAGAAGGAAAATTAATATGAAACAGATTTTGCTTTTTTCCACTAACCTTCATCACTTAATATCTTGTTAAAATGTTTTCCTTGTTACATAAACAAAAGCTGAAGATCAGACCCACAAGAGTCTTCTTTAGCTCTTAAATGAAAGAAAATCCATCAAGTTCGGTCTTGAACATCCAAATCTAAAAGCACATATTCATATTCAGCCACTTCACCTTCAAGCTGACTCCTAAAGCATTAATGTGAAGATCTCCTTTCTCCTCTTCAACTCAAGACTTCTCTTTTCAGAATGTTGGCTAAACTTCATCTCCCTCCTCGCACAAGAAGCTGCTTTAATTCAAAACATTGATTGAATCTCAAGGTTGCTCTTCACGGATGTTCTAAGTGATAAAGCATAATGTGCACAAAGACAGAGTTAATGGTCTGCGGTGAGGCCTTGACGCCACGACTTTACTTATTCATTCAAGCTCCTAGACTTTAGGAATAGGACTTTTAGGAGTTCCTGGAAATGGAAAGGTGTCAGAACAGACGACCCATTGGGGAATCAGAGGAATAGTTAGCCAGAAAGAAGCGTCACAATTAGAAATACATTGAACGTGAACACATTTCTACTTGAACATTGGAAACTCATAACTGGCTGAAATTTTAATCCGTCGAGAAGATGGTATCTCTTTTTGTTATGATAAGTAATCCTGCAGTTGATTCAGAACTCTGCAGCGAGAATTCTAACCCGCTTAAGTAGAAGAACTCACATTTCTCCGATCCTTAAAACTCTTCACTGGCTTCCAGTTTCTTTCAGGATCAACTTTAAAATTCTGGTTCTTACTTTCAGATCTATTCATGGTCAGACCTTACATCACTGATCTGATCCAGCCTTACACCCCAGCTCGGGCTCTGAGGTCTGTGGATCAGAATCTACTGATGGTTCCACACACACGGTTCTGGACCAGAGGAGAGTAATCCTTCCAGACTGTTGCTCCTAAGCTTTGGAACGATCTTCCTCTCTCTCTGTGTTTGATGATCTACTGACTCCTTTAAGAAACATCTTAAGACATTTCTATTTGTTCAGGCTGTTCCTTGATTTTCTGGAACTCCTGTTGTGTTATCAGTTTTATCTTGATCTTTAAAATATAAACTTTATTGAATATAGTTTTGATTGTTTAAGCGCTTTGTGACCCTGGTCTAGAAAAGCGCTATACAAATAAAAATGACTTACTTACTTACTTACATGTGACTCGGTTATGAACAGGCTTTTTAGAAATATTTGTTTTATGTTTTTAGAAATCAAATTCATATTCTTAATTAAGTAAAGTAAAGAATTGTTGTTTAAGTAAAGTTAATTACAAGTCCAACATTCAAACAAGTTAAAGGTCAACTGGTCAAAGACAATTCCCAGCTGACCTCAGATTCACACCAATTTAGTTTGACACTGACTCCACTGATGCAGTTGGTGTTGGCTGATCCAAATAAATCTTTTAGTGTTCTGAAATTTTCTAACTAGTCTAGGCTGGTCCCATTAGCCGGACCTCAAAATAGCTTCATCGACCGTGTAGCATCAATAAAGTTGTAAACCTACTAATATGAATGGAATCAAGTACTAGAGTCAAAACGGATAATGCCAACAAAACCTGAGGGAGTTTTTTTTGTTTGTTTCTACGGACGATTCCTTATAGATTTCCCTCCAGATCCATTAAGTGCAGATTAGTTCCTGCTCTAGTTCCTAGCATAACGACAAGAATGAGTTAAAAGTTAAATGATTTAGAACGTTAACTGTTTTACTTCCATTCTTATAACAATAATTCCTAAGGTGTGTAAATGGCCTATATTATGATAAGGTTTGGATTCCTTTCTATGTCAGCGGGGACCAATTTTACCGCTGCACCAAAACATCATAGGAGGTGCACAGTGAAGATTTGAGGTGAGAATAGCAGCAGAGAAGAAAGTTTCAAGCCAAAGTAACATTAATGAGAAAGTCACAGTGTATTAAAAAGGATTCATTCGCCTTCAAAAGTTCAGACATGGACCAAACGCCTGCTTTTGCTAAAGTTGCCAAGTGGCAGCCCGAGGCACTGTCACTGCTGAATAGTGTAATAATAAATTCCACTTGTTTTAAGAGATTTTGAACACTTTTATTAAATATACCTAATTGTTATTTTATCTTTTCAACTGTATGATGTTTGGAATTTTTCTGGTTTACATGTAATGTTATGTTTAGAGTGATACAAAATTATTTGACTGATTATTATTATAAATTAAAGTAATTTACCACTGCCATGTGGAAAAACATAATTGTGTAACCATTTTTAAATTAGCTTAGGAAAAACAACTGCAGTAATAGCATTTGAAAAGAAAATGTATTTTGAAAAAACACTCTTGCATGAAAAAACATCAAATCCCGGAAAATCGATCTCATGAAATTTTATTAATTTTGGCCATAAAGCCCCAGTCCTAGCTCGACATCACTAATTAAAAAGAAAAAGCAGATGCACCTGAGCTTCCTCTGCTTCTCAAAAACATCGAAAATACCTGAATAAGTTAAGAAGCTTCTGGAGAATATTCTCATGAGATCAGGGCAAGATTATTCAGCAAGAGTCAGTTTGCCAAACATAAAATCTTAAATTGGAAATAAAACTTTACTATTTAAGGATCACTGGAGGCTCCACATTTCAGCCTAAATGTGACGATCGTAATGTGATCCAAAAGAAAACTTTATGAGGTCAAAAATCTGACATTAACCGTCTGCATCCATAAACCGTCTGATTAAACAAGCGGCCGACAGCTCAAGGTGTTGATGAAAAATGTAACGCTACATGAAAGTTTGGCACACAGACTGTGATGATTGACGGCTGCTCTGATAGACCGCTGCTGTTCTTCCAGGCTGCTCAGGAAACAAGACCCCCGACAACAAGACCTGCTGACCACCATCTCTCAATCTCTGTCCGACAATTGACTAAACAACCTGACGGCCTGCGGGGGGGGGACGGGGGGGGGCTCGGTCATCACCCATCAGTGCAAGGATTCACGTTTGACTGTTCGCAAGAGAACATGTCGGTATGAGAGAGGGTCGTGCTCATCATTACTTCAACAGCAGAATGCAGAAAACTGACAGCAAAGAGAAAAAGAACAGAAGAGGCGGAAAAGCCCGGAGACATAAAAAGCAAAACTCGGTTTTGAAGCATTTCCACGGCAAGTCTGCCTACTAGACATTGAACTACACCAAAGTATAACGTGATCCAAATCACCAGAGTCGATAATATAAAAACATTAAATAAAGCAGATAAACTTGGGCTGCACAGATCAAACTGCAAATATACGCAGATTTATTTTCTTAATAATATGACATTTACATTAATGCACAATGAGTTATTACTCTGTCAATTTTAGCCTTGGAGGTAAAACATAAAAAAATCCTCAAGACCACGAAGACGAGACACTGATCTTAAATTACAGTACCGTGAAAATCCTTACCGAGCGAAAGCAAGCTGGCGTGAACAGCAACTAATACAAAATAATGTAGATAATTGTTTTGGACAAGCAGCCGTTTTCTGTGTCCATTATACTAGTACTGACAACGAGCGTGTCTTCAGCTTGACCGAGCATGTAGTCAATGAAAGGAGGAGCTGTTTTACAGGTGTTGAGGCAAAACAACTTTTTAATTATTATTATTTTGTGGCTCTGATCTGTTCATTGTGCATCAAAAATGAAAGTTATGTGCACTACTTATCTTAGTTTGAGTTTTTCATTTTATTTTTAAATGAGTTTTGTCATTTTGCTTTATAATGTTGCACTGTTTCTTATGCAGTGTTATTCAGTGATACAGGTTTTACGTAATCAGTTTGTGTGATTCATTTAAAAAAAAATTGTGACTTGTGTGTGTATTTTACTTGCTAGGAAAAATTTAATAAAAACCGTATCAACCAAAATAGTTACAATCTTTGCACCCTTAAAATAAACAGCATTCAAACACAACAACCAAATCAACCAAACAACAAGAAAAGCAGACACATAACCATACAAACCAAACACACAGAACAAGAAAAGTGGGAAAGCAAAACTTAAAGCAAAACACAACATAAAGCAAAAACAAAAAAATTAAAAAAAAAACACACATACTCAACAAAAGAAGCAGACACACAACAAGAAAAACATCCAAACAACAAGAAAAACAGTCAAACAACAAGAGCAGAAAGACACAAAAAAAATAAACAGATAGATTCAACAATCAAAGCAAAAAGACAAAAAGATGCACAAAGAAGTGACACATCTAGACTAAGAACACTAAAGCCATGATGAAAAAACAGCAGAAAAGCAAATTACTAAATTAACAAAGTAAACGCAAAAATCGAAGAAACATCAGGATCAGAGCAGAAGGCAGGAACGCCAATGAAAGTCAAACCCCAAAGAAGTATAAAAGGAAAACTCAGCTGTAGGAACAACACACAGAAAGCCAGAATCAAAGAAAGTAAGGAAAAACTATGGATGAAACATAACATCAAAGAACAGCAACATCCAGAAAATCCAAAGCATCACTTCCTCTAAGGTTTGTCCATAACACGACCTCTCTCCTTGTTAGGTGTAAAGAACTCAACTGCACATTTAGTCTCTCCTTCATTTTTAATAACTAAACAGGAAGTTGTTCAACAGTCGCAGCGGTGCAGTTTTCGCTGGTGTTGTGATGTTTGGAGACGATTAACGGCGACGTCTTTGTCACTTTGATCGCTGCTGATTCATGTGGTTACTCGGTTTTCCAAAGACGCCGCCGACACGACGTCAAAGCAGAACAATTGTTCTTGCAATGATACAACACCGATTCATTTAACAGCTAATTCATTAAACATTTGAAGCTCTCTGGGGAGCGACACGAGGCAGCGGCTTCTGCTTTGTACACTGAACGTTTCAAACCCTTCAAAATCGTTTGTTGCCGGAGCTTGATGTTCATCACAATCCAGCGGCTGACAAGTCCACACCAGTCAAAGTGTAACCAATAGGAAATGAAGGTAGATTTAATGGTGACGTGAAGCAAGAATGATGGACCCAGAGATGGCAGGATCCATATATTTTGTTTATCTCCTACATTCCACATTAGACAAAGGTAAAATTCTGCCTATCTGACATTAATTTAAACCTTCCAATAACTTTAGACTCCTCCACTAGATCAGCCTTCTATTTTATATGTGACTGAAAAGATGGCAAAGAAACCTATAAGTGGCCATCTTGGCTTAGAAGTTCACCCCAAACAGAAACTAATCAGGTAAGAGTCGCGCAACATGTTTCCAAATGTTTGAATCATCAGATCTGCTTTTGCACCAACAATAACATGCAAACTCATCAACTTTTCACAAAAAAAGCTGATGGTTTAGTTTAGTTTATTTATTTAAAAGGACAATGTGCAGTTACATTAAAAAAGATGGATGCACCAGATTTAGCACAATGCTACTTTCCATCTGTAGTCCTCGACAAAGATGCAGACAGTTTACATAATACATCACATACAAATAAAGCAAAAAACTCAATAATATACAAAAACACAGTACAATCTAAGAAGGTGCAGGACAAATAAGTGCATTCTGTTTGTTCACAGCTAAATTGTGCAGAAGTAGATAAAGTGCGACAGTTTAGTTTGAGTTTTAAGTTCATCATTCACAGTGTGGCAGATATCACATGGTACCCGCGAGGGTACCACGGATTTGACAGGGATAGCATAAATACCCAGTTTGTACTGTAAGTGCGAACAAGATAACAAAATTACAGCGATTCTTTGGTAATCCGGTGCCCATCAGATGGTACCTACGAGGGTATCATCTGATGGCCAAATAACTATCTGGTACCATTAGTGCGAGCAGGACTGGTGGTCTAAAGGCCAATGTTTGACAGCCCGTGAGAAGCTATGACAATCTGCCTTGTTCACTAGATTGTCTGGGAGCCCATTCCATTCTTTGATGGCTTTGTATGAAAAGGCTAATTGAGAGAACTCAGATGTTCTTTTGGGAACATTGCAGTCGCCCCCGGTTAAATGTTGGCTGTGTTCATCACTTGTATGGCCTCTTAACGCTGCTGCTCACGTACCCAGCTTTATTAAGAACCACAAAAAAAGACTGAATAAAACACACAAAGCAATTGAATCACTCAAATGAATCACTTCATTGCTTTCATCCAACTTAACCAATTGCTAACTATTGAAAATGTAATGAAATTCCATTCAAAGGTTTTCAGAACACGCTGCCTACAATCAAACCAATTAAACACCGGTGGCGAGGAAGAGTGCTAGGGAATTTGATTGACAGGCAACATGACTATAAATTGTAAAAGCTTCAGGTCATTTGCGCAACGATGACAGCAGGTCTTCAGAAACAAAAACAAAAAAACAGAATTCTTGTTAAATGTAAATGAGTTTCAATCGTTTCCTGCTGAGGGCGTTCACAAGCGAGCGTTGTGCAGAAAGAAAAAATAATTTCTATGCCGGTGTGTACTCAAGCCAGATGTGTTCACCGTGGGTGGCAGGATTTGTTTGTGAGTGATGGAGATCCCTGCTGGCTTCTATATTGCTGATGTCTTTTTATTACATCACGTGGAACCCTGGGGGGCCGCTTCAACAAAAACTGCAAAGTGGTAAGATTTATTCTTAGCATAGACACGAACTGATAAACAAGAACATCATTGAAGTCTACAGTCCAACTCAACTGGGTCTTGGTTGGAGGGTGTGTTCAAGGTGATCCCAGGCCAGTCTTGAGATGTAACCCGTGTCACAAAAGTTGTCCTACAAAAGCGTCTTAACCAGCTTTTGGTTCTAGAGTGCGCTGCTTATCCCAGGAAAAAGCAGTTACGCCTAGCCTAACTTCCTGTCCCACTAGGATATTTCAGAGCATCTCTGTCGCTGTAGATCCTCCATTCCACTCATTCCACTTGGAATTGCAACACTACAGTAATAGTCTTTAAAAATGGCCATTTAAAAGAAAAAATATGTCTACAAAAGGAAAATACATACTTTACATGTCAGATCCATGTCTCACATGCTAGATTTAGTGGTTCATGATATCAAGTCAGGTTGAATGATGACAAATTACTAAAATGCCACACCCACTTCCTCTGAGACGGGGTCAGCAAGGTATACGTTCAATGTAGGACCACTTTATCCAATGTGTATGTATGGGGTCTAACAAGTAAATCGGACTAAGCCCTAGAAGCTGAACAGCTTAGCCAATTGTTTACTAGAAATCAAACAATGGCTGAGTGAAAACACTTTGCAGCTAAATGTGGACAAAACTAAAACTCTGGTTAAAACGCCTGATGATAAGGTTCCAGGGTTGAGTCAGGACTTGGGTGACTTAGGTCAGTCTGTCGAACTGAGCCTGAGAAACCTGGGTGTTGTATTTGACAAAGACATGTCTCTAGTGAAACAATGCAGAAAACTGACCAAAGAAAAATCTCTAAACATAGGATAATTATGTCACAACATGATCTGGATCTTATAATCCATGCTTTGGACTATAAACAAGAAGTTTGTGTCTTCTCGTTTTGACTTTTGTAACAGTTTATTTAGTGTCTAAACAAGAAGGAGCTCTCTCGCCGGCAGTTAATACAAAACTCTGCAGCAAGAATTCTGACCCGCTCTAGTAGAAGAACTCACATTTCCCCGATCTTATGTATCATGGCCTTTTAAAGTATGCATTTTAACTGAGTATTGTTTTTATTGTTAAAGCGCTTTGTGGCCCTGGTCTGAGAAACGCGACTTACAATGATAATTACTTACTTTCTTACAAATAAATCTAATATTTGAACAATATTGTGTGGAAAACAAAAGCAGCCCTAAGATTTGAACCAGCTCCTGGTGGAGAGATATGGGTTTATTCAACTGGTGAATACGAAGGAAACTCTGGCATAAGTGACGGCCGGCCCAGTCTCGCCAAGAATTTACCTCCGACACCTGGTCGATTGCGTTTTAGATGCTCGTTTGTCACAATCTGGTTATGTGTCGACTAGTCAGCAGTTGTGTCAGATTTCATAATTGTCTGTCGAACCAACTGTAGCTGCAGAGGGACGGGTTGTGCCGTTAACTTCATTCAGCTTCTTCAGAAGACAAGCATCTTCAGAGGCCATCGATGTTCACCCCCCTCCCCCACGATTGCCTCTCCTGCCATCTTATTGTTTCTTATTATCTGCCGTCCCACATGCGTCTGCATTCAAGCTAGAGTTTCCCCAGAGCACCAACGGCTAACTTGACTACAATACTGGTTTAGTTATTTTTAGCTGACCAATGAGCCTTCATCATTTCCAGGATTCGTCCACCATCAATACATGACACAGTTAGTGCATGACAACAAAGTCCCTCAAATGCTACGATTAGTCTGTCAATATAAAGATCTAAAAGTCCCACCTGTTCTGTTTTTTGTGGCTGTTGTCAATGACCCTCACTGAATACACAGAACCGGGGTAAGAAACGCAAGATTAGAATCCACCAACCAGGTCATTTTTCTAATCCTCCTTCATCCAGGCGATCTTTACCCTTTATTGCTGATCCTGTCACCACCCTCGGGATTTGACGCGAAGTATCTTACAGGGACTTCTGAGGCCAATAACTCCTGGACAATTGATGTTCATTTGCATTTGAATTATTGGTTAAGATCTCCTTTATCTATAGCTTACCAGTATCCTCTCCGTCAAACACGCTCGTGTTATAACTCCTCAGGGTAACAATGTTTCGTTTTTTTTATCCGGACGACCGCAACATGGAATGATTTACTAAAAAAGATTTTGAAAGAGCTGGGTTTGTAACACTTTGAAAGCAGCTTTTTAAAAAAAAAAGGTAAAGGTGTTCTCTCTGCAAGTGCCTGTAATTGAGTTCACTGAGAGGGGGTGAGACGGAAAAAGAGTGTTTCTTGAAAGAAAGTCGTAGCGTCTAAAAGTGATTAAGTTTAAGTTAAAATGCAAGTTGTTTTTTCCCCCCTCATATTTAACACGGGTCTTAGTCAAAACCATGCATATAGCAAAGTTCGTTTCCGTATCAAGTCCTATGAAACCAGCTTACACAACCTAGCATTGGCTGATTGATCATTGGAAATCAGCAATTGCAGAAATATAAAATCGTCTTAATTTGCTTGTTAATGTCATTTTTAGAATTTTTTTTTCCCTTTATTACACTTAAATTTGCCCTATTGTTGAATACCATTAGGTAACATATCCCTTACTTGTTTGAAAATTCTGCAGTCCTGAGAAGCTCAAAATAGACATGATAACTTTACACAACAGTAAAATCAATGGATAACAATATTTTAATGAAAGATATCATTAGGGAATTCAAATCATTAAGATAAAGATCAATCATTGAACGAAAGGCCAACAGTTTCTCCAGCAAGACAAGCGAGCGTAGCTCCGGGCAGACCTCTGTACTTCAGAGCTACATTAAACATTGCTAATGACTTCTCTACGGCTAATCAAAGTGCTTCCCTCAGCAGTTTCATTCGCCCTAACTGGCGCCATCACCAATCTTGACACACCATCGCAGCGACCTGCTGACTTGGATGCGAGGAAGGCTCACTGCACTACGGTTATTAGCATCTCTGGGGGACCGAGTCCTGTAATCCGCCTCAATTCTGCGGCGTGAATGAATGACGGGGTTAACACCATCAATGAGCCTGACGCCAGGGTGAGACCCCCACTTTTATCCGGTGGGATTAAAGACGCCAGATGCCAAAGAACCTCGCTTGTTACATAATTCAAGAAAATAATTGGACTGATTTGCCATGTAAATAGATTAACACAAACAAAAGACGACTGGTAGAGTCACTGTTGCGCTCGGGGAGATAGCTTGGCAAGGAGGGAGCTTTTGCATGGAGTCGGGGCAAACTGGGAAGAACCCAAGGAAGGGGAAGAAGGACCAGGAGGTCTGTTGTTATGGAGATAGATACTGTAAGACGTTAGATTCTTCGATAAGGAATACTGTTGGAGTATCAGAGGGCTTACTAGGCAAGTTGTTTAGGAATAATCAGGTGAGCAGGGTAAGAAAAAGAAAAGGTCGTCCGTTATGTTCTTAGAAGGCAAAGAAGGCA
Organism: Callionymus lyra; assembly: GCF_982586985.1. NCBI lineage: Eukaryota > Metazoa > Chordata > Actinopteri > Syngnathiformes > Callionymidae > Callionymus > Callionymus lyra. The sequence goes on from NC_141820.1 coordinate 19,653,241, forward strand.
GAAGAAGGGTTAGGGTCAGCGATCGGGTTGGAAACATCAGTAGGTAAATGAAGGACAACATTTCATATCTAGATATTTCAAGCCAGATATCTCAATATACAACATGACTTGGAAAACCAAATGCTTTGCTTAAACAAAAAGGGAAAAAAAGAAGTGCTACAACTAGTATATTTTACTAGTTTATTATGTATGTCTTCAAAAGACAACATAACAACTTTACTTTTTACTTAATGTGCTCCAGATTCTTTCCCAGGATTCAGACAGGAAGCTTTGCCAGACTGTGTACACGGGTCTAAAACCTGATAGCGTCCGTCATATCTTTGTATCTAGTGGACACATTCCAGAACTTTTTTTCTTCCAGGATGACGAGAAACCTGCCGTCCTCTCCATCATAGCTTAACTATCTGCATGTCGTGCGCATTGGTTTGCGATTCAGATGAGAAACGAGTTTGTTGTGTTGAGTTGCTTGTCCGCGATATTTGCAAAGCACAATCCTGGTGAAGGTATCGTTTCTGAAACTGAAATATATTTATTTGCCACTAAAGCAGTGCTTCGTTGAGAGGCATGAGGGACGCTTCAATTCGCTTTTTATGTCCAACGTTGTTTTTCGTTTTGACCTCATTATTGATGATTACCTCAAGATATTTTGAATGTAAAAACTCACCCTTTTTCCTGTGTCATTTGTTTTTTGTTTTAAATGCACTATAGCCAAGCCTACATTATTGAACGACACTCTTTGTTGTTATAAGACAAGCTATTAAATATTTCTAATCTCGTAAAATTGGCTAAATTTTGGAAACAACCTTTAAGTTTTCAGTTGTTATAGGTAAAGTGACGACAATTTTTCAATAGTGTCAATGTAGAAGGGTTTGAGTCGTCAGGTTGTGATGAGGCATCATGAAACAGCGTGATACAGCAATGTTTTCAGTAGGGGGCGCTCATTGGATAGGCGCCAAAGATAAGAGAGTGGCACCTAGTGGCCTTTTGGAAATGAGGAACTTGTACCATGGGGGGGTCCATATGAAAGCAGGGAGGAAGGTAAATAAAGGACAGGTAAGGTAAGTATTCAGATGAGCAGCTAGCTGAGTAAAAAGGTATATTAACGGAAATGTATACATGCATGAGAGAAAGTATACTGGACGGTGTCAAGCGAGAATAAATCACTTCTGATAGACAAAGCTAAAAATAAAGTTATTATAATCACAGCTGAAGTTCTGGTTGTGTTTTGTGTTTTCTTCTGCTCACTGGTCCCACAGTTTTATTGCACAATAACGCTCCATCTCCTCCAGAGTTTCCCGATGATGAGTATGGATTATGTGGTCAAGCTAAATACGCCTCATATGATTTCTTATCAGAAGACTCTTTACAGCCTCGTGGAGACGGAAATCGATGGCGCAGTCAGTGAATCTCCTGCAGCATCTATTATTGAAGCTCGTGCAGACACATTCATGGAGGATTAGGAAGAAAACTTCAACCTCTGTTTGCATCCAAGGAAGAAAAAGGAGGGAGTACTAGACGCTGGACTTTTACTCCCTGAAGGTAACACTCGAGTGTGAGCTCATCCTCGATGTGTAGTTAGAGAGGCAGAGAAAGTTGGATGCAATAGGAAGGAGAGAAAAATGGTGGATAGTCTTGTCTTTTTTCTTGTCTTTTTTTCAACCACAGATCGAAAACTGGGACAAGGAAGAAGTGAATCACAAATCGTAAACGAGAGAACAGAAGAATGGTTCCGTTCACCGAGACAGGAAATGTACTAGAGTGTAAGAGATCAAAGCGCTGACTCTGAACTTTTTTTTTTTTTTTTTACTGCAAGTCAGCGCAACATTTGACTTCGTCGACAGAGTGAACTCAGTTTGTAGCACAAGCATCTGTCGAGGTGATGATCTCCGTGAGCCATGGCTACAGTTGAAAGTACAAAACCAGAGCCATAAACCGGAGCCAACTTTCTCTACACCCCTGACCCTCCGGTTCTAGTGAAAGTCGTGACTACACCTTCCACCTAACTCCACCATTCACCTACATTTACTTTATGTAGTGTATTCCTTTAATGTCTTTTTAGGCATTTGAAATATCAATATAGTCAAACTCTAATGAGCTGATGTGAACAGTTGGGAACAAATCAGAGAGTCAGCAGATTGTATGCAGCTACTATTTCTTAAAATAAACGACATATTCTTGAAAGGTATTGATGAAATAAATGGTGAAAGAAAATATTAACAATGTTGGTGAACAACTATCAACTTTCAAGGACATCAATTTAGGTGTTTATTTCACCATCAGAACATGAAACATTTTCAAATTTGATTCTGGTTATCAAAAATATTTTCAGTAAAATGTATTAAAAGAGTTTGGGTTAAGATTCAAGGTGAAGCTTCAGATTTATCAGTTTGTACACTGCGGGTTAGGGTTTATTATTTTGTTTCTAAAAAAGAGTTTGGGGTCATATTGCCCATCTTTCACTTTTTTTTAGACCCAAGCAAAAGCACAACAAACACAGGATAAACATACAAACTCCACACTAAAAATTGCATCAAGCAGGAATCACAACCTTCATGCTTTTTTTTTTAATTAGTTCCATTAATTCAACCTGTTTTTCTCAAGGTATATACATTTGTTTCTTTCAGGTAGAGGCGGGGGAAGTTTCTTGGGAACAGCAATGTTGAAGATAAATGACTAAGATTTCTAAAAAAAAAAAAAAAATGCTCGTTGAAGTTGGTCTATTTGTACTGAAGCACAGCAGGTGCTCTCATCCCTGAGTCATGTCCAGCATGTTTCTTTTCGTCCTCAGACCTCTTCTAAAAAAGCCATAACAGCAACACCTCGCCCGGTGGAAGACTCGTGGTTCTTCTTACCTGCTCTCATGCAGCTGAAGGTGGGAAGATGCTCCTGCCTCCCGTGCGCTCCTGCCTCTCCTCCACGCCGGCCCCGGGGGGACTGGATGAAAATAAGGTATTCTTTGAAAAAAAAGGTCCTGAAAAAGTATTCCTGGAGAGCGGGGGAGAGGCTGTGCTCGGCGGCGTGTTCGGGAAAGAGTGAGGTGTTCCGGGAGAGAGAGAGAGAGAGATGGAGAGAGTGAGGAGGACGCATGCAGACGCAGGGAGCGAGAGGATGCAGCGGCGATGTCGACCACCAGAGGGCGCTAAAGGACTTCACTTTACTGCCGTTCTTCAAGTCACGCTTTTCAAATAAACTGGAGATCTTTCCTCTTCATTTTTTTTAAATGAATCTAAACCATTTTTTACGACCTGGTAAATGATGTTTTTTTGTCTCCTCAGTAAAAAACAATAGTGTGGCCCTTAAGCACGATGGTGGAATGAAAACAGATGTTTTATTTTTTCTTTGGGTTCACTTGAGTGACACCGTGACTCACGAGAGCATATGTTTGTGAGTCCATTCAAATTGAGTTTGATAAAGACTATTCATCCTGGCCCCCGTGGTAACCATGGAAACCACCTTGATACTGAAAAAGATGATGCACCTCTTTTCTTTTTTTTTGCACACTCTGAAGGTCACACACACACACAACACTTCTTAAGTACTTAGAGTCAGCATCACAAACGCATGTCTACCATGTCACACACCCAACGCAAGATCTCTATCTTAGAGGAAACCTGCAACTTTACACAGTATGATGGAGTATCGGGTTTGGTCTGCTGCTCTACGTTGGGAGTAAACCATCCGGTTGGGAGATCCGTCTGCGCTTGTGTGAGTTTCCACAGAATACTCTGGTTACATATCATACTTCGAAAATGTAGAGAATTGTTTCTACCGGGCTACATTTCCCCAAGTAGTACTGATGGTCTGATGGGGTTGTACAAGGGTTTCTACAGCTTAAAGCAATACTGTTTTTTTCACATCAATAATTGGGCAGGCATGATTTGGATAAAATGTCTTACACGTTCTATGGTACTGCTTTCAGCCATCAATAAAGGTTGGACAGTCATGTGAGGTTTAAAATAGACCCGGACCCCAGTGCAGATGCAACAACCAAACAACAGACAAAAATGGAATGAATCAAAAAGGTACAATCACAGTTAAAAAAAAAAAGGAATGCAATAAACAAACAAAGAAGTACTCAATTGTCCATTTCACAGTGAACAGGAAACTCAAAGCGCACCACACGTTGGGCAAAAAAAACGTACAACAAAAAAAAAAACACCGCAGAGATTAGAAAAAACACACACAAAACCTAGGCTCAGGCAGCAGGAAGACAAAAACACTATGTGCAAGAAAAATATAGTCCACAAAGACAGAAATAGAGAACTTGCATGCCGGAGAAGTGAGGATTATTATCTGGCGCCTGTTGCCTAAGGAGAGGTATCTTTAAGATCTGCTGCTGAGGAGTTGATTGTAAGATGAGCAGCAGCTGCTGGGAGAGCAACAGGCGCCGTGGAAGAGGAGAGTGACGAAACAAGTTTCAAAATAAAGTCATGAGACAAGAAACGACCAGATAATTCTTATTTAATTTACATCTTCCAATGTTTCCCAAAGTAAAAGTCTCTTTTTACAAAAATACTCCATGAATCACGTTGATCCTCCCAACTACTTCAGTCCAGGCTTTTCGTACGTGACGCGTGAAAGAAAATTTAACTGGACAATGACAGGAAACTTTGAAACACACATTCATACTGACAAAAAGGCGCACAAGACTTTCACCTCAACGTAATGTGTCCATGATACTTGACGACACTGCTGATTGGATGAATCGTGTCCCATGACACTGTCTAAACTTACTCGTCCTCTCAACACTGTCATCAGTGAGCAGAGAAGCAGAATGAGTGCAAGAATGCTCCTTCCCAGGTGCAAAACAAATAGACTCAAGGAAAAGTACAAATCTGAGTTCGGGGGCAGGAGTGGAGCGAAAGTATCTGGATGTTCTGTTCTATAGTTAGTCTTTGTATCCTTTGTCTTTGTTATTTTTCTTTGATCTGTGTTCTCTGTGTTCTTGTTATTATTTTATTTTGATTTATTTTTGTGAAAAATTGCTGTATTTGCTGTGGCTATTGGAAAAAAAACAATTTCCCGAAGGAGACCTCCTGAGGGATCAATAAAGTTCTACCTAACCTTACCTTACTATTCAACATTTTTCCTTTCAAATTTAGAACAGCTTATTCTTGACCTGTTGGTCAGTTGTATGGTTATATTCCATTGTAGAGTTGCAATTGCATCGTTTGAGTCAAGCTGATCAGCAGCATCGTCACATGTAGCCCGGATATTCCGTTGGGTAGAAAGTCACGTGTGTGCTCAGATCAGGAAATGAAAGAATGAAAACTGATTTGATTGACAAAGTTGGTCTCAGTTAAAGTTCTGTTCCTTAATGCAAAAGCTTTTAGTCTTTTGCCTTTTTAAGTGTGAGTCACGTACGAAGCACCCAGACCGAACCGGTACTCACTGTTTAGTTAGCTCAGCTGTTGTGATCGCGTCAATCTGTAAATTGTTTACATATATTTTAAGATTTGAAAATAACGCATATTCTTACTTGTCATGTGTTGACATTTTTTAAACTAAGATCTTTTTAAATAGGACATTGTAATGCCAACTGAGGCCTTGTCTTTATATTTATGAATGTAGCACCTTTTGAGACTTTTTAAGGATCTTCAGGACCCTGGGTACAGCGTTTTGTATTTTCAAAGATCAGTAGATGGCGCTCCAGTTAAAAATTCATCCATTGAATGAGTTGTTCACAGCCTAAGATTTAAACATGAGGGCAAATGTAAAGAAATGAACTCCACCATATTATTATTCATTCTTTATTCAGTATTTTCTTACAAAATAAAATCACAGGAGAAACATTTATTTCAATTCCCTTGTAATTATTGGGATGATTATGATCTTAAAATGAATCAGGAAACAACAATAAGAAAATGATTGAGATCATAAAGTCGCTGCAATGCTGCGTACTTCATTGAGATGTTGTCATCTTACTTGCACACCAAGGTCAGGCCTGAATGGCCGACAACCCAAAGGTTGCCCATGTTGTATGCTAGCTGGTCTATAGGCATGCACATAGTGTGATCTCTCCAACTTGAGCCCTGTGCATATGAGGTTGTGACGCTTGTTCTGTTAGAAGAAAAAAAGATTGACATTTTAGACTGAAAACGAAAGTGTACATACAGCACAGTGAGGTTCGAGCGTCAAGTCTTGCTTACCTTTCACAGACCCGACCATCTGGTGTCACTCCAAAAACTTTACCGTCCTCGCCTACTTTGACCATTTTCATTCTGGCTGACCCAGGAATTTTATACCATGAAGAACTAGAACAGCTGCTTCCGGTGATTCTCTGAAATCATCAAACAGAATAAATTAGGTACCACAGGTGACCGATGACCAATGTACATGTGAAACAGGTATAACATTATTGAATCGTTTGTCTTTACAACCACGGTGGCTTATTTTGACAGTACTTTTTAGGTCCGAGCATCCATCTTTTGCCCTGAACAACCTTTAACGCAATTTACTATGTCTGTTTTTATCTTGCCAAATTCTGGAAACCCAGCTAATGTAACACAACATACCCACATAGCAAAGAATAAAGAAAGCTCCGTCTTACCCTCAAGACGTACGGCTCGTTCACTGAGTTGACACCGTAGCAGTAATTCTTCCCGCAGCTGATTTGCTTCATGGGATTTGTCTTCGAAACCCAGGTCAGGCTGCCGACCCCGCCGGTGAAGGCTGAGGCTCTGCTGCTTGTGAGACAGTAGGTGACGTTGTCAGAGGCTCTGATTCCCAACACGAAACCGTCACCGCCAGCTGCCACCATGTGCATTTTGAACCCTGGAGAGAAACATATTCTGCAAGTCCGTAGCGAATTAAGGAAAATAAATCATGAAGGTTTGAGAAAAATACCTGAAGCTGCCTCAAATTTGCTTCCCGACATTTTGTTGACGTTGTTCTCTTTATCGACGCCCCAAAAACCAGCAGGACCGAGTGAGACATCTTTCAAGTTGCTTCCAACAGAATTCCAACTGTTATGATTCAGCATGGTGGCCTGGAAGTCGCTGGTGACACCAACAAGCATCCCAAGTCCAGCATCGATATTCCTGGGTTGGTTAATGATGGGAGCTTCCTCGCACCTAAAGGCTAAAAGAGAAAGACAACGTTAGGAAGGATGTTTTCACACAGTCTTACCTTGTAACAGGTATTCAGCTACCATGACTGGCAGTAAGGTGGCACAACACCAGCGAAAGAGCGATGAAGGTCTTCATGATGTGGATGGCCTTCAGGTGATGGTCGTCTCCAGTGAGGCTGATGTCAGGATCTGAAGGTGCTGATGCTCTGATGCTCGGTAAATCCCACTTTTATAGGCAACAACTGGGTCAATCAACATACCATTCAGATTTGTCAACGAAAAAAAAAACAATGGAACGATGGAAATTCACTGGAGGAAGTTAATGTTTCCAGTAAGTTGAACATGACAACAATAATAAATCAAGAATGCCAGTTTTGAATTCTTGCCCATCAAATAAAAAAATAAAAGGGTTTGTTCTTTAAAATGGTAAGTGGGATATAAGGGAATGGCATCAACTTCTTGTGGAATCTCTTCATAAATACAATGATATTGTTGTTGTTTTTAAATAAAATACATTTCAGACTCTACTGATCTACTGAAGTTCCTTCTGGTAAAGTATTGAATAGAATAGAAAATGTTTATTCATCCCCAGAAGGGAAACACACATTGCCCAACCCTTCCGGTCAATGTAGTATCGGGGTTCCACCAGTTCAGTTAGATGGTTAAAATCTGGTTAATGACTCTCACTAAAATAATAATCCACAAGTCCACATGGAAGTAAGAGTCAAGAGCCTAGTGTGTAGAATGCAACCCAACATGGCATTCAAGCCTTGAGTTGTGTTAAATAGCCGAAGGACATTAACGCATTTAAGACTGACAAATTTAACATCAGATTATAAAAGCAATATCTTTAATTGGACTTTTATTTTATTAAAATCTTTGCAAAAGGCGTTGAGGTTTTTGCAAGTATTTGTTCGCTTGAAAACAACATAACTACACACCCACATTTTAGATGCAACATACCAAAATAAAAGGTCATCGCCCAAAGGTTCTTCACGTTTCCTTTCTAGATTTATGAGTAATCCAACCTGTCTTTGACTAGTCTTTCTGTTAACATACTTTCATTTAAGTGAAACAAAGGTCTATTCAGCTGATGATTGAGACATTTTTGACTGACAAGATCAGAAGATTTGTTTTGACACACTTAGGGAAATTACAGTTGCAAGTTCAAAAGCTGTCAATCATTTGCCTTGACTAACATGATACTATTCATCCTGGTAATTTTAAGACACATACTTGGTAGTGTTGTGTCGTTCGCGAACGATTCGTTCGAAAGAACAAATCTTTTGAGTGAACGTACTGAACCGAATCACTTCATGAAGTGATTCGTTCCTTTCTCAGTTCAGTTGAACTCACTCAGCAGCGATCGTGCCGGTGGGAGGATTCTATGATGATGATTATCATGATATGATGATGATGATTCTATGATTCTATGACTCGCTGAATCCTCGGCGTCAGCGAACGACGCAGCTACTCGTGGGTGCGGGGGGAGGGACTGAGGAGGGAGAGAGGGACTCCGCTACAGAACATTTAGTTTTAAAGGATTTCTTATTTTAATATTTGTTTTTACTTAAACGAGGCCTTTTTAATTTATTGTTGATTGCATTTAATTATTATTATTATTTTTGTTTTATTTTGACTGAACGAGGACTCTCATCCGGTGATTCTATTCCGGTGATTCTTATCCGGGGATTATCAAAGAGTCGGTCAGTGAACGAGGATTCAAGTTCGGCTGTGAACACACCTCAAGATCTTCTCTATTTGCTAATTCCTCACGAATGTCACTCGTCCTTGTCCGTGAACGCACCGGGCGTCTTGTTTTTTTTTGCATTGTCCCTCAAGTGCAGTGAACGTGAACCTCGGGTTTGAATCATTAAAACTAGTAACGGATTGTTTGGCTGCGTTCAGGAAGTAGAAGAAATTGCAGTCAGAGCTCCAAAAGCACAGAGTTATTGATTTGGTGAATGAACGAACTGAATAAATCTTTTGAACGAATCATTTTAATGAACTGATTCTAGTGATTCAGTACACTCAAAAGAACTGCCGTGCCCATCACTAATACTTGGAGATACATTTGATTGAAACATATCTGCGCAAAAAAGTGAGTCTTTCTACTGGGTAGTTGTTTCCACTTGTATTTAATTCCAAAATTATGATATTATAATCTGCTCTTTTTAGACTAAACTTTTATTTGTATGGAAGCACCAGACAAAAGCGAAGATTACATATTGATTGGAAGACTTTCCCCTGGAGCATCTACTACAGGCAGCCACAAACGCTGTGACATCTATAATCATCTCATCATCATCATCATCTGAGGCCACCAGAACCGTTGCTGGATGAACTTTACTGTGCGTGCAGCTTCAAGATGGTTTGAAAGGCTTAAAGAGTTCCCACACAAGGACCTGTCTGACCAACAAACAGCAAGTCCGGCCCTGGATCCCAATGTCCACCCTGAGCGTTGAGAACCTTCCTCTCCTATGTGCCGTATAGTTTCTCAGACGAAACAAGTTGAGGGCAAATTGCTCTCATCTTGGTCATAGTCAAAAGAAAATACTCAAGCAATATGAAACATTTGAGAGAGGGCATTGATGAGGCAGGATTGGCCAAAGAAACATGGAGATCGCTGAGTCAGCAAATGGCTCAGCTTTTATGGAAGAAGTAACAGTTCCTGACAATCGATAGCTATCTACATTTGCAACATAGAATCAGATGTTCGGCCTTAGAGGACATTAGCTAACAGTTTTTCTGGTGCCAACATCTTATCCAGCACATTCCTTGCCAGTTAGACCTTTCCGCTGATTCTACAGATATTTCTAGTTAGGAGTTAATTATTTATTTCAACAGCTTTTTGGCCACGTGTACATACTTTGAATTATGAATTGGTGGGTTTCCATCTGACCACAGGCGGCCCAAGTCCCCTCCAGTCCAAATTTCTTGGGATGACAGTCTTTTACCTCTGCTTCTTAGGGACCACAGCCCTGCTCCGTGCCCTCCTTAAACATGAGCCCTGTTCATGCACTGCTGCTGTCCGCCAGCTCAAATCGTTAACTTCCCCATCTGTGCTGGCCCACTTTGACCTTCAGAGTTCCACATGTGTGACCTGTGATGCTTCCAATACAGCCGTCAGTGCAGTCCTCTACCAGCTTCAAAAATGGACTGGAGTGGAGTGGCTTTTGCTTCACGGTCACCTTGAGGACGGACCGTCAGGCATTGACTGCTCTACTTGCCAAGACAAGGTCAGGACACAAGCTGCAGCAACTCTACCGTTGGTCTGAATGGCCCGGGCCAACTTCACCCCACAGTTCACTACTGGAAGGGAAAAACGTTGTACCCGACTTGCTCTCCAGAGCCACCCCAACTTCAACTGCTCAGGAGACCCCCAAGCCAGAGCTTGTACTTATGATGCACACACCCCTCAAAGCTGCAGTCTCTCTGAGGAAGCTGGAGGCAGCATCAACGCAGGACACGGTTCTCACCCAGCTCTGCACTTTCATCCTGGACGGCTGGCATGCAATGTGTCAGAAATGACCTCTCCAGCTGTAACGATGTCTGTGTGGCAAGGGGAATGTGCAAAGTGACTCCCAGTGCTTTGAGGGCAAGTCCTGCATATGCTATGTTAAGGACACCTGGGCATTGTTAAAGTCAAGCGGCTATGCAAAGGTTTGGTCTGGTGGCCTGGAATTAAAAATGATGCTGAAAGACTGTGCAGCTTGCTTCAGTGTGAAAACGGACCCACCCACACATCCGTCATTGCAGCCTTTTTCATGGCCACCTTTTCGATTCCTGCTGGTGGTGTATGACCTCCACTCAAAGTGGCCAAAGGTGCTCCCCACCGGCTCTCCAACATCTGGGGTGGTGTTCCTCAGCGGACATGGCTGCCTTTGAGGAGGGGAGAGTGAATAAATATGTAAAGACTGCTCTATACCACCCTCAGGCGGTTGTGCAGAAAGATTCAATCAGACCCTCCAGAATGGGCTCAGAGCACACCTGGCTCAAAGCTTGTCTCACAGTAGCACTGAGGAGGATGCTCCATTACAGAGCAACTCCACACACCAGCATCCTCCATCATACAGCACCCCAGTAGCGGCACCTTCACTAGTTCTATAAGTTGCAGACAAGCAACGGCGAATGATGCAGTGGTTTGATAGGAATTGCCAGGTAAACCATCCCTTCTTTACGGTTTTGGACCAACCCAATTGCTTGCACAAGCTGTGTTCATTTTGGGCTGTACCTCAAAAGATCATTGAACAGGAATTAGCCCTGAGTTACATTTCGCCTAGCTAATGGGTCACCTTGGCATGCCAGCTGTCTGAGACGGGTGGCTCCACCAACTTACTCTGAAAAGGCAGCTGCAGCTAATTACTGCCACAATGATGGGGATTGGGACTTTCCTGATGTCAGGCCAGAGACACCTGATACGTGCCTGCCTGAACCAGTAGCACAGGCTGACCCTATGTAACCTGAGCCACACTCTGTTTGGGCCCACCAGATATAATTTATTTTGTAAATGTTTTGTTGGAGCATAGGATCAGACACGTCGAATGGATTATTTAGATTTTTGCTTGGACGTTGTTGCCCCTGCCAAGACTGTCCGCCGTTACCCTTATAAGAAACCGTGGGTAACAAAGGAGGTCAAGGATGTTTTTAACAGGAAGAAGGTGGCTTTCAGGAGCAGGAACAGAGATGCCATGAGGTCAGCACAGCATGAGGTAAAGCGATGCTTGACGCAGGGAAAAGTCACCTACAGGAAGAGGTTTTAGGGGTGTCCTGAGGAAGCTGAATGGGGAAAAAATAAGAGGTTAAAACAGTGTTAAAACCATAACTAAACACATGATCAAGTCCTCTCTGACTGCAGAGTCTTGTCCAAAAGTATGGTGATGACAGTGCCAATGCATCAGGTAAAACAGCGTGGACAAGTATAGGAGTCTGATACATGACTTTGTGGACTTGAGTGAGAAGAACCACCTGCAGCTGAACACCTCAAAGACCAAGGAGCTGGTCTTGGACTTTGGGAGGTCCAGGACAAACCCACGCCAGTGCCCATCAGAGGTGACTTGGTGGAGATAGTTGATAACTATAAATACCTCGGTGTGTGGCTGGACAGTAAACTGGACTGGTCCTGCAACACAGACCATGTGTATAAGAAAGTTCAGAGTAGACTGTACTTCCTGAGAAGGCTCAGATAATTTAACATCTGCAGGAAACTCCTCTGCATGTTCTACCAGTCTGTGGTGGCCAGTGTCCTGTTTTATGCTGTGGTGTGTTGGGGTGGGAATGTGTCCAAGAGGAGTGTCAAAAGGTTGGACAGGTTGATCAGAAGGGCTGGCTCTGTGGTTGGCATGAAGCTGGACTCACTGGTGACAGTTGCTGAGAGGAGATCATTGAACAAACTACTGTCCATCATGGATGATGACATTCATCCTCTGAACACTGTCATCAGTGAGCAGAGAAGCACGAATGCTCCTCCCATGATGCAACACATATAGACTCAGGGACTGATCTCGTGCTATTAGACTGTATTACTTTTGGGGGGTGATTGTGGTTTTTTCTTAGTTGGACTTTTTTTTTTTTGTGTGTGATGACACGTCAGCGCTGCCGTCTGCCCAGACCTCAACGAAAGGTGGTAAGATTTTTTCATTCCCTCTCTTTAATTCAGCTTTTACTACCGAGTTGAACGTGAGTAACAGTGCTGTTCGCTTCAAAAGATCCCACTCTGCGCGCCTGTCAGTGATGCAGCGTCATCAGTGACGTCATCGGTGCTGAATGTGGGACTTCTGAATGTTCGCTCCATTACTAATAAATCCTTTATTCTTAATGATCTTTTCACAAGAGTTAATTTGGATTTATTATGTCTTTCTGAGACTTGGCAGAGAGAGGAAGAATTTATTCATCTGAACGAACTCTGTCCAGTAGGGAGCGCTTTCCTTAGGAAGCCTCGCCTCTCTGGTCGTGGGGGAGGTCTTGCTACTGTTTTTAGGGAGAGTTGTAAAGTGATTCAGACACAGGAATTTACTTCTTTTGAGTCTCAGATGATCTTGGTTGGTTCTACAAGACCTTTCTATTGTGTGTCAATCTACCGTCCACCTGGTCCTGCGGCGATGTTCTTGAAAGACTTTAGTGACTTCTTATCTTCCATTATTCAAATGGAATCTGTTCTTATTCTTGAAGACTTTAATCTTCATGTTGATGACGTCACATGTTGTTCTGCTAAAGAACTTTTAACTTTAACAGAAGCCTTTTATTTTGAACAACATGTTTCTGAACCCACTCATCAAAAAGGCCAGACTTTAGACTTAGCTTTTACTCTAGGCCTGGACATTTCTAATGTATCTTTACATGATGTCCATCTGAGTGATCATTCCCTTGTCTTGTTTAACCTGGGCTTCATCCCTGAACCTAAGCCTTTTAAAGTTAGGTCTCAGAGACGTGTCATCTCAGCCAATACTGCAGACAGTTTTTCTGCTATGTTTGACCCTCTTTCCTTTGATGACTGCCCAAACATAGACAGTTTGATTCACTGTTTCACTACTCATTGTGTTGAAATACTGGATCAAGTGGCACCTGTTAAATCGAACTTGAAAATTCAGAAAAAAACGTGCCCTTGGACAAATGAAGATCTCCTGAGTCTGAAGAGACTTTGTCGAAAGACTGAGTGTCTCTGGAAGTCAACTAAACTTGAGGTGCATAGACTTCACCTCAGGGATCTGATGTCTTCTTACAATGAGATGGTAGAAACTGCTAGATCTGATTACATCAGAAAACTGGTAGCAGCAAACGCCTGTCTTCTGTGAAGCTGACAGCAATGCATTGTTGAGATTTTTTTATTGACAAAATTAAATTGATCAAAGAGAAAATCTTTCCCCCTTTGTTTGGAACCCCTACTGTCTCTGAGCCCCTCTCCACCTCTTGGTCTTCCTTCACTGCTGTATCTTTGGGTGATATTTTGGCACTAGTGAACAAGATGAAACCCTCCTCTTGCTCAGATGACGTGTTTCCTTGTAGGCTTTTTATCAAAGTATTTGATGAAATTGGCCCCTGGGTTACCAATATGGTGAACCTCTCCCTTGCCACAGGGGTTTTTCCCAATGCATTTAAACATGCCATTGTAGAGCCTCTGCTAAAAAAAAAGCCAGGCTTAGACACAACTGAACTCAGTAATTTCAGGCCTGTTGTAAGGAGTCCCTCAAGGTTCTGTTCTGGGTCCTTTATTGTTTTTGCTGTACTTGATTCCCCTCGGTAAAATCATTCAGAGATTTCCTGATGTTTCTTATCACATTTTTGCTGATGACATCCAGCTCTACTGCTCTTTTGATCCAACTGAGCCCCGGAGGCTGAACAGCTTGGTCAATTGTTTGCTAGAAATCAAACAATGGCTGAGTGAAAACACTTTGCAGCTAAATGTGGACAAAACTGAAACTCTGGTGATTGCTCCTGATGATAAGGTTCGAGGGTTGAGTCAGTACTTGGGTGACTTAGGTCAGTCTGTCAAACTGAGCCTCTTGTTCAACACTGCAGAAAACTAACCAGAAACTGTTTCCTTCAACTGAGAAAAATCTCTAAATTTAGGAAAATTATGTCACAACATGATGTGGAGCTTGTAATCCATGCGTTTGTTTCTTCTCGCCTGGACTATTGCAACAGTTTGTTTTCATGTCTTAACAAGAAGGATCTGTCTCGCCTGCAGTTGATTCAGAACTCTGCAGCGAGAATTCTGACTCGCTCAAGTACAAGAACCCCTGAGTTATCTATCATAACCTCAGGTTCTACGAGTTGGTGCGAAGCCCTCCAACGGCTTCGCTATTGGTTTACCCCGAGGCACCGCCTCGTCTCTGAGAAAGCTTAATGAACTCGCCACCCAGCAGGGGGCAGTCCACTTCCTATAAAGGCGGGAAGCACCCGCCGCACTTTCTCCAACTGAAAACTCAGCGAGAAGGGCGGCCGCTGGGCGACGAGGTTGGAGGGCTTCGCACCAACTCGTAGAACCTGAGGTTATGATAGATAACTCAGGGGTTCTACGTCATTGGTGCTCCGCCCTCCAACGGCTTCGCTATTGGTTTACCCAAAAGGCGAAGCCTGACGGGATAAATGTACCCCCAGCTGGACGCCGCTCCTGGAGCAGCATCGCTAGGGCGCCGTGGGCCCTGAGGGGGGCACAGCAGCGCTCAAAACAGTATGAGCTACTGATCCCGCCGTTACGTCGAGGAGATAGGCCTTAGCGAAGGTAGACGTGGACGCCCAAGAGGCAGCTGAGCAGATATCCTCTGCTGCCACACCCCGCAAAAGAGCCACTGAGGCTGCCACGCCACAGGTGGAATGTGCCCTCAGACCACTAGGAGCGGATCCACCCGCTGCTCGGTAGGCCCGGATAATGGCCGATCTCACCCAATGAGAGAACCTCTGGGGGGAGACCGCCTCTCCCCGCCGGCATCTACCGTGGCAGACAAAGAGGGCATCAGAGCGCCTAAACTCGGCCACCCGCCGCAAGTAACAGGCCAACGCCCTCACTGGACACAACAGGTGGAGACGTTCCTGACCCGGGTCCGAGTGGGGCGGCGGGTGAAAGGCCCGCAGCGTGAAGGTCGTCGCCCGGAACAAGGAACTCAGAATCTTCGGGCGGAACGCTGGGTTAGGACGCAAAGACACCGAAGACTCCTCGACGCCAAAGGAAAGACACTCAGGGCTAATGGAGAGGGCACAAAGCTCACTTGCTCTCTTCGTGGTTGTTAGTGCCAGAAGGAGCGATACCTTGAAAGACAAGATATCCAGTGGGACTTGGTCAAGAGGCTCGAAGGTCGGGCCTGTGAGAGAGTCCAGTACCAACTGGAGATCCCACTGAGGGCTGGAAGGCCTTGCAGGAGGTCGAAGCCTGCAGGCACCCCGCAGGAAACGCGCCACCAAGGGGTGGGCGCGAACCGAAGCACCCTCAAAACCGACATGCCTCGTCGCTATGGCTGATGCGAACACTCTCAGTGTCGCCACAGTCTGCCCGTTATCCAGCAAATGTTGCAGGAAAGACAGGATAGCGGAGACCAAACAAGAGCTGGGGTCCAAGGACCTGTCTGAACACCAGCGGGAGAAAATCCCCCACTTTGAGGCATAAAGCCTGCGTGTTGACGGGGCCCGGGCGTTCTCCAGCGTGTGGAGAACGTCCGGGTCCAAAGTCCCGATCAGCTCGTCCCGTGCAGGAGCCACACCTTGAGAGGCCGGCCCAGCACCAGGGGCGCTGTCAGAGTCCCCCCCGCCTGACACAGGGCAGCGGGGCCCCAAGGGATGACCCACGGGGCCCCGACCGCCATGCGCACCAGCTCTGGGAACCAGAGCGCCCCCGGGGAGTCTGGTGCTACTAGAATTAACCTCAGCCCCCCCCGCCTCGTCCTCCGAATCAAGGGGAGAAGGAGCCGCGGAGGAGGGAAGGCGAACAGCAGACCGACCGGCCACCTCGAATGGGCTAAAGCGTCCACGCCTAGTGGGGGGCAATCCGAAGCCCTGAGGGAGAACCAAAGAGGGCATTTGAAGTTCTCCTTGCTGGCCAAGAGGTCTGCAACCGGGTGACCGAATCGAGACCAGATCTCGCTTGCCACTGCCTCGGACAGACCCCATTCGTCCTGGACGGCCCCCCTCGACAGTCTGTCCGCTACTGCATTCAGCTCGCCCGGTACGTGCTGGGCTCTGAGCGAAAGCAGGTGACAGTCCGCCCACAGCCAAATCTTCTTTGCCACACTCAGAAGGGCTGGGGATCTGACTCCACCTTGGCGATTTACGTACGCCACGGCGGTGGAGCTGTCTGATAGTACTAGGACGTTGGACCGTGACAGTTGGGGAGAGAGGTGAAGCAGGACATTGTGAATCGCCTTCAGCTCTAGCCAGTTTATGTGTCTGAGCACCGGACTGCTCCAGACCCCACTGGCGTAGGCCTGACCCGCCTGAGGTTGGCGTGAGAGTTCCAAAACTGGATGTCCTGCAAAACCCGAGCGGGAAGGCGCACTTTCCGACCTCTTTCCCACTTGAGGTCTAGCTTGAGACGACCAAACCATCTCTGAAGCTCCCTCATGTGCAGCAAGCCCAGCCGAACAACCGTGTGGGCTGCCGCCATGAGCCCCAGGAGGGACATAACAGTGCCTGCTGTTGTCACGTGACACCGAGCTTCCAGCAACTGTGTTGTCAGTCGGAGAATGGGCTGGATACGCACGTCCGGGAGGCGCGCATATCCTTCCTCCGAGTTCAACAGTACCCCCAGGTAAACTAACTGTTGAACTGGAGTCAGAGCGCTCTTGCTGAGGTTCACTGTGAACCCCAGGGTGGCAATATGGCTCAACACCTTCTGTGTGTGAGCGTAACTTTCTGCCTCTGACCTGGCAAGGATCAACCAGTCGTCCAGATAGGTCAAGATCCTTACCCCACTCACTCTCAATGGCTCCACTGCCGCTTCCACACACTTGGTGAAGGTCCTGGGTGCCAGAGAGTAGCCGAACGGGAGTCGAGTGTATTGAAACACCCGAGGGCGAAACGCAAGTACTTTCGATGTCTCTTGACTATCGGTATGTGAAAGTACGCGTCGGTCAGGTCGATAGATGTCATCCAATCTCCTGGACTTACACCTGAAAGCAGTTTCTTGACCGTCAACATGCGAAACGGGCGGGTAGCTATGAACTTGTTCAAATAGCTGAGGTCCAGAATGGGCCTCCAACCCCCGGTCTTCTTCGCCACGAGGAAGTACCGGGAGTAAAACCCTGTCATCATCTCGGCTGCAGGGACCAGTTCTACGACCTCCTTCTGCAGCAGAGTAGACACCTCGTTTCTCAAACAGGATAATTTCTCCTGCTCCGCCATACGCGTCCAGAGAACACCTGAAAAACGCGGGGGTTGACGGGCAAATTGTAGCGCATAGCCCCGCCTGATTACTCCCCCCAGCCAAGTGGGTCTTAGAAGTAAAACCAGGCGACTCCAAGCCGAATAATGTTCTGTCAGAACCGCAGCCCTGGCGAACCTTGGGTAGTCCTCCGCCCAAGGGCGGGCCGTAGACGAAAGGGCATCACACAAGCCGCGTCTCTATCTCTTGAATCCACAGAGCATGTACTCGAGTTGGATTCACTAGAGCCCCCACTCTCATACATAAAAACCGGCTCTGTGGGAGAAGCGCGCAAGTGCGCGTGAGACACCTCAGATGCGCGTCGTGCGTGTTCCCTTCCCCCCCGGAAGTCTTCCCAACTCCCTGAGCACTTCTTAGTGTCACCGGAGCTGACAAAACCCGCGATGTGGAGGAATGTGCTGGAGAATTAACCCGGAGCTGAAGTGAGTTAGGTCGCGCGCGCGTCGGCACCGCATCACTCACCCGGTCCCGTACATTCTCCAGCCGACCTGTTCGTCACTCGTGAGATCCGACCGCCACGCACCTCTCCAGTTGATCGACCAGACGGGACGGAAGTTCCTCGCCCTCGCCTGGTCTCAGGACGGCGAGAAAACTTGCGCGTAAAAACACCAGGTTGCGTCAGTTCCATGGCGCTTCTCCGCCGCCAAACGTGACGTCCTCCACGGTGCCAGTGCTTGTAGACAGCGCTGTGGGGGAAGGAACAACCTCCGGTCAACATAGACATGTCCGGACTAGTTCCACTCACCTCATCAGCTGTCACGCTCTGTCGGGCACGAGCGCTGGTCGACGCGGAAGTAAACACAGCTGACTCAGCCGGTCTCGTGGACCTCTGCTCGCCTGTAAACAAAACACATGTGGTTGGAGTCTGCCCCACATTCGTGTGGACAGACTCCGTTATTGCAGTCTCGGTATGACCCGGGCGAAGGGGTTTAAAACCTCCTTCGGACTGTGTTATGAGAGGAAAATCCCGCCGTCTATGAACGGCGGAGCATGTTAGCTTAGCATTAGCGGCGAAAGTTTCTAATGACGCCTGTGAATACGTCACACTCACAGGCGGAAACACATGCACGCTACCGACATCTCTCTCAGAACGAACCACAGAAACGTCATACGTTCTCTTAGTTTTATTTACATAGAGCCCTTTGAAAGAGTAGGGGGGAGGAGGGTTCCCCCGAGACGAAGCCTCGACGCCTCTGCGTCCTCGCCGCTGCGGGTCCCTCAGTCTCCGCTGGCTCCGCTGCGGCTGCTGGCTCCCCGGCTCCTGCTGCGGAGCTCGTCGCCCGCCGCGGCTGTTGCCGTTGCTGCTGGTGCTGCTGGGGCGGCTGGCTCTGGTGACGCTTTCCCCCCGCACCAGCTGATGGGGCCGACGAACGGGCTCTCCGTCTCCGAGCGCCGGACCCCCGTCGCGCCTCGTCCTCACGTCCATGCAGGTGATGGCGGAGCTGCGCTGACTCCTGCTGCGCTGCCTCCTGCCGGGCCACGACGTTCCGGAGCTCCGGACCGAACAGGGAGTCCTCCGTTATCGGTCCGTCCAGGAGGCGCCTCCGGTCTCTCTCCGGCAGCGCTGTGGCCAGGTCTAGCCACAGGTGCCGGTGGCCCAGCTGTCCAGCGTCGCGTAGTCCCCCTCCCAGGATCGCGTACGCCTGCGAAATCCGGAGGAGCGCAGCCACCGAGTCCTTGACTTCCTCCAACTCCGAAGGTCCAAGGTCGTCTCGGTCCAAGGTGAGCCTGTCGAGCGCACCGCACAGGAGAGCCATGTTGTTCGGAGGGAGACCACCTGCGTCCCCCCCCCTTTAGGATCTGTTAAACAACATTGCCGTCAACCTGTCTTCAGCTCTAGGCAGAGCTACAGGGCGGCCTGGCCACAGTCGAGCTCCCGGGTCGAGGGCGGCATGTACCGTATCCGAGGGCTCCGGGACACCGCGCAGCCAGTCCACCCCGTCCACACGGCAATAGGGTCCGTAGGATCCTACGGGAGGCCCTGAAGCCATGGGAGAGGCAGACCCTCGCCGCGCGTAGCCCCAGATCTCGTCCAGCTTAGGACAGATAACCCCCGGAACCGTAGGCCTGCGCGCTTCGTTCCGCCCGACCTTCACTCCGCATGTAAACGGTGGTGGCGCGAGTGGAGGTGCGGGGGGGAGCTCGACCTCCATGCGGTTCGCCTAACGTGTGACACCCCCCTCCCCAGGGGGGTGTCACACGTTAGGCACAAAGACACATCTACATCCACGTTCATGCTCACGTCCACCATGCTGTATCCAGGAGCTTTCTCGCTGAGTTGAAAATGGAGAAAGTGCGGCGGGTGCTTCCCGCCTTTATAGGAAGTGGACTGCCCCCTGCTGGGTGGCGAGTTCATTAAGCTTTCTCAGAGACGAGGCGGTGCCTCGGGGTAAACCAATAGCGAAGCCGTTGGAGGGCGGAGCACCAATGACGTAGAACTCACATTTCTCCGATCCTTAAAACTCTTCACTGGCTTCCAGTTTCTTTAAGGATCAACTTTAAAATTCTGGTTCTTACTTTCAGATCTATTCATGGTCAGACTCCTCCTTACATCACTGATCTGATCCAGCCTTACACCCCAGCTCGGACTCTGAGGTCTGTGGATCAGAATCTACTGATGGTTCCTGAACACTGTTCAGGACCAGAGGAGAGAAATCCTTCCAGACTGTTGCTCCTAAGCTTTGGAACGATCTTCCTCTCCCTCTGTGTTTGATGATCTACTGACTCCTTCAAGAAACATCTTAAGACACTTTTATTTGTTCAGGCTTTTCCTTGATTTTCTGGAACTCCTGTTGTGTTATCAGTTTTATCTTGATCTTTAAAGTATATACTTTATTGAATATTGTTTTGATTGTTTAAGCGCTATGTGAACCTGGCCTGGAAAAGCGCTATACAAATAAAAATTACTTACTTACATTCTGACCTCATCACTGGAAGTGTTGTTGTTTTGGTTTAGGTGAGTGAAATAAAAAAATGGATGAATAAATGTTGCTCTTGTCCGAGAGTTATTTATACACTGCCCCTGCTCCATTCAGAGCAGGAAATGCCTAAAAACTTTTTTAGATTTTGTTGCTTTATTTATAAATGTATTAATGATAAATTGTTGATATAAATGAACAAAAGCGCTTTGACCAAATACATTTGCTGATTATTTAAAATGTTTATTTAATTAGTTGTATCTATTATGTGTTATATTACTGCTAATTCAATAAACATTGTGTCCCATTGTGTCTTTTGTCACAACAGAAAGTAAATCTTGTGCCAACAACTCCGGCCGACACCCTTTCTTTTCATTCCATGTTTCAGGGCTTTGGCAAGTTGTTTTCAGACCTGTATTCACTGTGAACATTCCGATGTGTTAGTCTAGATATGTTTGTTGGTTGTTTTATTTATGAATTATTCTTTTTATCATGTGAAGGCATGTTGTATGTTGTATGATAATTTAAGATGCTATATTATATATTTGTTAACTTTGTTAACGTTTGAAATTTTCCATTCCAGTATATTTTTATGTAAGTGTCAGATTTTCTGGTCTCGACCTGATCCATATTACAGAGTGTAAAAGTATCTCTCAGATTTAATTCAAAGTAAGTTTGACAAATCTAAGATTAATTCAGTTGAATAAACAAACAAGAAATGTAACAATAGAGGAGAGCCCCAGCTGCTCATTTACAACCATTTTTTTCAACATGATATTCTTGACCTACATTTATTTTATTGTTTTTATTCCTCTTAAGAGCCTCTAAGTTATCTTGCCACAGTTATATCCTTCAAAGTGTTTGCGGAGCCAGATTGATTGGACTTTTGTCTCCGATTTTTTTGAACACATTTTCTACATATCATCAACTTTCCGCTAACTTTAGACCTGACCAAAACAGTTTGACCAACTAGAGAGACGTCATGACTCTATTACAATAAACAGATGATGTGATTGTGATTCATGTGTTTTATACTTTTTATTATTATTTAGATTTTCTTTTTGGTATCGTTTTATAATGACATCTTATTACAAATTATTATATTTATCTTTAACCCTCGTGTCACCTCTTTCAATGTGACCCGGAGGCCCAAGGGATACCACAAACACATTTGTTCACCACGGAAATACTTGTATAAATGTCACGATGTCCGACTATCTATCTATCTGTCTATCTATCTATGTTGTTTTGAAAGTAAGTAAGTAATTTATATTTATATAGCGCTTTTCTAGTCCAGGGTCACAAAGCCCTTAAACAATAAAAACAATACCCAATAAAATATAAACTTAAAAGGTCAAGATAACCCTGAGAACAACACAGGAGTCTCAGAAAATCAGGGAAAAGCACAAATAAAAATGTCTTGAGTTGTTTCTTGAAAGAGTCAGTAGATCATCAAACACAGAGGGAGAGGAACAACTTTATTATTATTATTATTATTATTATTACCATCGGCCAACTTTCAATGACAGTGGGTGGAGAAGGAAATACTTGACACTTTACGGTAAAGATGTTGTGGTCTGCCACTCCTCCTGTCGTCTCACCTCACACCTGGTCCTCATCATCAATCATGCTCACCTGTTCTTGATCCCCAATCAACCCCCTTCTTAAACCCTTGGATTCCCCGCGGTCGGCGCCAGATCGTACTTTCCTCTACCTGCAGTAACCCGGATCTCTCACTCCAGCTCGCCCACCTCGCTCTCCCTCCGGCTTCCTCATCCACTACCTGCTACCCTCCTATTCAATAAACCCCTTTTTGTATTCCCTGGAACATCGCCTCTGTCTGTTCTTGGGTTCAGCATCGTGAAACGTAACAAAAGGTTTGCTGGCATGTGGGTTGAAGGATTCATGGGATTAGCAAATAATGTCTTTGTGCGAGTGTTTTTTTTCCTGCAACATGCAGAACTGCAACAATAAATAATTATATATATTTAAATAAATAAGTACCTCCTGTTATCGTTGCCTTTGAGAATTATGGTTTGTCAAAAACTTTGGGCTACTTCGAAAAAAAATATTGGCAATTAAAAGGGAAAAATGTGCCGTAATATATATTTTTAATGTATTACTTTCTGCAATTTATATACATTCCATACAACGTGATGGCTCAACAGAATTGTTAAAACTCAACATGACCGTTTGTGTTTTTTGATTCACAGAAATACTTTTTTTTTAATTAGGTTTTAAATACATTTAAATAGTACTGACCTTCTCATTGGGATAGAAAAACATGTTTTTAAAAGAAGAGCGTTTTTATTCAAAAACGAGTTGTCAAATGTCATCATTAGGAATATGAAGGTCAAGTCATGGTAAACTTTTTTTTTCACTTCAACTTTGTTTTTTTTAATCAATTTCAACATCTACGTTCGATTACAATAACATGTTTTAACTAGAAAAAAATGATTTCTAAATTTCTCCTGAACGTTCCGTCTATATCCACTAGAGGGAGCTGCCCCAACAGTAATCTACTCAAAACAAACCTAGATGGAAGGAAACCTTTATATGAATGTATTTTATTCACATTTCTTTTAGCCACAGCGCGTGTTGTAGCCTAAAGAAAGAAGATGTGAGATGTCAGTCGACTTCATCATACAAAACAACTTGAAAAGCGGTTGAAAGATACAGAACAGATAAAGTTTTGACACAACAGACACTTTCAAAGTTGTTGCAATTCTCCAGTCCGGCTGAGCTTCGTCTCTTAAAGTAATGATTCATGTTGTGTATAAATGACATTTGGAAAGACACGAACATATTCTTTTCTGGTGAACATTAGCAGCAGACTTTAGAGACAATCACAACAGAAATAAAGAAACTAAGATTTTGGTTTTGACAAAAAACAAATTATCACTGAATTTAAGCAAAACAAAGATTGTGGATTGTAACGTGAAACCTAACCAGGTAAAACATTACTGAATCGTTTGTCTTTTCAACCACGGTGGCTTATTTTGACAGTACTTTTTAGGTCCAAGCATCCATCTTTGGCCCTGAACAACCTTTAACGCAATTTACTATGTCTGTTTTTATCTTGCCAAATTCTGTTGCGGAAACCCAGCGAACGATTTATTTCACAGTACACAGGAAACCTGAAGCGCACCACACGTTGGGCAAAAAAAACAAACACCGCGGAGATTAGAAAAAACACACACGATGAATTAAATGACAAAACCTAGGCTCAAGCAGTAGGAAGACAAAAAACTATGTACAAGAAAAATGTAGTCCACAAAGACAGAAATAGAGAACCTGCGTGCCGGAGAAGTGAGGATTATAATCTGGCGCCTGTTGCCTAAAGAGAGGTATCTTTAAATTCTGCTGCTGAGGAGTTGATTGTAAGACGAGCAGCAGCTGCTGGAAGAGCAACAGGCGCCGTGGAAGAGGAGAGTGACGAAACAAGTTTCAAAATAAAATCATGAGACAAGAAACGACCATATAATTCTTATTTAATTTACATCTTCCAATGTTGCCCAAAGTAAAAGCCTCTTTTTACGAAGTTGCTCCATGAATCACGTTGATACTCCCAACTACTTCAGTCCAGGCTTTTCGTACGTGATGCCGTCACACATGCTAACATCTTTTTTAAATCTTTAATATGAGTGAAAGAAAATTTACCTGGACGATGACAGGAAACTACGAAACACACATTCATACTGACAAAAAGGTGCATGAGACTTTCACCCCAACCTAATGTGTCCATGATACTTGTGACGACACTGCTGATTGGATGAATCGTGTCCCATGACACTGTCTAAACTTACTTGTTATAAATACTATTCAACATTTTTCCTTTCAAATTTAGAACAGCTTATTCTTGACCTGTTAGTCAGTTGTATGGTTATATTCCATTGTAGAGTTGCAAGTGCATTATTTGAGTCAAGCTGATCAGCAGCATCGTCACATGTAGCCCGGATATTCCGTTGGGTAGAAAGTCACGTGTTTGCTCAGATCAGGAAATGAAAGAATGAAAACTGATTTGATTGACAAAGTTGGTCTCAGTTAACGTTCTGTTCTCTGATGAAAAAGCTTTTGGAAGCACCCGGACCGAACCGGTAGCTCAGCTGTTGTGATCGCGACAATCTGTAAATTGTTTCCATATATTTTAAGATTTGAAAATAACATATATTCTTACTTGTCATGTGTTGACATTTTTTAAACTAAAATATTTTTAAATAGGACATTGTAATGCCTTGTCTTTATCTTTATGAATGTAGCACCTTTTGAGACTTTTTAAGGATCTTCAGGACACTCGGTACAGCGTTTTGTATTTTCAAAGATCAGTAGATGGCGCTCCAGTTAAAAATTCATCCATTGAATGAGTTGTTCACAGCCTAAGATTTAAACATGAGGGCAAATGTAAAGAAATGAACTCCACCATATTATTATTCATTCTTTATTCAGTATTTTCTTACAAAATAAAATCACAGGAGAAACATTTATTTCAATTCCCTTGTAATTATTGGGATGATTATGATCTTGAAATGAATCAGGAAACAACAATAAGAAAATGATTGAGATCATAAAGTCGCTGCAATGCTGCGTACTTCATTGAGATGTTGTCATCTTACTTGCACACCAAGGTCAGGCCTGAATGGCCGACAACCCAAAGGTTGCCCATGTTGTATGCTAGCTGGTCTATAGGCATGCACATAGTGTGATCTAGCCAACTTGAGCCCTGTGCATATGAGGTTGTGACGCGAGTTCTGTTAGAAGAAAAAAAAGATTGACATTTTAGACTGAAAACGAAAGTGTACATACAGCACAGTGAGGTTCGAGCGTCAAGCCTTGCTTACCTTTCACAGACCCGACCATCTGGTGTCACTCCAAAAACTTTACCGTCGTCTCCTACTTTGACCATTTTCATTCTGGCTGACCCAGGAATTTTATACCATGAAGAACTAAAACAGCTGCTTGCGGTGATTGTCTGAAATCATCAAACAGAATAAATTAGGTACCTTAGGTGACCGATGACCAATGTACATGTGAAACAGGTAAAACATTACTGAATCGTTGGTCTTTACAACCATGGTGGCTTATTTTGACAGTACTTTTTAGGTCCGAGCATCCATCTTTTGCCCTGAACAACCTTTAACGCAATTTACTATGTCTGTTTTTATCTTGCCAAATTCTGGAAACCCAGCTAATGTAACACAACATACCCACATAGCAAAGAATAAAGAAAGCTCCGTCTTACCCTCAAGACGTGCGGCTCGTTCAATGAGTTGACACCGTAGCAGTAATTCTTCCCGCAGCTGATTTGCTTCATGGGATTTGTCTTCGAAACCCAGGTCAGGCTGCCGACCCCGCCGGTGAAGGCTGAGGCTCTGATGCTTGTGAGACAGTAGGTGACGTTGTCAGAGGCTCTGATTCCCAACACGAAGCCGTCACCGCCAGCTGCCACCATGTGCATTTTGAACCCTGGAGAGAAACATATACTGCAAGTCCGTAACGAATTAAGGAAAATAAATCATGAAGGTTTGAGAAAAATACCTGAAGCTGCCTCAAATTGGCTTCCCACCATTTTGTTGACGTTGTTCTCTTTATCGACGCCCCAAAAACCAGCAGGACCGAGTGAGACATCTTTCAAGTTGCTTCCAACAGAAATCCAACTGTTATGATTCAGCATGGTGGCCTGGAAGTCGCTGGTGACACCAACAAGCATCCCAAGTCCAGCATCGATATTCCTGGATTGGTTAATCATGGGAGCTTCCTCGCACCTAAAGGCTAAAAGAGAAAGACAACGTTAGGAAGGATGTTTTCACACAGTCTCACCTTGTAACAGGTATTCAGCTACCATGACTGGCAGTAAGGTGGCACAACACCAGTGAAAGAGCGATGAAGGTCTTCATGATGTGGATGGCCTTCAGGTGATGGTCGTCTCCAGTGAGGCTGATGACAGGATCTGAAGGTGCTGATGCTCTGATACTCGGTAAATCCCACTTTTATAGGCAACAACTGGGTCAATCAACATACCATTAAGATTTGTCAACGAAAAAAAAAACAATGGAACGATGGAAATTCACTGGAGGAAGTTAATGTTTCCAGTAAGTTGAACATGACAACAATAATAAATCAAGAATGCCAGTTTTGAATTCTTGCCCATCAAATAAAAAAATAAAAGGGTTTGTTCTTTAAAATGGTAAGTGGGATATAAGGGAATGGCATCAACTTCTTGTGGAATCTCTTCATAAATACAATGATATTGTTGTTGTTTTTAAATAAAATAAATTTCAGACTCTACTGATCTACTGAAGTTCCTTCTGGTAAAGTATTTAATAGAATAGAAAATGTTTATTCATCCCCAGAGGGGAAACACACATTGGCCAACCCTTCTGGTCAATGTAGTATTGGGGTTCCACCAGTTCAAGTTTAGATGGTAAAATCTGGTTAATGACTCTCACTAAAATAATAATCCACAAGTCCACATGGAAGTAAGAGTCAAGAGCCTAGTGTGTAGAATGCAACCCAACATGGCATTTAAGCCTTGAGTTGTGTTAAATAGCCGAAGGACATTAACGCATTTAAGACTGACAAATTTATCATCAGATTACAAAAGCAATATCTTTAATTGGACTTTTATTTCATTTAAATCTTTGCAAAAGGGGTTGAGGTTTTTGCAAGTATTTGTTCGCTTGTAAACAACATAACTACAAACCCACATTTTAGATGCAACATACCAAATAAAGTAAGTAAGTAAGTAAGTAATATTTATTTATATAGTGCTTTTCGAGACCAGGGTCACAAAGCGCTTAGACATCAAAACAATACTCAAAAAAGTACATACTTTAAAGATCAAGATAATACTGAGAACAACACAGGAGTTCGAGAAATTCAAGGAAAAGCCTGAACAAAAAACGTCTTAAGGTGTTTCTTAAAGGAGTCAGTAGACTCCATCAAGCGCAAAGAGAGAAGAAGATTGTTCCAAAGCTTAGAAGCAACAGCCTGAAAAGATTTCTCTCCTCTGGTCCTGAGCCGTGTGCGTGGAACCATAAGTAGATTCTGATCCACAGACCTCAGAGCTTGAGCTGGGGTGTAAGGCTGGATCAGGTCAGTGATGTAAGGAGGAGCCTGACCATGAATAGCTCTGAAAGTAAGAACCAGAATTTTAAAGTTGATCTTGAAAGAAACTGGAAGCCAGTGAAGAGTTTAAAGTCATCGCCCAAAGGTTCCTCACGTTTCCGTTCTAGATTTATGAGTAATCCAACCTGTCTTTGACTAGTCTTTCTGTTAACCTACTTTCATTTATGTGAAACAAAGGTCTATTCAGCTGATGATTGAAATATTTTTGACTGACAAGATCAGAAGATTTGTTTTGATACACTTAGGGAAATTACAGTTGCAAGTTCAATAGTTGTCAATCATCTGCCTCGACTAACATGATACTATTCATCCTGGTCATTTTAAGACACATACTTGGAGATACATTTGATTGAAGAATATCTGCGCAAAAAACGAGTCTTTCTACTGGGTAGTCGTTTCCAAACTAGCTAACTGCATCATAGTTTAGTTATACCTAGCCCATTTTGTGCACTTATATTTGATTCCAAAATTATGCTATTATAATCTGCTCTTTTTAGACTAAACTTTGATGTGTATGGAAGCACCAGACAAAAGCGGAGATTACAAATTAATTACTCTGGTTACCTCTCATACTTCGAAAATGTGGAGAATTGCTTCTACCGTCTACTGATGGTCCGATGGGGTTGTATGATACCAGTGTTTCTACAGCTTAAAGCAATACTGTTTTTTCACATCAATAATTGGGCAGGTATGATTTGGATAAAATGTCTTACACGTTCTATGGTACTGCTTTCAGCCATCAATAAAGGTTGGACAGCCATGTGAGGTTTAAAATAGACCCGGACCCCAGTGCAGATGCAACAACCAAACAACAGACAAAAATGGAATGAATCAAAAAGGTACAATCACAGCTAAAAAATGAATGCAATAAACAAACAAAGAAGTACTCAACTCTCCATTTCACAGTACACAGGAAACCTGAAGCGCACCACACCTTGCGCAAAAAAATAAACACAGCGGAGATTAGAAAAAACACACGCGATTAACTAAATGACAAAACCTAGGCTCAGGCAGTAGGAAGACAAAAACACAATGTACAAGAATGTAGTCCACAAAGACAAAAATAGAGAACCTGCGTGCCGGAGAAGTGAGGATTATAATCTGGCGCCTGTTGCCTAAGGAGAGGTATCTTTAAGCTCTGCTGCTGAGGAGTTGATTGTAAGACGAGCAGCAGCTGCTGGAAGAGCAACAGGCGCCGTGGAACAGGAGAGTGACGAAACAAGTTTTAAAATAAAGTCATGAGACAAGAAACGACCAGATAATTCTTATTTAATTTACATCTTCCAATGTTGCCCAAAGTAAAAGTCCCTTTTATACGAAGTTGCTCCATGAACCACGTTGATCTTCCCAACTACTTCATTCCAGGCTTTTCGTACGTGATGCCGTCACACATGCTAACATCTTTTTTAAATCTTTAATATGAGTGAAAGAAAATTTACCTGGACGATGACAGGAAACTACGAAACACACATTCATACTGACAAAAAGGTGCATGAGACTTTCACCCCAACATAATGTGTCCATGATACTTGTGACGACACTGCTGATTGGATGAATCGTGTCCCATGACACTGTCTAAACTTACTTGTTATAAATACAATTCAACATTTTTCCTTTCAAATTTAGAACAGCTTATTCTTGACCTGTTAGTCAGTTGTATGGTTATATTCCATTGTAGAGTTGCAAGTGCATTATTTGAGTCAAGCTGATCAGCAGCATCGTCACATGTAGCCCGGATATTCCGTTGGGTAGAAAGTCACGTGTTTGCTCAGATCAGGAAATGAAAGAATGAAAACTGATTTGATTGACAAAGTTGGTCTCAGTTAACGTTCTGTTCTCTGATGAAAAAGCTTTTGGAAGCACCCGGACCGAACCGGTACTCACTGTTTAGTTAGCTCAGCTGTTGTGATCGCGACAATCTGTAAATTGTTTCCATATATTTTAAGATTTGAAAATAACATATATTCTTACTTGTCATGTGTTGACATTTTTTAAACTAAAATATTTTTAAATAGGACATTGTAATGCCTTGTCTTTATCTTTATGAATGTAGCACCTTTTGAGACTTTTTAAGGATCTTCAGGACACTCGGTACAGCGTTTTGTATTTTCAAAGATCAGTAGATGGCGCTCCAGTTAAAAATTCATCCATTGAATGAGTTGTTCATAGCCTAAGATTTAAACATGAGGGCAAATGTAAAGAAATGAACTCCACCATATTATTATTCATTCTTTATTCAGTATTTTCTAAGAAAATAAAATCACAGGAGAACATTTTATTTCAATTCCCTTGTAATTATTGGGATGATTATGATCTTAAAATGAATCAGGAAACAACAACAAGAAACTGATTGAGATCATAAAGTCGCTGCAATGCTGCGTACTTCAGTGAGATGTTGTCATCCTACTTGCACACCAAGGTCAGGCCTGAATGGCCGACAACCCAAAGGTTGCCCATGTTGTATGCTAGCTGGTCTATAGGCATGCACATAGTGTGATCTTGCCAACTTGAGCCCTGTGCGTATGAGGTTGTGACGCGAGTTCTGTTAGAAGAAAAAAAGATTGACATTTTAGACTGAAAACGAAAGTGTACATACAGCACAGTGAGGTTCGAGCGTCAAGTCTTGCTTACCTTTCACAGACCCGACCATCTGGTGTCACTCCAAAAACTTTACCGTCCTCTCCTACTTTGACCATTTTCATTCTGGCTGACCCAGGAATTTTATACCATGAATGACTAGAACAGCTGCTTCCGGTGATTCTCTGAAATCATCAAACAGAATAAATTAGGTACCACAGGTGACCGATGACCAATGTACATGTGAAACAGGTATAACATTATTGAATCGTTTGTCTTTACAACCACGGTGGCTTATTTTGACACTACTTTTTAGGTCCGAGCATCCATCTTTTGCCCTGAACAACCTTTAACGCAATTTACTATGTCTGTTTTTATCTTGCCAAATTCTGGAAACCCAGCTAATGTAACACAACATACCCACATAGCAAAGAATAAAGAAAGCTCCGTCTTACCCTCAAGACGTACGGCTCGTTCACTGAGTTGACACCGTAGCAGTAATTCTTCCCGCAGCTGATTTGCTTCATGGGATTTGTCTTCGAAACCCAGGTCAGGCTGCCGACCCCGCCGGTGAAGGCTGAGGCTCTGCTGCTTGTGAGACAGTAGGTGACGTTGTCAGAGGCTCTGATTCCCAACACGAAACCGTCACCGCCAGCTGCCACCATGTGCATTTTGAACCCTGGAGAGAAACATATACTGCAAGTCCGTAGCGAATTAAGGAAAATAAATCATGAAGGTTTGAGAAAAATACCTGAAGCTGCCTCAAATTTGCTTCCCGACATTTTGTTGACGTTGTTCTCTTTATCGACGCCCCAAAAACCAGCAGGACCGAGTGAGACATCTTTCAAGTTGCTTCCAACAGAATTCCAACTGTTATGATTCAGCATGGTGGCCTGGAAGTCGCTGGTGACACCAACAAGCATCCCAAGTCCAGCATCGATATTCCTGGGTTGGTTAATGATGGGAGCTTCCTCGCACCTAAAGGCTAAAAGAGAAAGACAACGTTAGGAAGGATGTTTTCACACAGTCTTACCTTGTAACAGGTATTCAGCTACCATGACTGGCAGTAAGGTGGCACAACACCAGCGAAAGAGCGATGAAGGTCTTCATGATGTGGATGGCCTTCAGGTGATGGTCGTCTCCAGTGAGGCTGATGTCAGGATCTGAAGGTGCTGATGCTCTGATACTCGGTAAGTCCCACTTTTATAGGTAACAACTGGGTCAATCAACATACCATTAAGATTTGTCAACGAAAAAAACAACAATGGAACGATGGAAATTCACTGGAGGAAGTTAATGTTTCCAGTAAGTTGAACATGACAACAATAATAAATCAAGAATGCCAGTTTTGAATTCTTGCCCATCAAATAAAAAAATAAAAGGGTTTGTTCTTTAAAATGGTAAGTGGGATATAAGGGAATGGCATCAACTTCTTGTGGAATCTCTTCATAAATACAATGATATTGTTGTTGTTTTTAAATAAAATAAATTTCAGACTCTACTGATCTACTGAAGTTCCTTCTGGTAAAGTATTGAATAGAATAGAAAATGTTTATTCATCCCCAGAGGGGAAACACACATTGGCCAACCCTTCTGGTCAATGTAGTATTGGGGTTCCACCAGTTCAAGTTTAGATGGTTAAAATCTGGTTAATGACTCTCACTAAAATAATAATCCACAAGTCCACATGGAAGTAAGAGTCAAGAGCCTAGTGTGTAGAATGCAACCCAACATGGCATTCAAGCCTTGAGTTGTGTTAAATAGCCGAAGGACATTAACGCATTTAAGACTGACAAATTTAACATCAGATTATAAAATAAATATCTTTATTTGGACTTTTATTTTATTAAAATCTTTGCAAAAGGCGTTGAGGTTTTTGCAAGTATTTGTTCGCTTGAAAACAACATAACTACACACCCACATTTTAGATGCAACATACCAAAATAAAAGGTCATCGCCCAAAGGTTCTTCACGTTTCCTTTCTAGATTTATGAGTAATCCAACCTGTCTTTGACTAGTCTTTCTGTTAACATACTTTCATTTAAGTGAAACAAAGGTCTATTCAGCTGATGATTGAGACATTTTTGACTGACAAGATCAGAAGATTTGTTTTGACACACTTAGGGAAATTACAGTTGCAAGTTCAAAAGCTGTCAATCATCTGCCTTGACTAACATGATACTATTCATCCTGGTAATTTTAAGACACATACTTGGTAGTGTTGTGTCGTTCGCGAACGATTCGTTCAAAAGAACGAATCTTTTGAGTGAACGTACTGAACCGAATCACTTCATGAAGTGATTCGTTCCTTTCTCAGTTCAGATGAACTCACTCAGCAGCGATCGTGCCGGTGGGAGGATTCTATGATGATGATTATCATGATATGATGATGATGATTCTATGATTCTATGACTCGCTGAATCCTAGGCGTCAGCGAACGACGCAGCTACTCGTGGGTGCGGGGGGAGTGACTGAGGAGGGAGAGAGGGACTCCGCTACAGAACATTTAGTTTTAAAGGATTTCTTATTTTAATATTTGTTTTTACTTAAACGAGGCCTTTTTAATTTATTGTTGATTGCATTTAATTATTATTATTATTTTTGTTTTATTTTGACTGAACGAGGACTCTCATCCGGTGATTCTATTCCAGTGATTCTTATCCGGGGATTATCAAAGAGTCGGTCAGTGAACGAGGATTCAAGTTCGGCTGTGAACACACCTCAAGATCTTCTCTATTTGCTAATTCCTCACGAATGTCACTCGTCCTTGTCCGTGAACGCACCGGGCGTCTTGTTTTTTTTTGCATTGTCCCTCAAGTGCAGTGAACGTGAACCTCGGGTTTGAATCATTAAAACTAGTAACGGATTGTTTGGCTGCGTTCAGGAAGTAGAAGAAATTGCAGTCAGAGCTCCAAAAGCACAGAGTTATTGATTTGGTGAATGAACGAACTGAATAAATCTTTTGAACGAATCATTTTAATGAACTGATTCTAGTGATGCAGTACACTCAAAAGAACTGCCGTGCCCATCACTAATACTTGGAGATACATTTGATTGAAACATATCTGCGCAAAAAAGTGAGTCTTTCTACTGGGTAGTTGTTTCCACTTGTATTTAATTCCAAAATTATGATATTATAATCTGCTCTTTTTAGACTAAACTTTTATTTGTATGGAAGCACCAGACAAAAGCGAAGATTACATATTGATTGGAAGACTTTCCCCTGGAGCATCTACTACAGGCAGCCACAAACGCTGTGACATCTATAATCATCTCATCATCATCTGAGGCCACCAGAACCGTTGCTGGATGAACTTTACTGTGCGTGCAGCTTCAAGATGGTTTGAAAGGCTTAAAGAGTTCCCACACAAGGACCTGTCTGACCAACAAAGAGGCAAGTCCGGCCCTGGATCCCAATGTCCACCCTGAGCGTTGAGAACCTTCCTCTCCTATGTCCCGTATAGTTTCTCGGACGAAACAAGTTGAGGGAAAATTGCTCTCATCTTGGTCATAGTCAAAAGAAAATACTCAAGCAATATGAAACATTTGAGAGAGGGCATTGATGAGGCAGGATTGGCCAAAGAGACATGGAGATCGCTGAGTCAGCAAATGGCTCAGCTTTTATGGAAGAAGTAACAGTTCCTGACAATCGATAGCTATCTACATTTGCAACATAGAATCAGATGTTCGGCCTTAGAGGACATTAGCTAACAGTTTTTCTGGTGCCAACATCTTATCCAGCACATTCCTTGCCAGTTAGACCTTTCCGCTGATTCTACAGATATTTCTAGTTAGGAGTTAATTATTTATTTCAACAGCTTTTTGGCCACGTGTACATACTTTGAATTATGAATTGGTGGGTTTCCATCTGACCACAGGCGGCCCAAGTCCCCTCCAGTCCAAATTTCTTGGGATGACAGTCTTTTACCTCCGCTTCTTAGGGACCACAGCCCTGCTCTGTGCCCTCCTTAAACATGAGCCCTGTTCATGCACTGCTGCTGTCCGCCAGCTCAAATCGTTAACTTCCCCACCTGTGCTGGCCCACTTTGACCTTCAGAGTTCCACATGTGTGACCTGTGATGCTTCCAATACAGCCGTCAGTGCAGTCCTCTACCAGCTTCAAAAATGGACTGGAGTGGAGTGGCTTTTGCTTCACGGTCACCTTGAGGACGGACCGTCAGGCATTGACTGCTCTACTTGCCAAGACAAGGTCAGGACACAAGCTGCAGCAACTCTACCGTTGGTCTGAATGGCCCGGGCCAACTTCACCCCACTGTTCACTACTGGAAGGGAGAACGTTGTACTCGACTTGCTCTCCAGAGCCACCCCAACTTCAACTGCTCAGGAGACCCCCAAGCCAGAGCTTGTACTTATGATGCACACACCCCTCAAAGCTGCAGTCTCTCTGAGGAAGCTGGAGGCAGCATCAACGCAGGACACGGTTCTCACCCAGCTCTGCACTTTCATCCTGGATGGCTGGCATGCAATGTGTCAGAAATGACCTCTCCAGCTGTAACGATGTCTGTGTGGCAAGGGGAATGTGCAAAGTAACTCCCAGTGCTTTGAGGGCAAGTCCTGCATATGCTATGTTAAGGACACCTGGGCATTGTTAAAGTCAAGCAGCTATGCAAAGGTTTGGTCTGGTGGCCTGGAATTAAAAATGATGCTGAAAGACTGTGCAGCTTGCTTCAGTGTGAAAACGGACCCACCCACACATCCGTCATTGCAGCCTTTTTCATGGCCACCTTTTCGATTCCTGCTGGTGGTGTATGACCTCCACTCAAAGTGGCCAAAGGTGCTCCCCACCGGCTCTCCAACATCTGGGGTGGTGATTGAATTTCTCTACTCCCTGTTCCTCAGCGGACATGGCTGCCTTTGAGGAGGGGAGAGTGAATAAACATGTGAAGACTGCTCTATACCACCCTCAGGCGGTTGTGCAGAAAGATTCAATCAGACCCTCCAGAATGGGCTCAGAGCACACCTGGCTCAAAGCTTGTCTCACAGCAGCACTGAGGAGGATGCGCCATTACAGAGCAACTCCACACACCAGCATCCTCCATCATACAGCACCCCAGTAGCGGCACCTTCGCTAGTTCTATAAGTTGCAGACAAGCAACGGCGAATGATGCAGTAGTTTGATAGGAATTGCCAGGTAAACCATCCCTTCTTTACGGTTTTGGACCAACCCAATTTCTTGCACAAGCTGTGTTCATTTTGGGCTGTACCTCAAAAGATCATTGAACAGGAATTAGCCCTGAGTTACATTTCGCCTAGCTAATGGGTCACCTTGGCATGCCAGCTGTCTGAGACGGGTGGCTCCACCAACTTACTCTGAAAAGGCAGCTGCAGCTAATTACTGCCACAATGATGGGGATTGGGACTTTCCTGATGTCAGGCCAGAGACACCTGATATGTGCCTGCCTGAACCAGTAGCACAGGCTGACCCTATGTAACCTGAGCCACACTCTGTTTGGGCCCACCAGATATAATTTATTTTGTAAATGTTTTGTTGGAGCATAGGATCAGACACGTCGAATGGATTATTTAGATTTTTGCTTGGACGTTGTTGCCCCTGCCAAGACTGTCCGCCGTTACCCTTATAAGAAACCGTGGGTAACAAAGGAGGTCAAGGATGTTTTTAACAGGAAGAAGGTGGCTTTCAGGAGCAGGAACAGAGATGCCATGAGGTCAGCACAGCATGAGGTAAAGCGATGCTTGACGCAGGGAAAAGTCACCTACAGGAAGAGGTTTTAGGGGTGTCCTGAGGAAGCTGAATGGGGAAAAAATAAGAGGTTAAAACAGTGTTAAAACCATAACTAAACACAAGATCAAGTCCTCTCTGACTGCAGAGTCTTGTCCAAAAGTATGGTGATGACAGTGCCAATGCATCAGGTACAACAGCGAGGACAAGTATAGGAGTCTGATACATGACTTTGTGGACTTGAGTGAGAAGAACCACCTGCAGCTGAACACCTCAAAGACCAAGGAGCTGGTCTTGGACTTTGGGAGGTCCAGGACAAACCCACGCCAGTGCCCATCAGAGGTGACTTGGTGGAGATAGTTGATAACTATAAATACCTCGGTGTGTGGCTGGACAGTAAACTGGACTGGTCCTGCAACACAGACCATGTGTATAAGAAAGTTCAGAGTAGATTATACTTTCTGAGAAGGCTCAGATAATTTAACATCTGCAGGAAACTCCTCTGCATGTTCTACCAGTCTGTGGTGGCCAGTGTCCTGTTTTATGCTGTGGTGTGTTGGGGTGGGAATGTGTCCAAGAGGAGTGTCAAAAGGTTGGACAGGTTGATCAGAAGGGCTGGCTCTGTGGTTGGCATGAAGCTGGACTCACTGGTGACAGTTGCTGAGAGGAGATCATTGAACAAACGACTGTCCATCATGGATGATGACAGTCATCCTCTAAACACCGTTATCATTGAGCAGATAAGTACGAATGCTCCTCCCATGATGCAACACGTATAGACTCAGGGACTCATTCATTCCTCGTGCTATTAGACTGTATTACTTTTGGGGGGTGAATGTGGTTTTTTTTTTTTGTGTGATGACACGTCAGCGCTGCCGTCTGCCCAGACCTCAACGAAAGGTGGTAAGATTTTTTCATTTCCTCTCTTTAATTCAGCTTTTACTACCGAGTTGAACGTGAGTAACAGTGCTGTTCGCTTCAAAAGATCCCACTCTGCGCGCCTGTCAGTGATGCAGCGTCATCAGTGACGTCATCGGTGCTGAATGTGGGACTTCTGAATGTTCGCTCCATTACTAATAAATCCTTTATTCTTAATGATCTTTTCACAAGAGTTAATTTGGATTATTATGTCTTTCTGAGACTTGGCAGAGAGAGGAAGAATTTATTCATCTGAACGAACTCTGTCCAGTAGGGAGCGCTTTCCTTAGGAAGCCTCGCCTCTCTGGTCATGGGGGAGGTCTTGCTACAGTTTTTAGGGAGAGTTGTAAAGTGATTCAGACACAGGAATTCACTTCTTTTGAGTCTCAGATGATCTTGGTTGGTTCTACAAGACCTTTCTATTGTGTGTCAATCTACCGTCCGCCTGGTCCTGCGGCGATGTTCTTGAAAGACTTTAGTGACTTCTTATCTTCCATTATTCAAATGGAATCTGTTCTTATTCTTGAAGACTTTAATCTTCATGTTGATGACGTCACATGTTGTTCTGCTAAAGAACTTTTAACTTTAACAGAAGCCTTTAATTTTGAGCAACATGTTTCTGAACCCACTCATCAAAAAGGCCAGACTTTAGACTTAGCTTTTACTCTAGGCCTGGACATTTCTAATGCTCAATTCTCAAAGAGAAAATCTCTCCCCCTTTGTTTGGAACCCCTACTGTCTCTGAGCCCCTCTCCACCTCTTGGTCTTCCTTCACTGCTGTATCTTTGGGTGATATTTTGGCACTAGTGAACAAGATGAAACCCTCCTCTTGCTCAGATGACGTGTTTCCTTGTAGGCTTTTTATCAAAGTATTTGATGAAATTGGCCCCTGGGTTACCAATATGGTGAACCTCTCCCTTGCCACAGGGGTTTTTCCCAATGCATTTAAACATGCCATTGTGGAGCCTCTGCTCAAAAAAAAAGCCAGGCTTAGACACAACTGAACTCAGTAATTTCAGGCCTATTTCTAAGCTCCCTTTCTTGTCCAAGATCTTGGAGAAGGTGGTGTCTGAGCAGCTGTCTTTGTTCCGGGATCAGAGCGACATCCATGAGAAGTTTCAGCCTGGCTTCCGTAAACATCACTCTACGGAGACAGCTTTATTGAAAGTGTCCAGTGACATCATGATGTCGGCTGACTCGGGTAAATTCACTGTTCGGGTTCTTTTGGATCTGTCCTCAGCCTTTGACACAGTTGATCACCAGATCCTGCTGAGAAGACTGAGTGATGAAGTGGGACTGTCTGGGTCTGTGTTACAGTGGTTCTCATCTTACCTTTCTGGGCGCAGTTTTAGTGTATCTGCCAATCAAATGAGGTCTGAATCGGCAGATATGATGTGTGTTCTGTTCTGTTCTGGGTCCTTTATTGTTTTTGCTGTACTTGATTCCCCTCGGTAAAATCATTCAGAGATTTCCAGATGTTTCTTATCACATTTTTGCTGATGACATCCAGCTCTACTGCTCTTTTGATCCAACTGAGCCCCGGAGGCTGAACAGCTTGGTCAATTGTTTGCTAGAAATCAAACAATGGCTGAGTGAAAACACTTTGCAGCTAAATGTGGACAAAACTGAAACTCTGGTGATTGCTCCTGATGATAAGGTTCGAGGGTTGAGTCAGTACTTTGGTGACTTAGGTCAGTCTGTCAAACTGAGCCTCTTGTTCAACACTGCAGAAAACTAACCAGAAACTGTTTCCTTCAACTGAGAAAAATCTCTAAATTTAGGAAAATTATGTCACAACATGATGTGGAGCTTGTAATCCATGCGTTTGTTTCTTCTCGCCTGGACTATTGCAACAGTTTGTTTTCATGTCTTAACAAGAAGGATCTGTCTCGCCTGCAGTTGATTCAGAACTCTGCAGCGAGAATTCTGACTCGCTCTAGTAGAAGAACTCACATTTCTCCGATCCTTAAAACTCTTCACTGGCTTCCAGTTTCTTTTAGGATCAACTTTAAAATTCTGGTTCTTACTTTCAGATCTATTCATGGTCAGGCTCCTCCTTACATCACTGATCTGATCCAGCCTTAAACCCCAGCTTGGGCTCTGTGGTCTGTGGATCAGAATCTACTGATGGTTCCACGCACACGGTTCAGGACCAGAGGAGAGAAATCCTTCCAGACTGTTGCTCCTAAGCTTTGGAACGATCTTCCTCTCCCTCTGTGTTTGATGATCTACTGACTCCTTCAAGAAACATCTAAAGACACTTTTATTTGTTCAGGCTTTTCCTTGATTTTCTGAAACTCCTGTTGTGTTATCAGTTTTATCTTGATCTTTAAAGTATATACTTTATTGAATATTGTTTTGATTGTTTAAGCGCTATGTGACCCTGGCCTGGAAAAGCGCTATACAAATAAAAATTACTTACTTACATTCTGACCTCATCACTGGAAGTGTTGTTGTTTTGGTTTAGGTGAGTGAAATAAATAAATGGATGAATAAATGTTGCTCTTGTCCGAGAGTTATTTATACACTGCCCCTGCTCCATTCAGAGCAGGAAATGCCTAAAAACTTTTTTAGATTTTGTTGCTTTATTTATAAATGTATTAATGATAAATTGTTGACATAAATGAACAAAAGCGCTTTGACCAAATACATTTGCTGATTATTTAAAATGTTCATTTAATTAGTTGTATCTATTATGTGTTATATTACTGCTAATTCAATAAACATTGTGTCCCATTGTGTCACAACAGAAAGTCAATCTTGTGCCAACAACTCCGGCCGACACCCTTTCTTTTCATTCCATGTTTCAGGGCTTTGGCAAGTTGTTTTCAGACCTGTATTCACTGTGAACATTCCGATGTGTTAGTCTAGATATGTTTGTTGGTTGTTTTATTTATTAATTATTCTTTTTATCACGTGAAGGCATGTTGCATGTTGTATGTTGTATGATAATTTAAGATGCTATATTATATATTTGTTAACTTTGTTAACGTTTGAAATTTTCCATTCCAGTATATTTTTATGTAAGTGTCAGATTTTCTGGTCTCGACCTGATCCATATTACAGAGTGTAAAAGTATCTCTCAGATTTAATTCAAAGTAAGTTTGACAAATCTAAGATTAATTCAGTTGAATAAACAAACAAGAAATGTAACAATAGAGGAGAGCCCCAGCTGCTCATTTACAACCATTTTTTTCAACATGATATTCTTGACCTACATTTATTTTATTGTTTTTATTCCTCTTAAGAGCCTCTAAGTTATCTTGCCACAGTTATATCCTTCAAAGTGTTTGTGGAGCCAGATTGATTGGACTTTTGTCTCCAATTTTTTTGAACACATTTTCTACATATCAACTTTCCGCTAACTTTAGACCTGACCAACTAGAGAGACGTCATGACTCTATTACAATAAGCAGATGATGTGATTGTGTTTCATGTGTTTTATACTTTTTATTATTATTTAGATTTTCTTTTCGGTATCGTTTTATAATGACATCTTATTACAAATTATTATATTTATCTTTAACCCTCGTGTCTTCTCTTTCAATGTGACCCGGAGGCCCAAGGGATACCACAAACACATTTGTTCACCACGGAAATACTTGTATAAATTTCACGATGTCTGACTATCTATCCATCTATCTATCTGTCTATGTTGTTTTGAAAGTAAGTAAGTAATTTATATTTATATAGCGCTTTTCTAGTCCAGGGTCACAAAGCCCTTAAACAATCAAAACAATACCCAATAAAATATAAACTTAAAAGGTCAAGATAACCCTGAGAACAACACAGGAGTCTCAGAAAATCAGGGAAAAGCACAAATAAAAATGTCTTGAGTTGTTTCTTGAAAGAGTCAGTAGATCATCAAACACAGAGGGAGAGGAACAACTTTATTATTATTATTATTATTATTATTACCATCGGCCAACTTTCAATGACAGTGGGTGGAGAAGGAAATACTTGACACTTTACGGTAAAGATGTTGTGGTCTGCCACTCCTCCTGTCGTCTCACCTCACACCTGGTCCTCATCATCAATCATGCTCACCTGTTCTTGATCCCCAATCAACCCCCTTCTTAAACCCTTGGATTCCCCGCGGTCGGCGCCAGATCGTACTTTCCTCTACCTGCAGTAACCCGGATCTCTCACTCCAGCTCGCCCACCTCGCTCTCCCTCCGGCTTCCTCATCCACTACCTGCTACCCTCCTATTCAATAAACCCCTTTTTGTATTCCCTGGAACATCGCCTCTGTCTGTTCTTGGGTTCAGCATCGTGAAACGTAACAAAAGAAGGTTTGCTGGCATGTGGGTTGAAGGATTCATGGGATTAGCAAATAATGTCTTTGTGCAAGTGTTTTTTCCTGCAACATGCAGAACTGCAACAATAAATAATTATATATATTTAAATAAATAAGTACCTCCTGTTATCGTTGCCTTTGAGAATTATGGTTTGTCAAAAACTTTGGGCTACTTCGAAAAAAAATATTGGCAATTAAAAGGGAAAAATGTGCCGTAATATATATTTTTAATGTATTACTTTCTGCAATTTATATACATTCCATACAACGTGATGGCTCAACAGAATTGTTAAAACTCAACATGACCGTTTGTGTTATGTTTTTTGATTCACAGAAATACTTTTTTTTTAAATTAGGTTTTAAATACATTTAAATAGTACTGGCCTTCTCATTGGGATAGAAAAACATGTTTTTAAAAGAAGAGCGTTTTTATTCAAAAACGAGTTGTCAAATGTCATCATTAGGAATATGAAGGTCAAGTCAT
Organism: Callionymus lyra; assembly: GCF_982586985.1. Taxonomy (NCBI): domain Eukaryota; kingdom Metazoa; phylum Chordata; class Actinopteri; order Syngnathiformes; family Callionymidae; genus Callionymus; species Callionymus lyra. Next base: position 19,695,203 of record NC_141820.1, read on the forward strand.
GGTAAACCATTTTTTTCACTTCAACTTTATTTTTTTTAATCAATTTCAACATCTACGTTCGATTACAATAACATGTTTTAACTAGAAAAAAATGATTTCTAAATTTCTCCTGAACGTTCCGTCTATATCCACTAGAGGGAGCTGCCCCAACAGTAATCTACTCAAAACAAACCTAGATGGAAGGAAACCTTTATATGAATGTATTTTATTCCCATTTCTTTTAGCCACAGCGCGTGTTGTAGCCTAAAGAAAGAAGATGTGAGATGTCAGTCGACTTCATCATACAAAACAACTTGAAAAGCGGTTGAAAGATACAGAACTGATAAAGTTTTGACACAACAGACACTTTCAAAGTTGTTGCAATTCTCCAGTCCGGCTGAGCTTCGTCTCTTAAAGTAATGATTCATGTTGTGTATAAATGACATTTGGAAAGACACGAACATATTATTTTCTGGTGAACATTAGCAGCAGACTTTAGAGACAATCACAACAGAAATAAAGAAACTAAGATTTTGGTTTTGACAAAAAACAAATTATCACTGAATTTAAGCAAAACAAAGATTGTGGATTGTAACGTGAAACCTAACCAGGTAAAACATTACTGAATCGTTTGTCTTTTCAACCATGGTGGCTTATTTTGACAGTACTTTTTAGGTCCAAGCATCCATCTTTTGGCCCTGAACAACCTTTAACGCAATTTACTATGTCTGTTTTTATCTTGCCAAATTCTGTTACGGAAACCCAGCAAACTATTTATTTCACAGTACACAGGAAACCCGAAGCGCACCACACGTTGGCCAAAAAAAACAAACACCGCGGAGATTAGAAAAAACACACACGATGAATTAAATGACAAAACCTAGGCTCAAGCAGTAGGAAGACAAAACACTATGTACAAGAAAAATGTAGTCCACAAAGACAGAAATAGAGAACCTGCGTGCCGGAGAAGTGAGGATTATAATCTGGCGCCTGTTGCCTAAAGAGAGGTATCTTTAAATTCTGCTGCTGAGGAGTTGATTGTAAGACGAGCAGCAGCTGCTGGGAGAGCAACAGGCGCCGTGGAAGAGGAGAGTGACGAAACAAGTTTCAAAATAAAATCATGAGACAAGAAACGACCATATAATTCTTATTTAATTTACATCTTCCAATGTTGCCCAAAGTAAAAGCCTCTTTTTACGAAGTTGCTCCATGAATCACGTTGATCCTCCCAACTACTTCAGTCCAGGCTTTTCGTACGTGATGCCGTCACACATGCTAACATCTTTTTTAAATCTTTAATATGAGTGAAAGAAAATTTACCTGGACGATGACAGGAAACTACGAAACACACATTCATACTGACAAAAAGGCGCATGAGACTTTCACCCCAACATAATGTGTCCATGATACTTGTGACGACACTGCTGATTGGATGAATCGTGTCCCATGACACTGTCTAAACTTACTTGTTATAAATACTATTCAACATTTTTCCTTTCAAATTTAGAACAGCTTATTCTTGACCTGTTAGTCAGTTGTATGGTTATATTCCATTGTAGAGTTGCAAGTGCATTATTTGAGTCAAGCTGATCAGCAGCATCGTCACATGTAGCCCGGATATTCCGTTGGGTAGAAAGTCACGTGTTTGCTCAGATCAGGAAATGAAAGAATGAAAACTGATTTGATTGACAAAGTTGGTCTCAGTTAACGTTCTGTTCTCTGATGAAAAAGCTTTTGGAAGCACCCGGACCGAACCGGTACTCACTGTTTAGTTAGCTCAGCTGTTGTGATCGCGACAATCTGTAAATTGTTTCCATATATTTTAAGATTTGAAAATAACATATATTCTTACTTGTCATGTGTTGACATTTTTTAAACTAAAATCTTTTAGGACATTGTAATGCCTTGTCTTTATCTTTATGAATGTAGCACCTTTTGAGACTTTTTAAGGATCTTCAGGACACTCGGTACAGCGTTTTGTATTTTCAAAGATCAGTAGATGGCGCTCCAGTTAAAAATTCATCCATTGAATGAGTTGTTCATAGCCTAAGATTTAAACATGAGGGCAAATGTAAAGAAATGAACTCCACCATATTATTATTCATTCTTTATTCAGTATTTTCTAAGAAAATAAAATCACAGGAGAACATTTTATTTCAATTCCCTTGTAATTATTGGGATGATTATGATCTTAAAATGAATCAGGAAACAACAACAAGAAACTGATTGAGATCATAAAGTCGCTGCAATGCTGCGTACTTCAGTGAGATGTTGTCATCCTACTTGCACACCAAGGTCAGGCCTGAATGGCCGACAACCCAAAGGTTGCCCATGTTGTATGCTAGCTGGTCTATAGGCATGCACATAGTGTGATCTAGCCAACTTGAGCCCTGTGCATATGAGGTTGTGACGCGAGTTCTGTTAGAAGAAAAAAAAGATTGACATTTTAGACTGAAAACGAAAGTGTACATACAGCACAGTGAGGTTCGAGCGTCAAGTCTTGCTTACCTTTCACAGACCCGACCATCTGGTGTCACTCCAAAAACTTTACCGTCGTCTCCTACTTTGACCATTTTCATTCTGGCTGACCCAGGAATTTTATACCATGAAGAACTAAAACAGCTGCTTGCGGTGATTGTCTGAAATCATCAAACAGAATAAATTAGGTACCACAGGTGACCGATGACCAATGTACATGTGAAACAGGTATAACATTATTGAATCGTTTGTCTTTACAACCACGGTGGCTTATTTTGACAGTACTTTTTAGGTCCGAGCATCCATCTTTTGCCCTGAACAACCTTTAACGCAATTTACTATGTCTGTTTTTATCTTGCCAAATTCTGGAAACCCAGCTAATGTAACACAACATACCCACATAGCAAAGAATAAAGAAAGCTCCGTCTTACCCTCAAGACGTGCGGCTCGTTCAATGAGTTGACACCGTAGCAGTAATTCTTCCCGCAGCTGATTTGCTTCATGGGATTTGTCTTCGAAACCCAGGTCAGGCTGCCGACCCCGCCGGTGAAGGCTGAGGCTCTGATGCTTGTGAGACAGTAGGTGACGTTGTCAGAGGCTCTGATTCCCAACACGAAGCCGTCACCGCCAGCTGCCACCATGTGCATTTTGAACCCTGGAGAGAAACATATACTGCAAGTCCGTAGCGAATTAAGGAAAATAAATCATGAAGGTTTGAGAAAAATACCTGAAGCTGCCTCAAATTGGCTTCCCACCATTTTGTTGACGTTGTTCTCTTTATCGACGCCCCAAAAACCAGCAGCACCGAGTGAGACATCTTTCAAGTTGCTTCCAACAGAATTCCAACTGTTATGATTCAGCATGGTGGCCTGGAAGTCGCTGGTGACACCAACAAGCATCCCAAGTCCAGCATCGATATTCCTGGGTTGGTTAATCATGGGAGCTTCCTCGCACCTAAAGGCTAAAAGAGAAAGACAACGTTAGGAAGGATGTTTTCACACAGTCTCACCTTGTAACAGGTATTCAGCTACCATGACTGGCAGTAAGGTGGCACAACACCAGTGAAAGAGCGATGAAGGTCTTCATGATGTGGATGGCCTTCAGGTGATGGTCGTCTCCAGTGAGGCTGATGTCAGGATCTGAAGGTGCTGATGCTCTGATACTCGGTAAATCCCACTTTTATAGGCAACAACTGGGTCAATCAACATACCATTCAGATTTGTCAATGAAAAAAACAACAATGGAACGATGGAAATTCACTGGAGGAAGTTAATGTTTCCAGTAAGTTGAACATGACAACAATAATAAATCAAGAATGCCAGTTTTGAATTCTTGCCCATCAAATAAAAAAATAAAAGGGTTTGTTCTTTAAAATGGTAAGTGGGATATAAGGGAATTGCATCAACTTCTTGTGGAATCTCTTCATAAATACAATGATATTGTTGTTGTTTTTAAATAAAATAAATTTCAGACTCTACTGATCTACTGAAGTTCCTTCTGGTAAAGTATTGAATAGAATAGAAAATGTTTATTCATCCCCAGAGGGGAAACACACATTGGCCAACCCTTCTGGTCAATGTAGTATTGGGGTTCCACCAGTTCAAGTTTAGATGGTAAAATCTGGTTAATGACTCTCACTAAAATAATAATCCACAAGTCCACATGGAAGTAAGAGTCAAGAGCCTAGTGTGTAGAATGCAACCCAACATGGCATTTAAGCCTTGAGTTGTGTTAAATAGCCGAAGGACATTAACGCATTTAAGACTGACAAATTTATCATCAGATTACAAAAGCAATATCTTTAATTGGACTTTTATTTCATTTAAATCTTTGCAAAAGGGGTTGAGGTTTTTGCAAGTATTTGTTCGCTTGTAAACAACATAACTACAAACCCACATTTTAGATGCAACATACCAAATAAAGTAAGTAAGTAATATTTATTTATATAGCGCTTTTCGAGACCAGGGTCACAAAGCGCTTAGACAATCAAAACAATACTCAAAAAAGTACATACTTTAAAGATCAAGATAATACTGAGAACAACACAGGAGTTCGAGAAATTCAAGGAAAAGCCTGAACAAAAAACGTCTTAAGGTGTTTCTTAAAGGAGTCAGTAGACTCCATCAAGCGCAAAGAGAAGAAGATTGTTCCAAATCTTAGGAGCAACAGCCTGAAAAGATTTCTCTCCTCTGGTCCTGAGCCGTGTGCGTGGAACCATAAGTAGATTCTGATCCACAGACCTCAGAGCCCGAGCTGGGGTGTAAGGCTGGATCAGATCAGTGATGTAAGGAGGAGCCTGACCATGAATAGCTCTGAAAGTAAGAACCAGAATTTTAAAGTTGATCTTGAAAGAAACTGGAAGCCAGTGAAGAGTTTAAAGTCATCGCCCAAAGGTTCCTCACGTTTCCTTGCTAGATTTATGAGTAATCCAACCTGTCTTTGACTAGTCTTTCTGTTAACATACTTTCATTTATGTGAAACAAAGGTCTATTCAGCTGATGATTGAAATATTTTTGACTGACAAGATCAGAAGATTTGTTTTGATACACTTAGAGAAATTACAGTTGCAAGTTCAATAGTTGTCAATCATCTGCCTCGACTAACATGATACTATTCATCCTGGTCATTTTAAGACACATACTTGGAGATACATTTGATTGAAGAATATCTGCGCAAAAAACGAGTCTTTCTACTGGGTAGTTGTTTCCAAACTAGCTAACTGCATCATAGTTTAGTTATACCTAGCCCATTTTGTGCACTTATATTTGATTCCAAAATTATGCTATTATAATCTGCTCTTTTTAGACTAAACTTTGATGTGTATGGAAGCACCAGACAAAAGCGGAGATTACAAATTAATTACTCTGGTTACCTCTCATACTTCGAAAATGTGGAGAATTGCTTCTACCGTCTACTGATGGTCCGATGGGGTTGTATGATACCAGTGTTTCTACAGCTTAAAGCAATACTGTTTTTTCACATCAATAATTGGGCAGGTATGATTTGGATAAAAAGTTCTTACACGTTCTATGGTACTGCTTTCAGCCATCAATAAAGGTTGGACAGCCATGTGAGGTTTAAAATAGACCCGGACCCCAGTGCAGATGCAACAACCAAACAACAGACAAAAATGGAATGAATCAAAAAGGTACAATCACAGCTAAAAAATGAATGCAATAAACAAACAAAGAAGTACTCAACTCTCCATTTCACAGTACACAGGAAACCCGAAGCGCACCACACCTTGCGCAAAAAAATAAACACAGCGGAGATTAGAAAAAACACACGCGATAAACTAAATGACAAAACCTAGGCTCAGGCAGTAGGAAGACAAAAACACAATGTACAAGAATGTAGTCCACAAAGAGAGAAAAACAGAACCTGCGTGCCGGAGAAGTGAGGATTATAATCTGGCGCCTGTTGCCTAAGGAGAGGTATCTTTAAGCTCTGCTGCTGAGGAGTTGATTGTAAGACGAGCAGCAGCTGCTGGGAGAGCAACAGGCGCCGTGGAAGAGGAGAGTGACGAAACAAGTTTTAAAATAAAGTCATGAGACAAGAAACGACCAGATAATTCTTATTTAATTTACATCTTCCAATGTTGCCCAAAGTAAAAGTCCCTTTTATACGAAGTTGCTCCATGAACCACGTTGATCTTCCCAACTACTTCATTCCAGGCTTTTCGTACGTGATGCCGTCACACATGCTAACATCTTTTTTAAATCTTTAATATGAGTGAAAGAAAATTTACCTGGACGATGACAGGAAACTACGAAACACACATTCATACTGACAAAAAGGTGCATGAGACTTTCACCCCAACCTAATGTGTCCATGATACTTGTGACAACACTGCTGATTGGATGAATCGTGTCCCATGACACTGTCTAAACTTACTTGTTATAAATACTATTCAACATTTTTCCTTTCAAATTTAGAACAGCTTATTCTTGACCTGTTAGTCAGTTGTATGGTTATATTCCATTGTAGAGTTGCAAGTGCATTATTTGAGTCAAGCTGATCAGCAGCATCGTCACATGTAGCCCGGATATTCCGTTGGGTAGAAAGTCACGTGTTTGCTCAGATCAGGAAATGAAAGAATGAAAACTGATTTGATTGACAAAGTTGGTCTCAGTTAACGTTCTGTTCTCTGATGAAAAAGCTTTTGGAAGCACCCGGACCGAACCGGTACTCACTGTTTAGTTAGCTCAGCTGTTGTGATCGCGACAATCTGTAAATTGTTTCCATATCTTTTAAGATTTGAAAATAACATATATTCTTACTTGTCATGTGTTGACATTTTTTAAACTAAGATCTTTTTAAATAGGACATTGTAATGCCTTGTCTTTATATTTATGAATGTAGCACCTTTTGAGACTTTTTAAGGATCTTCAGGACCCTGGGTACAGCGTTTTGTATTTTCAAAGATCAGTAGATGGCGCTCCAGTTAAAAATTCATCCATTGAATGAGTTGTTCACAGCCTAAGATTTAAACATGAGGGCAAATGTAAAGAAATGAACTCCACCATATTATTATTCATTCTTTATTCAGTATTTTCTTACAAAATAAAATCACAGGAGAAACATTTATTTCAATTCCCTTGTAATTATTGGGATGATTATGATCTTAAAATGAATCAGGAAACAACAATAAGAAAATGATTGAGATCATAAAGTCGCTGCAATGCTGCGTACTTCAGTGAGATGTTGTCATCTTACTTGCACACCAAGGTCAGGCCTGAATGGCCGACAACCCAAAGGTTGCCCATGTTGTATGCAAGCTGGTCTATAGGCATGCACATAGTGTGATCTTGCCAACTTGAGCCCTGTGCATATGAGGTTGTGACGCCAGTTCTGTTAGAAGAAAAAAAGATTGACATTTTAGACTGAAAACGAAAGTGTACATACAGCACAGTGAGGTTCGAGCGTCAAGCCTTGCTTACCTTTCACAGACCTGACCATCTGGTGTCACTGCAAAAACTTTACCGTCGTCTCCTACTTTGACCATTTTCATTCTGGCTGTCCCAGGAATTTTATACCATGAAGAACTAGAACAACTGCTTGCGGTGATTGTCTGAAATCATCAAACAGAATAATTTAGGTACCACAGGTGACCGATGACCAATGTACATGTGAAACAGGTATAACATTATTGAATCGTTTGTCTTTACAACCACGGTGGCTTATTTTGACACTACTTTTTAGGTCCGAGCATCCATCTTTTGCCCTGAACAACCTTTAACGCAATTTACTATGTCTGTTTCTATCTTGCCAAATTCTTTTACGGAAACCCTGCTAATGTAACACAACATACCCACATAGCAAAGAATAAAGAAGCTCTGTCTTACCCTCAAGACGTACGGCTCGTTCACTGAGTTGACACCGTAGCAGTAATTCTTCCCGCAGCTGATTTGCTTCATGGGATTTGTCTTCGAAACCCAGGTCAGGCTGCCGACCCCGCCGGTGAAGGCCGAGGCTCTGGTGCTTGTGAGACAGTAGGTGACGTTGTCAGAGGCTCTGATTCCCAACACGAAGCCGTCACCGCCAGCTGCCACCATGTGCATTTTGAACCCTGGAGAGAAACATATACTGCAAGTCCGTAGCGAATTAAGTAAAATAAATCATGAAGGTTTGAGAAAAATACCTGAAGCTGCCTCAAATTGGCTTCCCACCATTTTGTTGACGTTGTTCTCTTTATCGACGCCCCAAAAACCAGCAGCACCGAGTGAGACATGTTTCAAGTTGCTTCCAACAGAATTCCAACTGTTATGATTCAGCATGGTGGCCTGGAAGTCGCTGGTGACACCAACAAGCATCCCAAGTCCAGCATCGATATTCCTGGGTTGGTTAATCATGGGAGCTTCCTCGCACCTAAAGGCTAAAAGAGAAAGACAACGTTAGGAAGGATGTTTTCACACAGTCTTACCTTGTAACAGGTATTCAGCTACCATGACTGGCAGTAAGGTGGCACAACACCAGCGAAAGAGCGATGAAGGTCTTCATGATGTGGATGGCCTTCAGGTGATGGTCGTCTCCAGTGAGGCTGATGTCAGGATCTGAAGGTGCTGATGCTCTGATACTCGGTAAATCCCACTTTTATAGGTAACAACTGGGTCAATCAACATACCATTCAGATTTGTCAATGAAAAAACCAACAATGGAACGATGGAAATTCACTGGAGAAAGTTAATGTTTCCAGTAAGTTGGACATGTCAACAATAATAAATCAAGAATGCCAGTTTTGAACTCTTGCCTATCTGATAAAAAAGTGATAGGTTTGTTATCTAAAATGGTAAGTGGAATATAAGGGAATGGCTTCAACTTCTTTTGGAATCTCTTCATAAATACAATGATATTGTTGTTGTTTTTAAATAAAATACATTTCAGACTCTACTGATCAAGTTACTTCTCGTAAAGTATTGGAGAACTCTTCCGGCCAATGTAGTATTGGGGTTCCACCAGTTCAAGTTTAGATGGTAAAATCTGGTTAATGACTCTCACTAAAATAATAATCCACAAGTCCACATGGAAGTAAGAGTCAAGAGCCTAGTGTGTAGAATGCAACCCAACATGGCATTCAAGCCTTGAGTTGTGTTAAATAGTCGAAGGACATTAATGCATTTAAGACTGACAAATTTAACATCAGATTATTAAAGAAATATCTTTATTTGGACTTTTATTTCATTAACATCTTTGCAAAAGGGGTTGAGGTTTTTGCAAGTATTTGTTCGCTTGTAAACAACATAACTACACACCCACATTTTAGATGCAACATACCAAAATAAACGTCATCGCCCAAAGGTTCTTAAAGTTTCCTTTATAGATGTATAAGTAATCCAACCTGTCTTTGACTAGTCTTTCTGTTAACCTTGTTTTGACACACTTACAAATTACAGTTGCAAGTTCAATAGCTGTCAATCATCTGCCTCGACTAACATGATGCTATTCATCCTGGTCATTTTTAAGACACATACTTGGAGATACATTTGATTGAAACATATCTGCGCAAAAAAGGGAGTCTTTCTACTGGGTAGTTGCTTCCAAACTAGCTAACTGCATCATAGTTTAGTTATACCTAGCCCATTTTGTGCACTTATATTTAATTCCAAAATTATGATATTATAATCATCTCTTTTTAGACTAAACTTTGATTTTTTATGGAAGCAATAGACAAAAGCGGAGATTACAAATTTATTGGAAGACTTTCCCCTGGAGCATCTACTACAGGCAGCCACAAACGCTTTGACATCTGGAATCATCTCATCATCATCATCATCTCAGTCCACCAGAACCGTTGCTGGATGAACTTTACTGTAAGTGCAGCTCCAAGATGGCTTGAAAGGCTTAAAGAGTTCCCATACAAGGACCTATCTGACCAACAAACAGCAAGTCCGGCCCTGGATCCCAATGTCCACCCTGAGCGTTGAGAACCTTCCTCTCCTATGTCCCGTATAGTTTCTCGGACGAAACAAGTTGAGGGCAAATTGCTCTCATCTTGGTCATAGTCAAAAGAAAATACTCAAGCAATATGAAACATTTGAGAGAGGGCATTGATGAGGCAGGATTGGCCAAAGAGACATGGAGATCGGTGAGTCAGCAAATGGGTCAGCTTTTATGGAAGAAGTCACCGTTCCTGACAATCGATACTACATTTGCAACATAGAAAAAGATGTTCGGCCTTAGAGGACATTAGCTAACAGTTTTTCTGGCGCCAACATCTTATCCACCGTGCCCTCCTTAAACATGATGCGCCCTGGTCATGCACTGCTGCTGTCCGCCAGCGCAAATCTCTGCTAACTTCCCCACCTGTGCTGGCCCACTTTGACCTGCAGAGTTCCACATGTGTTACCTGTGATGCTTCCTACACAGCAGTGCAGTCCTCTACCAGCTTCAAAAATGGACTGGAGTGGAGTGGCTTTTGCTTCACGGTCACTAACAGCAGCTGAACGTTCGTTGGGAGAGAAACGGGCCCTGTCCAATCTATGGGCAAGTGAAAGGTGGCATATGTGTCTTTATGGACGACATCTCACCCTGAGGATGGACCATCAGGCATTGACTGCTCTACTTGCCACGACAGGGTCAGGACAGAAGGCCCAGGCCTACAACTTCACCCCACAGTTCACTCCTGGAAGCGAGAACGTTGTACCTGACTTGGTCTCCAGAGCCACCCCAACTTCAACTGCTCAGGAGACCACAAAGCCAGAGCTTGTACTCATGCTGCACACACCCCTCAAAGAAGCAGTCTCTCTGAGGAAGCTGGATGCAGCATCAACGCAGGACCCCGTTCTCACCCAGCTCTGCACTTTCATCCCGGAGGGCTGGCATGCAAAGTTTCCGCAGAACTAACACCTTTCCAACGTGTGAGAAATGAACTCTCCAGCTGTCACGATGTCTGTGTGGCAAGGGGAATGTGCAAAGTGACTCCCAGTGCTTTGAGGGCAAGTCCTGCATATGCTACGTTAAGGACACCTGGCCATTGTTAAAGTCAAGCATCTATGCTCTGGTGGCCTGGAATAAAAAATGATGCTGAAAAACTGTGCAGCTTGCTTCAGTGTGAAAACGGACCCACCCACACATCCGTCATTGCCGCCTTTTTCATGGCCACCTTTGCGATTCCTGCTGGTGGTGTATGACCTCCACTCAAATTGGCCAAAGGTGCTCCCCACCGGCTCTCCAACATCTGGGGTTGTGATTGAATTTCTCTACTCCCTGTTCCTCAGCGGACATGGCTGCCTTTGAGGAGGGGAGAGTGAATAAACATGTGAAGACTGCACTATACCACCCTCAGGCGGTTGTGCAGAAAGATTCAATCAGACCCTCCAGAATGGGCTCAGAGCACACCTGGCTCAAAGCTTGTCTCACAGCAGCAATGAGGAGGATGCTCCATTATAGAGCAACTCCACACACCAGCATCCTCTATCAGACATCACCCCAGTAGCGGCAACATTGTTAGTTCAAAGAGTTGCAGACAAGCAACGGATAGGAATTGCCAGGTAAACCATCCCTTCTTTACGGTTTTGGACTCGGTACGCCGACCCAATTGCTTGCACAAGCCGTGTTCATTTTGGGCTGTACCTCAATAGATCATTGAACAGGAATGAGCCCCAAATTACATTTCGCCTGGCTAACAGGTCACGTTGGCATGCCAGCTGTCTGAGACGGGTGGCTCCACCAACTTACTCTGAAAAGGCAGCTGCAGCTAATTACTCCTGATGTCAGCCCCAAGACACCTGATACGCGCCTGCCTGAACCAGTAGTACAGGCTGACCCTCTGCAGCCTGAGCCCCACCCTGTTCGGATATATACAGGTATATTTGTAAATGTTTTGTTGGGCATAGGTTCAGACACGTCTAACGGATTATTTAAATTTTTGCTTGGACATTGTTGCCCCTGCCAAGACTACCCTTATAAGAAACCGTGGGTAACAAAGGAGGTCAAGGATGTTTTTAACAGGAAGAAGGTGGCTTTCAGGAGCAGGGACAGAGATTCCCTGAGGTCAGCACAGCATGAGGTAAAGCGATGCTTGAGGCAGGGAAAAGTCACCTACAGGAGGAGGTTTTAGGGGTGTCCTGAGGAAGCTGAACGGGGAACAAATAAGAGGTCTGGAACAGTATTAAAACCTTAACTAAACACAAGACCAAATCCTCTCTGACTGCAGAGTCTTATCCAAAAGTATGGTGATGACAGTGCCAATGCATCAGGTACAACAGCGAGGACAAGTATAGGAGTCTGATACATGACTTGTGGACTTGAGTGAGAAGAACCACCTGCAGCTGTACACCTCAAAGACCAAGGAGCTGGTCTTGGACTTTGGGAGGTCCAGGACAAACCCACGTCCAGTGCCCATCAGAGGTGACGAGGTGGAGATAGTTGACAACTATAAGTACCTCGGTATGTGGCTGGACAGTAAACTGGACTGGTCCTGCAACACAGACCATGTGTATAAGAAAGTTCAGAGTAGACTGAACTTTCTGAGAAGGCTCAGATAATTTAACATCTGCAGGAAACTCCTCTGCATGTTCTACCAGTCTGTGGTGGCCAGTGTCCTGTTTTATGCTGTGGTGTGTTGGGGTGGGAATGTGTCCAAGAGGAGTGTCAACAGGTTTTACAGGTTGATCAGGAGGACTGGCTCTGTGGTTGGCATGAAGCTGGACTCACGGGTGACAGTTGCTGAGAGGAGATCATTGAACAAACGACTGTCCATCATGGATGATGACAGTCATCCTCTCAACACCGTCATCATTGAGCAGATAAGCACGAATGCTCCTCCCATGATGCAACACGTATAGACTCAGGGACTCATTCATTCCTCGTGCTATTAGACTGTATTACTTTTGGGGGGTGAATGTGGTGTTTTCTTAGTTGGACATTCTGACCTCATCACTGGAAGTGTTGTTGTTTTGGTTTAGATGAGTTAGATTAGATGAATAAATGTTGCTCTTGTCCGAGAGTTATTTATACACTGCCCCTGCTCCATTCAGGGCAGGAAATGCCTAAAAACTTTTTTAGATTTTGTTGCTTTATTTATAAATGTATTAATGATAAATTGTTGATATAAATGAACAAAAGCGCTTTGACCAAATACATTTGCTGATTATTTAAAATGTTCATTTAATTAGTTGTATCTATTATGTGTTATATTACTGCTAATTCAATAAACATTGTGTCTTTTGTCACAACAGAAAGTCAATCTTGTGCCAACAACTCCGGCCGACACCCTTTCTTTTCATTCCATGTTTCAGGGCTTTGGCAAGTTGTTTTCAGACCTGTATTCACTGTGAACATTCCGATGTGTTAGTCTAGATATGTTTGTTGGTTGTTTTATTTATTAATTATTCTTTTTATCATGTGAAGGCATGTTGTATGTTGTATGATAATTAAAGATGCTATATTATATATTTGTTAACTTTGTTAACGTTTGAAATTTTCCATTCCAGTATATTTTTATGTAAAAAAACAAAACAGTTTGACCAACTAGAGAGACGTCATGACTCTATTACAATAAACAGATGATGTGATTGTGAGTCATGCGTTTTATCCCTTTTATTATTGTTTAGATTTTCTTTTTGCTATTGTTTTATAATGACATCTTATTACAAATGATTATATTCATCTTTAACCCTCGTGTCAACTCTTTCAATGTGACCCGGAGGCCCAAGGGATACCACAAACACATTTGATCACCACGGAAATACTTGTACAAATGTCACGATGTCCGACTATCTATCTATCTGTCTATGTTGTTTTGAAAGTAAGTAAGTAATTTATATTTATATAGCGCTTTTCTAGTCCAGGGTCACAAAGCGCTTAAACAATCAAAACAATACCCAATAAAATATATACTAAAAAGGTCAAGATAACCCTGAGAACAACACAGGAGTCTCAGAAAATCAGGGAAAAGTCTGTACAAATAAAAATGTCTTGAGTTGTTTCTTGAAAGAGTCAGTAGATCATCAAACACAGAGGGAGAGGAACAACTTTATTATTATTATTATTACAAGCGGCCAACTTTCAATGACAGTGGGTGGAGAAGGAAATACTTGACACTTTACGGTAAAGAAGGTTTGCTGGCATGTGGGTTGAATGTTTCAAGGGATTAGCAAATAATTTCTTCGTGCAAGTTTTTTTTTCCTGGAACATGCAGAACTGTTACAATAAATAATTATATATATATTTAAATAAATAAGTACCTCCTATAATCGTTGCCTTTGAGGATTACGGTTTGTGAAAAACTTTGGGCTACTTCAAAAAAATATATTGGCAATTAAAAAGGTAAAAATGTGCAGTAATATATATTTTTAATGTATTACTTTCTGCAACAATTTATATTCATTCCATACAACGTGGTGGCTCAACAGAATTGTTAAAACTCAACATGACCGTTTGTTTTATGTTTTTTGATTCACAGAAATACATTTTTTTAATTAGGTTTACGGTTTTAAATACATTTAAATAGTACTGACCTTCTCATTGGGATAGAGAAACATGTTTTTAAAAGAAGAGCGTTTTTATTCAAAAACGAGTCAGTACTCAAATGTCATCATTATGATTATGAAGGAGGTCAAGTTATGGTAAAAACGATTGAAGTTATTTTTCACTTCAACTTTATTTATTTTTTAAATCAACTTCATCATCTACGTTCAATTACAATACAGGGCCGGGTCTAGACAGGCATGTATGAGGGGGCAGCCACACATCTTGAGGGGGCATTGTGCTGTTACTTACTTACATGTAAGTTTGAGGGGGCACAACATTTATTTGAGGGGGCCAGGCCCCCTCTTGCCCCTGCCTAGACCCGGCCCTGTTACAATAACATGTTTCAACTAGAAAAAAAATATTTCGCTAAATCAAAATTTCTGCTGAATTACTTATGAACGTTTCCGTCTATATCCACTAGAGGGAGCTGCCCCAACAGTAATTACTCAAAACAAACCAAGATGAAAGGAAACCTTGGTATTTTATTCACATTTCTTTTAACCACAACGCGTTTTGTAGCCTAAAGAAAGAAGATTTGAAGAAGTGAGTTGTTTATGTGTTGTTCATACTACTCATGCTGATATTAATGTGCTGTATAATAATAATAATTATCTTTATTATTCATATTAAACACAACCACGGTTTCTGGTTGAGCTAAAAAAGTCCCCACACATACACCGATAACAACACTCACACACAGTCACTGTCATTATTACTATTGTTTGGTTGATTTTTTTGTTTGACTTTAAGGTTGATTAAAAAAAAAGTCTAATATTAAAATTATGACTTCAACTCTATATGGTTCTTAAACGGTGGCTTGAGTGTCAAACAAATATAACTATTAAAAATATATATTTATTTTTTTTAGAAAGTATCGATAAAGAATGACAAATTCTGAAAATAATTTAATAAATTGTTGAAACAAATCTTAAAATTCTTGAACAACTTTACGCAATTGAAAACAAATTATTTAAAAATCTTTAAACAAACCTTTAATACAAAATTACCATTTCTGCATTTTTACAAATTCAGAAAAGAATGAACAAACTTTTGTTAAAGGTTTACAAATTGACTTTTTTTTTCTTTTTTACAATTTATTCATACAAAATAAAACGATTCTGAAACAAAGTTACAAACTATTTAAACGGATTTACAAATTGTAAGTAAGTAAGTAAGTAATATTTATTTATATAGCGCTTTTCCAGACCAGGGTCACAAAGCGCTTATACAAACAAAACAATACTCAAAAAAGTATATACTTTAAAGATCAAGATAATACTGAGAACAACACAGGAGTTCCAGAAAATCAAGGAAAAGCCTGAACAAATAGAAACGTCTTAAGATGTTTCTTAAAGGAGTCAGTAGATCCATCAAGCGCAAAGAGAGAGGAAGATTGTTCCAAAGCTTAGGAGCAACAGCCTGAAAAGATTTCTCTCCTCTGGTCCTGAACCGTGTGCGTGGAACCATAAGTAGATTCTGATCCACAGACCTCAGAGCCCGAGCTGGGGTGTAAGGCTGGATCAGATCAGTGATGTAAGGAGGAGCCTGACCATGAATAGATCTGAAAGTAAGAACCAGAATTTTAAAGTTGATCCTGAAAGAAACTGGAAGCCAGTGAAGAGTTTTAAGGATCGGAGAAATGTGAGTTCTTCTACTAGAGCGGGTTAGAATTCTCGCTGCAGAGTTCTGAATCAACTGCAGGCGAGACAGCTCCTTCTTGTTAAGACATGAAAACAAACTGTTACAATAGTCCAGACGAGAAGACACAAATGCATGGATTACAAGCTCCAGATCATGTTCCGACAACATTTTCCTAAGTTTAGAGATTTTTGTCAGTTGAAGGAAACAGTTTCTGGTCAGTTTTCTACAGTGTCGAACAAGAGACATGTCTTTATCAAATACAACACCCAGGTTTCTCAGGCTCAGTTTGACAGACTGACCTAAGTCACCCAAGTACTGACTCAACCCTGGAATCTTATCATCAGAAGCAATCACCAGTGTTTCAGTTTTGTCCACATTTAGCTGTAGAGTGTTTTCACTCAGCCATTGTTTGATTTCTAGCAAACAATTGACTAAGCTGTTCAGCCTCTGGGGCTCAGTTGGATCAAAAGAGCAGTAGAGTTGGATGTCATCAGCAAAAATGTGATAAGAAACATCTGGAAATCTCTGAATGATTTTACCGAGGGGAATCAAGTACAGCAAAAACAATAAAGGACCCAGAACAGAACCTTGAGGGACTCCACACAACAGATCTGCCGATTCAGACCTCATTTGATTGGCAGATACACTAAAACTGCGCCCAGAAAGGTAAGATGAGAACCATTCTAACACAGACCCTGACAGTCCCACTTCATCCCTCAGTCTTCTCAGCAGGATCTGGTGATCAACTGTGTCAAAGGCTGAGGACAGATCCAAAAGAACCAGAATAGTGAATTTACCAGAGTCAGCCGACATCATGATGTCACTGGACACTTTCAATAAAGCTGTCTCCGTAGAGTGATGTTTACGGAAGCCAGGCTGAAACTTCTCATGGATGTCGCTCTGATCCAGGAACAAAGACAGCTGCTCAGACACCACCTTCTCCAAGATCTTGGACAAGAAAGGGAGCTTAGAAATAGGCCTGAAATTACTGAGGTCAGTCGGGTCTAAGCCTGGTTTTTTGAGCAGAGGCTCCACAATGGCATGTTTAAATGCATTGGGAAAAACCCCTGTGGAAAGGGAGAGGTTTACCATATTGGTAACCCAGGGGCCAATTGGATCAAATACTTTGATAAAAAGCCTACAAGGAAGGACGTCATCTGAGCAAGAGGAGGGTGTCATCTTGTTCACTAGTGCCGAAATATCACCCAAAGATACAGCAGTGAAGGAGGACCAAGAGGAGGAGAGGGGCTCAGAGACAGTAGGGGTTCCAAACAAAGGGGGAGAGATTTTCTCTTTGATCAATTTAATTTTGTCAATGAAAAATCTCAACAATGCATTGCTGTCAGCTTCACAGAAGACGGGCGTGATTTGAGGAGCAGGAGACACGAGAGAATTAATCGTGTCAAACAAAACTTTGGGGTTTTTCCTATTTGCTGCTACCAGTTTTCTGATGTAATCAGATCTAGCAGTTTCTACCATCTCATTGTAAGAAGTCATCAGATCCCTGAGGTGAAGTCTATGCACCTCAAGTTTAGTGGACTTCCAGAGACGCTCAGTCTTTCGACAAAGTCTCTTCAGACTCAGGAGATCTTCATTTGTCCAAGGGCACCTTTTTTTCTGAATTTTCAAGTTCGATTTAACAGGTGCCACTTGATCCAGTATTTCAACACAATGACCAGTGAAACAGTGAATCAAACTGTCCACGTTTGGGCAGTCATCAAAGGAAACACGGTCAAACATAGCAGAAAAACTGTCTGCAGTATCGGCTGAGATGACACGCCTCTGAGACCTAACTTTCAAAGGCTTAGGTTCAGGGATGAAGTCCAGGTTAAACAATACAAGAGAATGATCACTCAGATGGACATCATGTAAAGATACATTAGAAATGTCCAGGCCTAGAGTAAAAACTAAGTCTAAAATGTGGCCTTTTTGATGAGTGGGTTCAGAAACATGTTGCTCAAAATTAAAGGCTTCTGTTAAAGTTAAAAGTTCTTTAGCAGAACAAGATGTGACGTCATCAACATGAAGATTAAAGTCTCCAAGAATAAGAACAGATTCCATTTGAATAATGGAAGATAAGAAGTCACTGAAGTCTTTCAAGAACATCGTCGCAGGACCAGGCAGACGGTAGATTGACACACAATAGAAAGGTCTTGTAGAACCAACCAAGATCCTCTGAGACTCAAAAGAAGTGAATTCCTGTGTCTGAATCACTTTGCAAGAACAACTCTCCCTAAAAACAGTAGCAAGACCTCCTCCACGACCAGAGAGGCGAGGCTTCCCCAGGACAGCGCTCCCTACTGGACAGAGTTCGTTCAGATGAATAAACTCTTCCTCTCTCTGCCTCAAGTCTCAGAAAGACATAATAAATCCAAATTAACTCTTGTGAAAAGATCATTAAGAATAAAGGATTTATTAGTAATGGAGCGAACATTAAGAAGTCCCACATTCAGCACCGATGACGTCACTGACGACGCCGCGTCACTGACAGGCGTGAATCAAATTTACACTATCGAATTACAATATTTACAAATGAACAAGCTCTTCATACACAATATTCTTTCTTTTTTTTTTTATAAAGTATTATAAATTTAATAAAATAATTTAAAAACTGTCACAACAAATTTTAACAACAACGTTACACAATTAAAAACACACTTAAAAAAATAATAATACAAATTCTGCATTTTTACAAATTCTGAAAAAAGAATGAACAAATTTTCGATAAAGGATTACAAATTCAGCTTCTTTTTTCTTTATTTTGACAAATTATTCATAACAAAATAAAACCATTTTGAAACAGATATACAAACTATTTAAACAAATATTCATTGTTAAAACATTGTTTTACTAGTTCTAAAACAAATGTACAAATTCTGAAACTAATTGACAAACCCCTGGTCTAGAAAAGCGCTATATAAATAAATATTACTTACTTACTTACAAACTATGAGTTAAAAGTTTTTACTCAATGATTTAAAATATACCATTTAACAAATGTACTTCAAAGGAAACTGATGAGATGTTGGTCATATTTGTTCTAGTACACTCTTCAAAGTTCAAAGTTGTTCAAGTTCAAACTATTAATATTTTAATAATAAGAATAAGAATAAGATTTGTATTCCTTCTTCATTTTTTTCAATGGTTAAATACTTTATCTTCATTTATCTCAACTTAGACAAACAGTAAATTAACGTTTCAACATAAAATTCGAGCCCGTTTTTGCAAAAGTGTTGAGTACATATATTTTTATCCTCGTTTCAAACCCAGTGAGTGGAGAAGCGAGGACGAGACTGAGGTCTTTGATCACGAGTCACTCGCTGAGTAAACATTCTTTGTCTCGAGTCGTCAAATCTTTTCAAACCTGATTAATTGTCAACATTTCAAACTCGTCATGCGTTTGTGACAACAGAGTGTTTTTGTTGACAAGTGACTTTGATGAGAATCAAAGCAGTAAAGATGCTCGACTCCTCTGTGCAGCTGGTGAGAGCGAAGGAAGCTCATTATGTGGAGTCAGCTGACGCCTGAGGAGGGCAAGTCACGACACGAACGCTTCAATCGCCTCGTCTTTAGCTCTTCGACGGCCGAGTGTTTTCTGACCCGTTATTATTGCCTCCCTTTAGATTAGAGAAGGCTGGTGATGGAGGATGATCACGCGTTTACATCTTTTACTTTAATACAGTTTTCATCTTGTTTTGACTTGGATCCTGTTTTTAGTATTTCAAACTAATATTTGTATTATTTATAAAAATAAAAAAATGTAAGGTAGATTGTATCATCTTGTTCTGATTGTATCATCTTGTTCTTTCTCTTTATTTCTCTTTATTCTTGTTCTTATTGTGTTTTGATTTATTCTTTATGAAAAATTGCTGTATTTCTGTGGCTATTGGAAAAAAAAAAATTCAATAAAGTTCTACCTTACCTTAAAATATTAAACCAAAAAATATTTTTTAACCATTTCAAGTTAAATATTTTGTGCGTTGAGACACAGTACTAGTTGTAATGGATGTACTCAAAGTACGTATATTGAATTGAATATTATATATATTAAACTGAATACCAACTGGCTTACTGTGCGATTGTATTAAAATATACTTGAAATGTGTTTTATTTATTGATTCAGTCGTAATAGAATGTATATATGAAATCATTTTTTGAGTGTAAACTTTTATTTTAATGTTAAACGTTATGTAAAATGTTTTTTTTTTATCTTGTGTTAGGTCGGGGTCAAGGTGACCCAAAGGTCAGAGACAACACAGGGGTCACCCCTGACCCTGAGATAACCCAAGGGTTAAAAACCTTCTTTTAATCGACCCAAATGATGAAAAAGCACATTTTTATAATAAGTTATTTTAAATCTATTAATAATTAATTTCTCCCTTCACACAAAAAACACCATTTTATAAACGTTTAGAGTGTTTTAGTGATTGATTTCTGCATGTGTGCGCACTTGTGTGTCAGACCTTTCTCAAGTGTGGGTCAAGAGTGGGTTCATGTTGTGTAACGTATGTCCACAAGACTGTTGTTAATGAGTCTCAGGTTTCCCAGAATGCTTTGTGTCTGCAGAGACAATTGAACATGCCTGTACTTGTTGAACTCATTCAGTCACAGTTCCCAGCAGTCGTGCGACTGATCTGGAGTCAGATGTTTGCACAAGAGACTGTTGAGAATATATGTTCCATGACTCGTCATGTCCTCGGTCACAGTTTGAGCTCAAAGATCAATTGATTCAAAACAATAATAATAATAACTGTATTCACGGTAAAACTGTGGGGAAATAGGAAATTGAGAATTTCTGGTGACATTTTGTTTGATAGTATATACACTAGTTATGTTAATGTGTCACTAAAGTATTATTATACAATAAAAGTGTGTGAATATATTACTCAGATTGTTCTGCTAAACTAGTACTGACAGCAGCTTCCTGGTTTAATTTATACACATTTCTACTAGAACTTTCAATATCTAGAATTTTAATTTAACAGTTATTTACAACTTTAATTTTGGAATAGATGTAATATATATGACTTTAGTCTGGTAATACCAAAGTATTCTTACTAAACTATTATTACTGTAAAATTAAATTGTGTGACATTGTTTTCTCCAGTACAAATTCTCTTTTATTATATTTTTATTTCAATTCCTACTCTAAACTAGTACTGACAGTAGCTTTATGGTTTAATTTATACACATTTGTAGAAGCATTTTCAATATGTCGAATTAAATGTCTTCATAATAGATATAAACAACTTTAATCTAGGAATAAATGTAATACATATGTAAGTAAGTAATTTGTATTTATATAGCGCTTTTCAATCTTGTAGTACTAAAGTATTTTTACTTAAGTATTGATATTATATTGTTTGAAATAGTTATTTCAACAGTCAATTAAAAAAAAAGTGTTTTTATTTTTTATTTCAATTCTTATGCTAAACTAGTACTCACAGCAGTTTAATTAGTGTACATTTTTACTAGTATTATTACATTTCCTAATATCTAGAATTAAATGCCTTAATAATAGTTATATACGACTTGGATTTAGGAATACATGTAATATAATATATATATGTATATATATATATATATACATATATATGGCTTTAATCTGGTAATACTAAAATGTTCTTACTAAAGTATTGATATTATATTGTAATCATTGTGTGACATTGTTTTCTCCAGTATTAAATGTATTTTTAAACTTTTATTCAAAGTAGTTGAGGCATTATTTTACTCAAAGTACTGTGCTAAACTAGTACTGACAGCAAGTTAATAGTTATAAAGTATGTATTTTAATCTATGTCCTATTATTGTAAAGAGAAAACTCGTGTACCGAGTATTCTCCCCGTGTATGTGAGAGAATGACGCTCCTCTTGGCGGCAGACTGTGTGTATTGGGGCGGGGGGTCGTATGCAAACAGGCGGGGCCCCTCCTCAGATATGCACAAACTGGGCCACGTCCGAACTTTTGGCGCTACTCTGCAGGTACTTTTAGCGCCACTTGAGTTCACCCCCCCTTTCCTCTCCCCACCCCCATCTGTTTACTTTCCGTCACAACCTCAGTAGAAACTTAAATACACCAGTAAATACAATGTACTTTAAATACACATATTTATGATACTGTGTATACAAGAACCTTTTGGACCTACTTTAGTGACTCATGTTGTGCCGCTGACGTCAGAGCATGAAGTTGATCAACTCATCCACACTAAGGTCACGTGATAATCTTCAGGCTCCAGGTGAGCGTCAGGTATAAAGGGTTTCGGGGTGCAGGGTCTCCTGCAGGGTCACCGCGGGAGAACTGGTCAGATGGGAGGATCGTCTATTGTAGGAAGGAGGAGTCACTTTGTTTACGTCTGACCGATTTAAAAGATCATCTCTGAAATACAAATCAAAGCTTTGAAGTGATTTCGGCTTTTCTTGTTCACATTTCTACACGTAAGTAAGTAAGTAAGTAATATTTATTTATATAGCGCTTTTCGAGACCAGGTATTTCAATATCTAGATTTTAAACTCGAAATAAATGTATTTTAAATTTAAAAAAAAAATTGCGACTTTAAACTGAACTGAAAAGTGATATAGGACTTTAAAATAGTAACAAAAAAAAAAGAACTTTATTATCAAAATAAAAATTATATAGGACATTAAATTAGTTGTGTATATATATATATATATATATATATATATATATATATACATATAGAATATACTTCTTGAATCTCTTGTTAACAGTTATATATGACTTAAAATTACTAATACAAACTACTTTATAAATCTAAGATATACAAGACTTTCATTTTGTTATAAATCCAATATAAAATACTTAAATCTCTTAATAAAAGATATATAGGACTTCAATATTTTGTTTTACCTTACCTTACCTTAATAAATCTTATGTATACGACTTTAATCTCGTAATAAAAACGTGTTTTCTTTTGTGTGGCCCTTAATCTAATTTTGCAAAACCAAAGAAACTAACTAGAACTGAAGTAGTACATCTTAAAATATATATATAACATAATAGTAGCCAAACTATGCAAACAGGAAGAAAAATAATGTTCATCAAAATATGCTTTGGCTAGATTGCAACATTGCAAGAGGAGTCGTTAAATGATACGTAAAATATACAACATAAAGTAAAAATCTGGCAAGAAAAAAAAGTTTTATCACAAGGTCGGCAAATGAAAAAGAAAAAAGTGTAGTATTGTGAGGAGATAATTATTTTGTTTGATAATACTCACTTCATATTAAATATCACTGATTGAAAGGTTCTATAATATTGCAAATATTTAAACTTCTATCAAAACTAAACAGATTTTCAAAAAAAAAAAAAAATTGTCTACCAGCAGATATACATATATGTAACTTTGTTGTACATTTGTTTAATATACATCTTATATATTGTACTTGAATATTGCAGGTCTGCTGTACTGAAACTGAAAATGTGCCTCTATTATCATCACAATGTTTCTTTGTTGTCTTTAGTGTATGTTTATGTGTAAAATGCTACTACACAACACATTCAATTAACACATACTTTTAAAGATATGACAGAAAAGCTTCTTATCCTTTTCATTTAAGTTTATCTATAGATTCTAATTTAATCATCTTGTTCTGACACCTTTTTCAACCTCAGCTATTTCCTGCGGAGTGAGACCTCCTGAGATTTTTGCCGCCCCTGCGAAGGATCGTCCGCGCGCCGGTTGCCCCGCCAACACTATGAGGGGGCGTGGCCTCGAAACCCACGTCCACCACCGGGGGGAAGTGAAGCGCGTCGCTCCTGATTGGCTGAGAGCGTATGACGGCGACCGCGTTCTGCCCGCTGATTGGCGAGAATCCGCTGGACGCCGGAGAGCGCCAGAAAACAAGCTTGAGCGGGTGATGCTTGGAGTCTCACTGGGACTTTGGAACCTTCTGATCGGACACAGAACCAGATGCGACCCGCTCATTTTTCTTTTAAAACACACACTCCCTGGAATGGTTGCTTGAGAAGACGAGATTGATCCAGAGCGGAAGGAGACACGGTGACATTTTTATTTCTGCATCGATACAGGAAGGTAAGCGGTTCCCTCCATGACTCTCTTCCAGACACTAATATTGATCTTATGTCTGATTGTAAAATATATCTAAATTAATACAAATGATCGATTGTAATGTCTTATTATTATCGTGAGTTCGGGTGTATTTTTTATAAAATTGTGTTACACTTAAATAGGTCCTTCCTAATGTTCGATTATTTTTCCAAAAGTCTCTCAACTAAAAGTTATTAAAACTTACTCTTCACTCAAGTGTCGCTAAAACTCATGATTTAATCCAATATTATCTTCATTTTTACTGATCCAGACGATGTGACAAACTGGTCAGCTGATAATATTTTGCGCCAAATTCCGAGTGGCCCACTGCGAACTTTTTTTTTTCCCGGGGAGGCGGAACTTTATTAAACTCTGAATCAAACCTCACTAACGATAAGAGATTTGAATCAAAATCATCTTTGATTTAACAAATGTTTTTTTTCTACTAGATGGAGGTTGAATGTCTGGCCTTGAAGGATCTAACAACTCCCAGGAAAAGTTGTCCAGGGGAGCCTGAGGAGGGAGGGGCTGGAGGAGACCAGAAAGTGAGTAGTTTCACCTCAAACAATAGATACAAATGCAAGAAAAGTGAATACAATCCCATCAAAGTATTGTACTGGTACTTAAATAAGTTGTGATTAATTTGTCATCATCTCATTATTATTGGTAATTACACGTCTGACGTTCACGTTTTCTCCCGAACAGGAGAATTTCTGCTCGGCCAGGAGAAGGACCACCCCCCTGAAGTCCGCCGACCTGAGTCAGGTCACGCCCATCAAGCTCGCGGGTCTGCCGGAGCCGTGGACGCCGACCTCCAACCTGAAGATGCTGATCAGCGCCGCCAGCCCGGACATCCGGAACAGAGAGATGAGGAAAGTTCTGTTCCGGCCCATAGAGAACGAGAAGGAGGCGCTGGTGGACGCGGCGGAGGACGACGACGAGATGGAGGATTTCGGACAGGTGTGTAACGATGAATGGACGTTAGTGGGAAGAGTGTATCGTCTTTAGTTTAAGGCTCATGTTTATTCATCTCTGAACCGGTTCCGTCTACAGTCTGAGGTCTTGGACGAGGAGGACGAGAAGAAGCCGAGCAGGAAGCAGAAGAGTCTAGGACTGCTCTGTCGCAAGTTCCTGGACCTCTACCCCGACTACCCGACCATGGACAACCCCATCTGGATCATCCTGGACGAAGTGGCGACCAAGCTAGGTAAGAAGGCGACAAGAGGGACCTTTTGTTTTTGACACAACGCGAGTTTCATGGACGCTCGTGCTCTTCGCAGGCGTGGAGCGGCGGCGCATCTACGACATCGTGAACGTGCTGGAGTCGCTCACCATCGTGGGCCGGGTAGCGAAGAACAGCTACATGTGGTACGGACGCCAGCGTCTGGAGGCCACTCTGGAGGAGCTGCAGCAGAGAGGGGTGCAGCAGGGATACCACCTCCAGGTGGACCAGGATAGAGAGACGGGACCCTGCCAAGAGGAGAGCGGAGGAGACGCAGACAACATCCACGGTACTGCGCATGTACATTATACTCACAATATTGGGCATTATATTAATCTGCAACCCTCTGACTGATGTGTACATTTAGTACAAGTGCGGCTCGAGTAGTGGAGTCCATCTTTGTACAATCTCTGCGGGTTTAGGAATCACTATATCAAATATTGTATCACTTTGATTCAATCATTTAGATACTTTAGTACCCCCATGGTTTATAGCATCTCAAAAAGAAAACCAAAAAAAAAATATGCATAAAACATGGTAGTAAAAGTAGTAAAAGGTTGATGAGGTTTCACGAAACAGTGTCAGAGACTGTGTCCGAAATCGCGCACTTCTCCGAGTGCACTGGTTTATAGTACACATTAAGGTTAGAGTACACGTACTTGGCCATTGCGCACATTTTCAACAGATAGTACTGTATCAAATCAAACACTGCTGCTACACACTTGACTCGACAGCTTCTTCTTCTACTACTTTTTAACGCTGATCGCAACCGGAACTTGGAACACTATCGCGACCACTTGAGAGCACCTTTCACCAATCGAAACAAGTTATTAAGTTGTGTTTCATTGTGTTATTTTGTTGTGTGGTAAACTTAGTGTTTTCTTGAGACATTACTTCCGTTTACAACATCAACGTCACTAAGATGGCGGCCGTTTAGGGTAGAAAGTGTCCACCACTTATGCACTAAAATACCAAGTTTAAGAACGCATGGATGCGATTTGAGACACAGCTCCGGTTTCATTGAATTAGTGCCGTGGATAGTGATCATGAAACAGCTGTGTTATGATGAGACTGTATCATGATACATTTATTTTGAAAGGCAACTAGAGGGTCCATACTCATTTGACATTTCAAAAGGCTCCACTCCAGTAGCAGACAATCCTGAAGTTATTTTCACGTCGCCATAATACTTTTCCACTGCACAGATTCATTCTCCAATCCCACAGTTTAAATGAACAGGACTGTTGTTTTACATACGTGATGCCACTGGGCCTCATCGCTCTCCCATCATGTTGCAGAGAAACCCATCATTCTTTGTTGCTGCTTCTTCCTCCATGTCCAGGTTTTCCATAAATCCATTTTAGTAGCAAGAGTTTTCCACCTTTGTATTGACGTGTCTGAGCTTTTCCTGGTTCTAAAAAACATCACTGGTGACTAGATTCTTACTATGCTTGAGGTGAGAGAGAATATAATGTCCAGTTTGTCCAAGTTTGAGTCTGCAGAAGGACTTGTGGTTGAATTGATTAACAAAAAGAAATCTGACTTTTAATACAGAAAACAAACAAACAAAAGGAGCAGAATGTTGGTGAAGCCATTGTAGAAAACCTTCTGCTGTGTAATCAGCCACACCTGGTACTCTGCTGGTTAAGAGCACAGGCACTCCAGCCCTGTAGAGGGCGCCAAAAACAAGCATTGCACACAACTCAATAGTAACCAGAATATGGCTCCCACACTCTGCTTTATAATCTTTGCCTTTAATCTGCTAATTCAATGAGACCTGGCATCAATTTGATAACATATGGTGCCATCTAGTGGCCTTTTAAAGTTAATGCATCATGATACAGTGGGTGTGTCCCAAATCGCACACTTTTGCACCTACACTTAGTATTTTGAGTGCACAAGTGCATACCAATGAACGAAAATGTAATGAGCACTAAATTGGCCAGAACTTTGAGTGTGGATCGATGGAGACTTTCCACCCTCAATGGCCGCCATCTTAGAGACGTAGATGACGCTAAACAAAGCTGCGTCACTGATGAAATCTTTGGAGCAGATACCAGCGTATATGTCTCGAGAAAACACTCATTTTACAACACAACAACAATAATAACGCATGGAAACACAACTCAATAACTTGTTTCAATAGGTTAAAAGTGCTGTCAAGTGTCGGCAATAGTGTCACAAGTTCCGGTTACTATCAGCGTTAAAAAGTAGTAGAAGAAGAAGCTGTTGAGTCATTTCAGGTTAAGTGTGTAGTGAAAGTGTTTGATTTGAGACGGTACTATCTGTTGAAAATTTGCGCACTGTGCAAGTATGTACACTATCTTCATGTGTACTATAAACCAGTGCACTCGAAGCAGAACAAAGATCAATATTAAGATGTATTTCTGGGCCGTAGATCACAGTTATAATATGTGTCGATCAGGTTCTGACTGCTTGTGTTGTTGCAGCTGTCGGCAACAGGAAGGACAAGTCTCTGCGCATCATGAGCCAGAAGTTCGTCATGCTCTTCCTGGTGTCCAGGACCCAGACGGTGACGCTGGACGCCGCCGCCAAGATTCTCATCGACGACGGCCAGGACTCGTCGAGCCACAGCAAATACAAAAGTAGGATTTAGTTTTGTTCTCGGTGTTCAAGTACAAGTGTATTGACTCGTGGTGTTCTGCAGCCAAGGTGCGGCGTCTCTACGACATCGCCAACGTGCTGACCAGCTTGAACCTGATCAAGAAGGTCCACGTGCGCGAGGAGCGCGGACGGAAGCCGGCCTTCAGGTGGCTCGGACCCACGGACTTCGACGCCGCTAAGAATCCCGGTAGGAACGGTTTGCTCGCACGTCCTGGAATTAAAATCGGATCACGTTATTCACGGCGTTATTGTCGACCCGTAGGAGTCTCGGTCGCTCCGCCCGAAGCCGCTCAGCCCACGGGAGACCTGAGGAGAACCAGGCTGGCGAGACACGCCTCCTTCAACGTGACGCCGACCTCCGCCGTGGTCCAGAGGCAGGTCAACTCCGCCCCCTGCAGCCCACACAGAGACATGACAGGTGAGAAACTACTTTCAAACGATGCCCTCTTTCAGAAACACTAACATGTGTCGACTCACTCCAGGTCTATCACACCAGCCCGTGGACTATTCTAGAAAGACCATGCAGTCGGTGAACCAGAACGGGTATGTGTTGAAAAATATATAATCTCGTGCTTCGTGATTCTCACCAACATCCTTCTCTGCAGCAACATGACGCCCACTCGCGTCACCTTGTCTCCGTCCTCCGCACATCACACGCTGCTGACCCCGGCCCTGCACCACGAGCAGCTGTACACGACCTCGCCGACCCCCCGCTGCGTGGCGTACCTGCCCAGCCTGTCGCAGCCCATGGTGGTCATGCTGAACCAGGCCCCGGAGACGCTCGCCAACGGCCAGAGCTCGCCTCGCCCGCAGGCCGAGGACGGTCGGAAGAGACGGCGGGAGGAGGAAGAACGGGAAGAGACGGCGGCCAAAAGGAACGGAGAAAGAACGGAAGTGGTCAGTCGGTTCTTCAAACACTCATTTAGATAGTAATAGTAACAGTTTTGATGCAGAAAGTATTCAGTTGGATAAATGGAGCCTAGAAAGATTTTCTTTTTCTTTCAGATGAACGGCAGCTCTGAAGAAGGAGCAAGAGTCTCGGATGAGAGCGAAGCCAAAAGCAGCTTTTGTAAAGAGTCTCCACAGACGTACCTTTATGTTCCCAATAATGCAGGTAAAAACACAACAGATAACAATGACCCAGTAACTTTGAAAAATTTACTTTTTTGTCTGGATGATTTAGTTTTTGTTTACATTTTTTTTAGTTACCTTAATTTTATTTTTTTTATCTACATTTATGTTATCTAATTAAATGTTATTTTAAGCTACATATATTTCTATTTCATTTATTTTACTTTCTATGTTCTCTTTATGATCTTTTTATGATTGTTTTTTTCTAAATTTATTTTCTTTACCCTTGATGATTTTTTTTTGTTTGCATTTTTTTATTTACATACATTTTATAATTATTATTTTTCTTCATTTATTATACTTTTATATCTTCTTTATCTATTGTTTTTTTTCATCTACATAATTTGTCTATTTTATTTAGATTTTGTTTGTATATTCATTAAGTTAACTTTAATATTGTTTTAAATTTTATTTTTTATTTACCTACATTTTTAATCTTAAAATAGCTCATATTTTAATCACATTTTCCCTATTATTTACTTCAAATGTATTTATATTTAGACATATTTAATTTGTCTTATCGGCATACATTTTGTATTTTATATAAATAAATTTTGCTTTTCATCTTTATTTGTTTTATTTACATAAATGCATATTTTATTTACATACATTTTATTTTTTATTTTAATTTACGTAGTACTTCTTCCTCCTGCTCCATGATTTGTATAGTGTGATGTATGGAATAGTATTGCTGTCATTCCCAGACACCAGGGGAAAAAAGTTATCTCATGTTGAATGAAAGGAGAATTAAAAATAACACCCTTGAATCCATGAACGTAAACTAACACTGATAGCAATGAGCGTGCTCAGACAGCAGGTGGCAGTATAACGCTAAAGTAGTCATGCAGACTCCACTCACCTTCCCTCGTTTGTGTCCTCAGGTCTAGAGAATCTCAACTTCCTTCTTGCCGGTCAGTCTCCCGCCAGCCTCGCCAGCACTTTGGCGGTACCTTACTTCCTGGTGCCGTCCTCTGCACTCTCCCACTACCCGATGGTCTCCGGGGGGCTCCAGCAGCCCGGCGCCGACGGGAAGCTGGGCTTCAGCATCCCGGCCATGATGTCTCCGTCTCACTTCGTGGTCGGAACGACGCCGTACAGCCTGGCGACGACGGCGCCGGACTCCACGATGCTGCCGTCCTCGCCCGAGCAGAGGAGGATGTTCGTGGTGGCGACGACCGGAGCGCCACCGTCTCCGTCCGGTCTCGGCAACGCCGCCGATCCACTGGTAAGACTTCAGTAAAACGACGATGTATACGTTGGTCATTTGTTAACCTGCTTTTTACTCTCCTGCAGACGCCGCACACTCCAAAGGAAATCCCCGTGTCTGGCGCCAAGGCTTTCTTCCAGACGCCGGGAACTCTGGGAAATGTAGTCGGCGCCACTCCTGTCACTCGCAGAAGAGCCTCGGCACAGAGGAGGCTGGACATCAGTCAACCACAGGCTTCTTAGACCAGGATGGAAACATCCTGAACCACTACGTTTTTTTTATTTAATAAATAAGACTATCTTGAAACGTCCCTCCAACGATTGGCATTAAATATGCTCCTCCTTTTAAAGCGGAGCGATCCTTCACCACCACCGCTTATTTATGTCTGAGCCCATATTATTATCCGTGTCTCATTTCAGCACTAAAGTATTCAAACGAATGTCCGTTTCTGAGCTGGAATGTGAAGCATGTTTACAGTCGGACGAGCACGAGCGCGTGAAGCTGCTCCATGTTACTGTTGTCGATGCCAAACTTCGGACGGAGACGCGGGTCTTCGGATACTTGAACGTGTGCAGAAGCGTAAGAGCTGTGATTATTTATCCAGGAAATGTAGACGTTTGTGTCTGTTTGTCACCATCGTTACTTCTTAAAGAGCCTGAAAGGTGCTGTTTTTATACCACGGTGCAAAACCACGTGCTTTGTAAAGATGACTGGGATTTTTTGTACATTGTATTGTTAGTGTCGTGAATATATGCAGCCGGATCGTTGTTCGTGAAAATGTTGGTCGCGCTGCCTGTTGATGTAGTTGCTTCTGTGCCACTGGTCCCCACATGTGCCTGTCAATGACTTGAATAAACCTGTCAGTCATGACGTTTTAACCACTGCTTTTTTTTTACGATGCTGTTTGAGATTTTAATGATTCGTTTTTGATTTACAGCGTTTAAGTCATTGGTATCAATCTGGTTCTGATGGGAATTCAATATAAATACAGTAACATGTATTCAGCAGTTAATATTGTGGCTGGAAATTTGTTTTACCCAAAGATTTAGAAACTCGCTAAACAAACACTGGGAAAAAAATATGTACAAACTGTGAAACTTATTTACAAAATTGTGAAGCAAACTCATTAAACCAATCCTTAAAGATTGTTTTATCTACATACATTAATGCGTTTTATTTATTTTATCTGAATACATTTTGTTTTTTTCACACACATTTTAATTTGTTATCTACATGCATTTTGTATTTTTGTATTTTACTATTTATTTATTATCATCATTATTATATTATTATTTATTTACTTTGTATCTATATTTATTATTATTATATATATATAAAAAATGCATATTTTATTTACACACATTTTATTTTCTATCTTTATTTATTTTATTTATGTATGACTTCTTCCTTCTTGTTCCATGATTTTGCTCATGTTTGGTATAGTTTGATGTGCTGTAGTATTGCTGTTAATCTCAGGCCCCAGAAGAAAAATAAATAAATCCGTACAAATTGAATAAAAGGACAATTTAAAATAAAAACCTTAAATCCATGAACGTAAAATAACACCGGCTGCAATAAGCATACTCGGGCGGCAGGTGGCAGTATTACGGCACTTGTTAGCGTCTACTGTGTCTTTTTTTCACGATTTTATAAGTGAATTGACTAATATTTAAACTGATTGAAACATGTTTTAGGATGACCAGCAGTCTGAGGGGAACCGAAGCCCCGAAAACAAATATGTTTTATCCTGTGTGTTGCTTCCATAAATACATATGCAGTGACTGAGTTTTCACTGAGATAACACAAGAGTTAAATGATTTTTCTGTTTTCATAAAGTATAAAATTAAACCCCCAGAAAAAAGTTAAAAACAGATATTAACAATATTGCGCCTCATGCTATTGCACAAATCTGGCCCTCCAACTCATTTATAATGGTTGTCTAAAAATCAAAGTAGGTGAATGTATCATGTTGACCTGTTAAGATGTTTAAAATATTAAAAATTTAAAATAAGATAAGGAGCATTAACAGTAAAACTGATGTTTGATGGTGGAAATAATTTAGATAGTTTAGGCTCCAATGAATAAAAAGGAAAACGTAAAAAATAGGTAAATGTTGCTTTTGTTTGGCCCCTGACCTGGTCTGCTCAAATATTGTGTCCCCTGATGCTTGACACCCCTGTACTATAGCGTCACTTTGTGTGCCCAAGAAAAAAGTACGGAAATTCTTTCCCCCTTTACTGTGTTTTTAAGTATTTCACCCCAATAATTTAAAATGTATGGTATTAAAAAAAAAACAGCGGTTCTACTGTTTAACACATGATTTGTTTATTTTATAACTTTCAATTATCGTTTCTTTCATACC
Organism: Callionymus lyra; assembly: GCF_982586985.1. Lineage (NCBI taxonomy): Eukaryota > Metazoa > Chordata > Actinopteri > Syngnathiformes > Callionymidae > Callionymus > Callionymus lyra. The sequence goes on from NC_141820.1 coordinate 19,727,889, forward strand.
TGGATAATATTTTCGAGCCGGAATTCCCTGCTGCACATGAACGCACCACACGGGAGGACACGCCCCTCTATTGAGTAAACGTAAATATGTGAAGAATGTGAGTCCAGTCCGTTCTTCTGGATCTTTGGAGACACATCGAGAGATATCACCTCAGACACCAACCACCAGGTACTTTATGTTTACTTTTAATTTTCTACTGATGTATCTTCACACATTCTTACTTTTTAATTGAACTGATCCCAACGTTATCAACACAATATTCGTTCAAACGTATAGTTTCAACGAGTATTTGGCTTTTTTTAAAAATCGTTTTTCATTTGTGAGTATTTAGACTGTCGCAGTTTAGCTACGATCAGCTGTTACGTAATATTATTCCGTTTGTGAGGACATGAAAGTGCAATAAAAAGAAGTATTGGGGCTGATATATATCATTAAAATACACAGTAGATGTCTATTTAATTTAAACTGTTGTAATACTTTGTGAAACAAACGAACGATCGATTTCATTTTGTCAAATGGAAAAAGTTAAAAAAAAAACTTCAAAATGATGGTAGAGTAAGATATTGTATTGCGTAATCAGTTCTTATTATTTGTGTTTTATTCCACAAAATTAACTTCTTCATTAATTCACACCACCTGCTCTGTTTCTATTCTAATAATTATTTGCTTTGTTTTTCTTACTAAACGGCCTTTTTTTGTGGAATTGTTCATGATACTACGATAATAACTGGAACATATTCTTTCTGTGTTTATGTCTGTTTTGCTCTTCTTCAGGTGTAAGCGAGCGCCATTAACCGTGCCTTCATAATTTCTTGAATTAATTTAAATTTGTTAATAAAAACGTATTTTGTCATTAGAAACTGACCTTTACAATGAGTAATATTAAAAGGAAAAAGGAATATACAATCTAGCATTTAGTTTTTCTGTTGTTTATTTTGTGTGTCATCTTATTTCACCCTTTTATTCTGAGCTCAAGTCTCAAAATGTTGTGTTTACGACACTGACAATGACAATCTGATTCTTATTATAGCTGTAAATACTACTTTTTCGTTCTTTATCCTTTATTACTATGATGCTCCTGTGTCTTTGTTTCTTTTGACTTCATCATTCTTTCATCACTTATTGAGATTTAGTCTCTCACGGTCCCTCCCACCCACCTCCGGGTACACTTGGACACCGTCAATCTCAGGGTAATAACACTCATTCGTGCGTCCTCTCATGCTCAGGCCTGTCTCGCAGCCTCTAATCCATCTGGTTTACTGGTCTGTTTGGTTTTTTCGTTACAATTGATTTAAAGCTTGTCTTTCATTGTCTGACGGCGTCGTGTGGAAACCTGTCGCACATCTGGACGACAGTGATATTCCAGACAGATGTGAGTCACTGGAAGGTTGTTCTTATACGTCAGTGACGGGGGTCACTGTTAGGTTGACAAGCAAACTCGTGGAACTTTTCCTTTTAAACGAATTAGCCTTCTGTTGTTAAATGGGACCGGCCCTGCGGCGTCTTATCTGGAGCGGCACGGGACCAGACATTTAAAGAGGGTAATGAGATTATCATCAGTACCAACTGGTTGTTCTGGTCACAGTCGTGCGGCAGTTTTTAATGGTGTCATCACAGTTGTCCGGCCACCCGTGACTCATCTTGTCACTGAGATTCATGGAGATCGGAGAAAAGTAAAGAAAAAATAGTTCGACCTCAAGACCAGAAGAGGGAAAAAAGTAGATTAATGGGAGTGGATTGGATAAAAATCGAGGGAGTTCCTCAAGGATCCGTACTGGGACTCTTTAAGTGTTTTTTAAAATTATGATAAGATTTAGTAGATGGTTGGATGGATGGATGGATGGATGGATGGATGGATGGATGGATGGATGGATGGATGGATGGTTAGATGAATGAATGGATGGATGGATGGATGGATGGATGGATGGATGGATGGATGGATGGATGGATGGATGGATGGATGGATGGATGGATGGATGGATGGATGGATGGATGGATGGATGGATGGATGGATGGATGGATGGATGGATGGATGGATGGATGGAAGGACGGACGGACGGATTATTACTGAGAATTTCTATATCTTGTTCCTTAAAATATGAATTTAATGAAGTGATAAACAATATTAATATTTCTAAAAAGGCTATTTAATTGTTACTTTAGTATTAATTGATTTATTATTTTTATTTTTCCCAACAAATGTCAATATTTAAGTCTTGTGTTATCTGAGGGTCAAGTTGACCCGGTGGCCAGAAAACCTTGACACGGGGCAACACAAGGGATTCCACAAACACATTTTTTTCAGGCCCCTGGGATCACCAGAGACAACACAAGAGTTAAGTGAAATATATTCAAAATCAAGTGGTAAACAATATACATTTTTTTATAATTTTTTTTTATTATTTGTGTTTTTCCCATCAAATGTTAATATTTAAGTGATATGTACTTAAAGTCATACACAAAACAAATAAATGTAATTTCATTTTCTGCATTTACATTGTTACTTCATTTCTTTTTCTCCATCAAATAAAGGCTTCTTGTTCTTCCTTCCTTCTGTTCATATTGTGGCGTCGTAGAAAATCTAACGTCCCTCTGTTCAAGATGCTCACTGTGTAAATCTTTCAGCTCATATCGGCCAAATGTACTTTAAGAGTGGAGGTCGTTGACTCCAGCAGTAGCTCTTCACACTGACCACTGCTCAGGTCATGAGTAACCTCCAGCTTCTTCTCTCCTCCAAGGTCCAGCAACGATGCCGAACTGGGGAGGAGGAAACAAGTGTGTGGCGTGCAGCAAGACCGTCTACCACGCCGAGGAAGTGCAGTGTGACGGGAAGTCTTTTCACAAATGCTGTTTCCTCTGCAGTAAGTCTCTCGCTGGTCCAATGGTTCACAATAGTGGGATAACTTGGTTTTCTGGGTCACGAGGACAATGGAAAATTATTCATTCATTCACTCAAAGGTTATTTGTAAAGATCTTTCTAGACCAGGGTCACAAAGCGCTTTAACAATCAAAAACAATACATAGTTAAAATATATACTTTAAAAGATCAAGACACATAAGACAAACACAGGAGTCCCAGAAAATCAGGGAAAAGCACAAATAAAAAAGTCTTAAGATGTTTCTTGAAGGAGTCAGTAGATTATCAAACACAGAGGGAGAGGAAGATCGTTCCAAAGCTTAGGAGCAACAGTCTGGAAGGATTTCTCTCCTCTGGTCCTGAAGCGTGTTCAGGAACCATCAGTAGATTCTGATCCACAGACCTCAGAGCCCGAGCTGGGGTGTAAGTCTGGATCAGATCACTGATGTAAGGAGGAGCAATGAATAGATCTGAAAGAAGGAACCAGAATTTTAAAGTTGTTCCTGAAAAAAAAGTGAAGAGATTTAAGGATCTGAGAAATGTGAGTTCTTCTACTAGAGCGAGTCAGAATTGTATTAACTGCAGGCAAGACAGTTTCTTCTTGTTAAGACACGAAAATAAACTGTTACAATTGTCTAAATGAGAAGACACAAACAAATAGATTATAACTTAATCTAATGGTTCATATTTTTAACCAAAAACACTTAAACCAAAACTTAGTTTCATCTCTGAATCTTAGAATTCTCACTCACTGCATTATGATCTCAGAACTACCTCAAAATCGAAGAGTTTCCGGTATCAGGATTCAAACTGATATCAAGGTAAATACATTATAATCTCGCTTTTTTTTCCACGTCATCTTTACCTTGACCTCAGAATTCTTATAAATCTTACAAATCCGTCAGATAATTAATTTTTTTCCTGAAATTATCACCTCAATCTTAAAATTCTCATTCAAACCACAGAATTCCCACTTAATCTAAGGATTATTCATTTAATCTAAGAATCCTCACCTAATAAATCTTATATCAGAATTCCCATTTAAGTCCTAGAATTCTTGCTACATCAATTCGTTCTTGATTCAATCTATGAATACTTAGTTAATTTAATCTCAGAACTCATTTTAAACCAAGAATTCTCACTTAATCTAAGATTATTTTTTTTTAATCTAAGAATCCTCACACAATGACTTGAATTTCAGAATTTCTTATTTAAATCCTAGAATTCCAGCTAAATCAAAAAAAAAATTTAAATTTATTTTAAGAATCCTCAGATAATTACTTTAATCTCAGAATTCTCATTTAATCAAAAAAATATTAATTTAATCTTATAATCATCATTTAATGACTTAAATCTGAAACTTCTCAATCATAAAGCATCAAGTCAAATAATCCTAAACACGATCATCAGCGCTAATCATAGATGATGTTTCAAACATCTAACTAATCTAATCTAATCCCCTGGATCGATACGATCGTCTTAAAGTTCTCACGACCTGTTTATTCATGTACTCACTGAAGTACGATGACGACTCCTGACTGATCCTGGAACAGCCGCTTCACTCGCTCTCTGAGCTCCGCCGACGCCAGACGCCACACAGTCGGGATTATTATTCGGACACTGGACACAGTCACGTTGGCTTCAGACACACGAGACATTCTTCTGCCGGAGCACAAACCCTTGTTCATGAGCAGAGATGACGTGAACTGCAAACACATTTCTGTGGATCACATGACTTTCCCTAAGGTGACTCTTGGTGCAGGTGGATCTGCTCTGTGTTTGCCTGTGCTGTGTCTCAAATCGCATACTAATCTTAGTATGCTAGAAGTTAGTATGCATCAGTTTAGTATGCATACTAACTAGTACGCAAATTCTCCGCAGATAGTGTGTCTCAAATCAAACCCTGAAGCTACACACTAACCGGAAATCACATGACAGCTTCTTCTTCTACTTCTATTTAACGATGTTTCAAGCAGCTGTTTGAACGCTATCGCCGACACCTGCTGGCAGCACGTTTTGCAACTTTGGAAAAAGAAATAAAGAAAAAATATGAGAATCTAAATAATCGCGAGATATTTAAGCTGGTATCAGCAGTGAAGACGTGTTTATCCTCCTACTGCTGCTGAAAATACACATTTAAGTATATGCATATATATGCATTTATACATGACGTAACTTCCGTTTAAAACGTCACTAAAATGGCGGCTGTTTAGTATGGTTAGTGTCCATCGAACCATGCTAGTTTTGTGGGCGTGTTAGTATGCCAATTTAGTATGCATGGCGCACTAAATTTCGCATACTAAGAATTGAGACACACTAACGTACTAAAAATACTAACTTTTAGTACGCTAGTATGCGATTTGAGACACAGCACCGGTCTTGTTAGCGGCTACGCTAACGACGGCTGTGAAACCCTGAGCTCTTAGATGGTGTTTAGATGTTTCCAAAAGTTACAGTGATTTGTTGCGTCAGGATCGTGGCGTTGACGGAGGTGGTGTTTGTTCCCTTGTGTCCAGTGGTCTGCAGGAAGGGTCTGGACAGCACCACTGTGGCCATCCACGACCGCGAGATCTACTGCAAGTCCTGCTACGGGAAGAAGTACGGCCCTAAAGGCTACGGCTACGGACAGGGAGCGGGGACCCTCAACATGGACCGAGGGGAGCGACTGGGAATCAAGCATGAACAGTATGGAAACACTTTTTTTCTTCAGTAAAACTTCACCTTTAAACTCATCGGTATAGAAGTTAGGGAAAATAATAATAAGAAATAAGGCTGTCAGTGAGTTAGAAATACCTCAAGTTTCTTTTGCGTCTTTATCAAGTTTCAGGTCAAAATTAAGATAACATTAAATACATTTCTCGTGAAATGCAGATACTCCGTTCATAGACACAAATATTTAACTGGAATCGTGTGATGAAAGCATTGATTATATGACCTCTAGCGCCCCCTTCTGTCGGCTTGACAACAAGCTCCTTTCACTCCTTCAGTCTCCGCTCCGGACTGTTTCATTAAGTGATTCTTCATTTCCTGCAGAGAGTGACTGAGGTTTTTTTTCGACTCGTTCAACCCTCCGACAGGACTCCGTCTCACAAGCCCACCACCAACCCCAACCCGTCCAAGTTCGCGCAGAAGTTCGGGGGGACGGAGAAATGTGCTCGCTGTGGCGACTCGGTGTACGCGGCGGAGAAGATCATCGGAGCAGGAAAGGTGAGATACCAGTGATTCCTTCAAAAAAAATTCACACGCTATTCCAGAAAATATCAGTTGAAAAAAACAGGTGAATTGACTTTTAATGGAATATTTATGACATTTCGATAACGGGACAATGGAACAGATGGTTTTTTAAACGCTGTCTTGACCAGACGTGGCTTATAACATTTTCAAAGTTGGCCACTATTTTTACTGTTGCTATTTTGAGAAATAAAAAGATTAAGAGATGATGGACAAAGTCCTGTTAAGGTCAACATTCTTTGTCGTGAATAAGGTTCCACGTGTTTAAGGCTGTGATTGTGGATCCATTTCTTTGGTCCATTTGCCAATATAAGGAAAATGAAGTATGTTTTCTTACTATCATTACTATCAAGTTCTGCGAACACACATCAACATCTTCGTGATGAAGTTTTGAATCCCGAGCCACTAGTAGAGAACCTCTGATCTGGAAGATTGACAAATCATTTGAAGGTTGTTTTTTTTGCGTCTTTGTTCATCAACTGTTTTTCAATTGCTAAAAATGCAGATATAAAGCAAATATTTTGCCCTAAATTAGCAATAATTGATTCCCAGTGTGAATAAAATAATAATAACAAAAGCAAAATCATCCAACGAGCAAAACGTGTCCTTAATAAAATGCATAAAAAGTGTCACAATAGCGTAAAAGTCATGTATTTTCCCCTTTGCCAAGAAAGCAAAATGTTTAAAGGCCAGATTAAAAGCATGGAATTGTATAGATTAAAAAAAATGTAGGATGATAATATTGTTTTGCTGTTTGAATGACAATGTTTTGTCCTAGAAGAAGGAATAAAAAAAAGTGTGACATTTAAAAAAAATGAAATAAACCAAAAGTGGGTAACAAAGCATATTTCAATGGATCTTACTTGATCAAAAGAAAAATCATTTAATTTTATTGAACTGTAGTTATATTGTTTATTCTATTTCATAATCGTCTCAAACAAACAAAAGAAAACGTTTATAAAATTCTACAATTTTGCTGAGAACTCAAAAATCTGCCATTTTTAATAGTGATCTTAATGTGATTTTAATAGGGGTCTGATGAAGCTTCATGAAGCAGTGTCATGTTGTTTAGAGGTCAATAGGTGGCGCCATCAGTTTAAATATGATGTTTCATTGGAAACAATTGTTCAAAACAAAGGAAAATAGTGACCGCCATCTAGTGGACTCTGAAAATGACGACACTGCTTCATGAAGCTTCATCAGACCATCAGTCATTCTCTGGAGGTCTTTCCAGGGTATCCATTCCCCTTTTATGAATTGCAACAACAGTTCTGATGACTCTTTTTTCTTCTGGGCAGCCGTGGCACAAGAACTGCTTCCGCTGCGCGAAGTGCGGCAAGAGCCTGGAGTCCACGACGGTGACGGAGAAGGACGGAGAGATCTACTGTAAAGGTGGGTCGAGGCGAGACAAACATCACGAGGTCACACGCGTGTCGTCAGCTGACGAGATCCTCGCGGAGAATGAAGCCTTTATGAAGCTGCAGCGACACAATGGGACGCACGTCATCGGAAAATCTGGTGCCGATGGCTAGGAATGTGGCGTCACCAAACGGGGCTACTGTGGACTCGGGGGAGCAGCTGTGGTGCTTAACTCTGGTCACTTTATCCCAGTGGCTGATGACACTATGGTTAACAATGGAACAATTTCCTCTATTGTTCAGTGGCTCTTGTCAGGGACAAGAATAACTGTTCTCTTCACTCCACTTGACTCATGGTTTGTTCTGACAGATCGAGGACAATCGACGTAATCCTGTCATGAATTCTTGCATTATCTGCTTCTGTAAATCGATACAATGTTCCTTTTTTTCTGAATTGAACTTTGTCCTGGAACAAGGATGGCTCTAGAAGATGTTGTCATAATGATTTGGCTGATTCACATGCTCACAATGATGGTCAGATTGTGCCGAGTTGTCGAGTGTAATGAACCTCATATGAATTATGAATCATGTCTGTCTGGACGCGAGTCTTGAGGAGCCAGGTTTCCATTATTCATACTTCAATATGGCTTCCTGCAGAAAGACGCTAAATCAATCCAGCTGTGGGAGCAGAAGGTCCAGGGATATCACTTCTTACTTACTTAACACATCTTTTGACTCTATTTTTTCCCCCTCAATCTTTCAGCCTCCGTCACAGAACGTCAATTATTCCTAACCCGTCTCCAAACCTCTCAACTCGGAATGAAAACCTCTTCAACTCTGACTCTTCTAACTCTGATTTCTATTGCCAAAAAACAATAAAATTATGGACTTCTTTTTCACTCCACCACTAATATCCACCTGTTCCACCCTGCCTGCACCTTCTTCTTCACCTCCCAAATTGTCTTTACTCCTTTTTCTATCTTCATCTTCCATGTATTTTGGTTTCTCACTGAAGATCATGGATTAGAGGACGAAGACGTTGGATTTTTTTGTTTGCACTTGATTATTCTCTGATGGTTCTAAAGCCTCATAATCTGTCATGTACTGTATTTTAAAAAATTGGATGGTTTATGTCACAAACATTCAGATTTCTTAAACCCCAAATACGAAATTTAAGTCGTCAATTATACTTTAAATAAATACATAAACGTGGAAAATAAATTTCCGAGATCTACAGTAACAACTTCTAGAGGCACTTCTAGTTCATTTTCACCTGATTTTACACTGTAGGCATACGTTTATCAAACACACGCTACAGTGAAAGATGCATAAACAAGGCTGAGTTGCATATTAATAGATTATATTTCATAGTTTAAAAAAACTAGGGCATCTCTTGATCTAGTCTTACATTGTGTTGCATGTATAACATGCCAGATAAAAGTAAACCGTTAAAGAAATTCCTGGAAACGCCTGATAAATGGAAAAATTAACATTTGTGTGATTATTTAAATAATGAGAAAATCCAATATTAACTCCAAATTGGTTTAATAGTCTTAAACATCAAATGTTTTTTTTTAAAGTGGCGTTAATAAAGGGTGACATTTACTTATTCTTTGCATTCCAGGTTCAAAATAAAATTCAAATGGTTGTGACATACACAGGGTCCAAACGTTGTACGACACTCTCTGGTGGGGAAAGTTAAACTTTATGTATTGTAATATTTTATGGTCAGGTGGTCATATTGTTTTGGTCAAAACGTCTTGAGTGAATCATAACAACCTTCTTCTCTTCGTCCCTCTAGCTTGTTACGCCAAGAACTTCGGGCCTAAAGGTTTTGGATTCGGTCAGGGAGCGGGCGCCCTGGTGCACGCCCAGTGAATGGAAAAACACCTTTTTATTTGAAGCTGCCCGAGAATAAAAGCATGAAAACAAAGAGTCCATGTTTGACTGTATTTTTATTAAGAAAGCCATTAAAACTGAACCATGCCCGTTTGTTTACATCTGAAGCGGAGATACAGGGATGTCAGGAGGTGGGCACAGAGGCACTGGCAATGATAATGTGCTTTCTTTTCACTTCTCGTTTGACTTGTTTGCTGGGAGGAGGAACTGGAGGAACCTTCTTGAGAGTGCGACGCCATCGAGTCCACGGCTGGACTGGGTAGTGAAGATGGATATTAATTCTATCTACAACAAGTGTTGACGTGATTGCGGCCTCGGGGAGATGATGAGAATATTAGTCCGTGATCACATGACTTCAACCCTGTCCAGAGATGAGCAGAACCAGGAGTGTTTTTTATAAAGATTCTCAGCAAGAGTTGACTTTATAGAGCGATTTTTCTGTTGCCTGTCCAAGATGTTGATCAAAATAAAGCAGCAAAAACTGAATTCAATTTTAATTTTGTATTTAAAAAAAATGTTCTTTCTGCTTTTCCTCTTCCTGTGCGAGTTAAATTTGTAAACAAATGTTGCAACTATCCCCTAAAATCGTACCTAGATCGCCCTCTGTCGGTGACAGTATATAGCCAACCTGTTTGCTCGAGTTTTTCCACAAAAAAAACACAAGAAAGTTATTCTTGAACCTCAAGAAACCATTTCAAACAGGGTCCAGTGAGGGTCGTTTTATGACCCAGCCTCGTACACTCATGCAATCTAATCCTGGGACATGGTTGAAAACCACAAAAGTTGTCAAGAAGAATCGAAGATAAACGGAGGTTCTGACGGGATTTTGATCAACCGCTGACTCCAGGAGCCTTTTCATGATCTCATTGTAACCTGAAAATGTTTTAAAAAAAAAGTTTTTGTTTATCTGGAGGTCAAAAGGGGGTCAAAGCTCAACCGGAGTCTCTCCGACCTGGCCTGGGGACTCATGGAGAACCTCATGAGGGAGATGTCCTTCACTGTAGTCTGGACTGAGCTCCTCATCCCAACTCTTAAGAGGGAGACCATCTACAATCTTTCTCTCTCGACAACTACCCAACGTTCAGGACCATAGGTAAGAAATCTCAATTGACAGCTTCATCTTTTGGCTCAGCTCTTTCTTCAACATGACGTGACTGAAGTGGCTGCACTGATCCTCCCATCACTCGTGAACTGGACTCTTGGAACTCCTCCACCAGGAGGAAGAGGATGAAAAACAAACATCTTCTAAGACAAATGTTTTTGTATGGCTCCGTGTTTCGGACTGGGTACGAGGAGCAACATGAAACGATGTCGTTCCTCTTCTGATGATGCAACATTGAGGCGCCTTCTTCACCGTTCAACTATTGCATGATCAAATTTCAGCTCTTAGAAAATGAAAAACTTTAGTTCTCTAGTGTCTTTGCTTTACAATTTGTACATCCAGTGGTATAACAAACCCAGCGATATATATATATTTATATATATATATATATGTGACATACAAAAGAAAAAAAAACCTTTCTGGAGTCCACAAGCATGGAAACCGTCATATATATTACACACTTGTACAGATTCGACTGGGAAATGTTGGGACCCGCGAAGACGACGTCCACTAGAAGATACACTGGATTTGAGGCAAAAGATGAACAGAAGTACTTGCAAATACTTAACATTCACTATATACAAAGACATGGCTGACTGGGCTGACGTCATGGTGACAGGGGGGGGGGTAAAAAAGCCCAGCAGTCCCAAGCATCAAACATGCAGACAAGGGTCTTCACAGGTAGGGGGCGTGGTTTATTTACGGCTGAAATGGCGTATCGACAGCAGTGTGGGACGTCACTAAATGCTCCAGTCTCTTCCCCGCTTGTTAGGTAGATGAAAAAACCCGTCCGAGCGTGAAACCTCCAGGAACAATGACCAAAAAAAAAAACAACATAAAAACTTGATTGTTATGTACAGATGCACATTCTTTACAGTCCAGGAAAAGAAGGGAGACGCTCGTACCTGATCAGCTCTCGGAAACTATTAAAAAGAAAAGAAAAAAAGGTCGTTTTCTGTTCGGTATTGGCGCGAAAAAAAATAAAAGAATCACATTTAAAAAAATAAAAATCAGTGCAATGTTGTAGACAAACAAAAGACACGTAAGACTGTTCCAGATATACACGTGGAATGAAGCGTTCTTGTAAACAGCATCGTTTTTTTTTCCTTCCATCACAACTTCCTCTCTTAAAACCTACGGAGCTAAAACTGACATGAGAGGTTAAGGTCATGCCACTAGAACATCGATAAATAAGTTTAAAAATAAATATCACCTGCGTCACATTGTCTAAAGGATATCTTTCGGTCAAGCATACAGTGTCCCATCACTTTAATACTTTTGTGACCAAACTCTTCCTCCGATTCATCACGGTGCAAAGACGTTAAAAAGACATTCCCTTCGCCCACACACAAAAAACGGATTGGTGGTTAAAAAATCAAAAATCAGTGACAACAAAAAATGATTCTGCCGGTGCATGGCACATCGACTCCGGCACAAACGGGGGGGGGAGCTTTTTAAAGTCGCGGTCCGTCTTCCTGTGTTCCGTTTGTGCCCCGACAGCGGTCCATCGTCCGGAGGAGAAAGACGAGAAGGAGGTGGAGGAGCAGGAGGGGCGGCTCGTGTTCTTTGATGCTGCGACGATACTCCGGCCATGTTTATTTCTCTTTGATCGTTGAGGGAGTCAAAAGAAAAAAAGAAAAAAAAAAAAAGTACAGGCGAGAGAGAGTGTGAGAGAGAGAGAGAGAGTGGCTTTTCTCTGATATGAATCTTTCCAAAACTTCCTCGGCTTCCTCCACCCCTTCCCTCCATCTCCTCCTCTACACCAGCTGATATCCTGAGCCCGACGTCTGGTCGTATTCTATTGTGTACTGAGAAGTCCAGTCCACCGCCACGGGCCGCAGCAGGTCACAGCAGCGGATCTCGAAGAAGTCGATGAGGTTCCGGATGCAGCCGTGGCTGGACACAGAGAAGGAGATACAGGAAGTCAGTTCATTTCTGTCTGAACTACAATTTCATGTTTATATCTGTCATGTACTGTATTAAAAGAAATGGACGGTTAATGTCACAAACATTCAGATTTATTAAACCCCAAATAAGAAATTTAAGCCGTCAATTATACTTTAAATAAAGACATAAACGTCGAAAATAAATTATCTACAGTAACAACTTCTAGAGGCAGTTCTAGTTCCTTTTTCACCTGATTTTACAATGTAGGCATACGTTTATCAAACATCCGCTACAGTGAAAGATGCATAAACAAGGCTGAGTTGAATATTAATAGATTGTATTTCATAGTAAAACTAGGGCATCTCTTGATCTAGTCTTACATTGTGTTGTAGGTTCCTACAGCTCAAGGCCAGTTTAATTCAAACCAAGAGTTTTTAATACCATTGGAATGTAATTCAAGAACAACTTTACAACCAAATAAAAAACAAAAAACACAATTACTGATGCAAGGATGATTTTGAAACATTTCTTACACTAAATACAATGGGTCTCATAAAACTTTCCCCCACGAAATTCATTGAATTTACATCTTCCAATGATGCAAATTTATCTTTCCAAATTGCTACATAAACAAGTTAAAGTACAAATTGACAAGATTAAAAACGTATATTTAACAGACTATTTGACAGAGTAAGTAAGATTTCAAGAATTACAGCTCCTTTGTTATTTTTAAGGTACATAAAGGAGGATGAAGACACCAATGAAAACTAAACCGTCCCCTTATAATGAAGACAATTTTCCTTTAAAAATGTGCATTTAGACAACTGACCTCTCACTGAAGGATTATGATAAAGATTATTTTATAGTATTTCTGCTCCTTTCGGCAATTTTGAAAGGCCCACAATCCCCCTGATCTTTCCCTCTTCTCCTCCACTCTCTTATCTCATCACTTATTTGGTTTTAGATTTATTTTATACCCAAGCAATGCCGGGAACTTCAGCTAGTCCATATACAGTATAAATACATATAGATAAATACACAATGTTCAAGTGAAGCAGCTAGCTTGAATACATGTGTCAAACTTACTTGAAGGGGCTCTCGATGGATGTGGCTGTGACCTTAAAGTGCTTGTAGCGCCGAGCGTTCATTCTCTCATTAGTGGTAATTCCAAGAGCAGCGATCTGTGCGACGACACACGGAAGAATGTCAGCGACTTGATATATCGTCAGCAAGGGAAAAAAAAGAATATCAGACCTGGTAGAGCTGACACATGATGAGCACCGCCACCCACATGAAGTGGAAGATGCTGTTGAGGAACATCCAGAACATCCACGGAGAGCAGGAGGCGATCTGGGTCAGGTAGAGCCAGAACCCGTCCTTGGCGTAACTGGTGACACAGTGGATCCTCCAGTCTGGAACAGGAGGAGCAGGCGGTCGACTTAAAGGAGAACCAGGACGGTGTGACTAGAGCCGAAGGAAGAGAACTTACAGGAGATGCAGCCGTAGATCATCCAGCAGATCATGCACAGCAGGAAGAAGAGGTAACCCATGAAGTATCTGTGATTCCCACTTCCTGTCATGACAAAAGTACAAGATAGAAAAACTCTTGATTAATTAAACATCTGTCAGCTAAATGGTAAAATAGAACTTCTGCTGATCCACCAATTATTACTTCAAACCGTATTTAGATTTTTTAAAAACCTTTTCTAATATTGCAAGACATCAGGGGGAAATGGGCTTCCTTAACATCAAATGTTAATTCAAAACAAAATATCTGTTTCCTTAAGATTGTATTTGAATCTGTTCATTCTTTTTTATATACATTAGGAGCCAGATGGATAAACTTAAAAATAGTGTAAAAACAAGCAGAAGCATTATATTTATGATAAATGACACAAGTATAAATATTATCTTTAGCAGAGCTTTTATGTGTATATAGGTCCGAGTTAAATAGCAGCAACAGGGCCGGACCTAAGCTGCTGTTGAAGGTGTTACAGCCGAATGCTGAAAACAATAATTTTCTGTCTCGGCAAACTCCAGGAAGCAGAAATAGGCCGTTGCTTCAGACCGCTTCCTCACTTTTACGGCCTCATCCTGACCACCTGCTCTCGTAATACCCGAGCTGTGACCCCCTCCTTTACCATCAGCCCCGCCACATGTGAACCCCTTCCCTGTAATCATCCTCTCTGTGTCGTTACACGTGTGTCACCTCGACTCATTCCACTCCATTTACGTGACGTACCGACACAGTTGCCCACCCAGGGACAGTGGTGGTCGAACTTGGCGATGCAGCGGTTGCACACGGCGCAATGTTTGGACCTGATGGGTTTCCGTATCTGTCAGAGAGGAATAAAAACATTCAAAGAAAAGTTTGTTTTTGCTTGTTTCGTCAACACAAAGTCGAGGAATTTACCAAGCATGTGCTGCAGAATATGCTGAGGTCCAGACTACCCGTCTCTGCCAGCTCCACAATTGTCTGAGGATAAAATCAAATCAGACATTTAAGTTTAAAACGTACACTTGACAGTCAAGGCAGAATTCTCATTAATCTTTCCCCCTTCTGAGAGGAAGCACGATGAAGGAGCAGGAACTCATCAGGGAGCCTTTGATGTAGCTGGTGTCCACTGTGTCCGGCCTCAACAATGGAGTTTAAATTTAGCTCATTAACCACGCTAAAGACGACCGGCCCCGACAAGAAGCGGTGTCCTTGTTGCTGCCCCCACTGTTCAGAGAGGGACCCTCACTGCAGGCAATGACCGAACTTGGCAATTTAATTTCAGACGGTACCTTTTTCTTCTGCTCCTCAGAGGCTTTGATGATGCCTGGATCTGACTTCCAGGACTTGCCGAAGTTGTAGAACAACAGGATGCTGTTTATCAGAAAAGCAATGTGGACAGCGAAAGGTAGATGTGCAGGAACGGTTAAGGAAGATGATTGACAGCAATATGATTAACACTAAACGTGTTCCTACAATTAATTATTTTTCTATATATATATATAGATGTTCCTACTATAAAAACAATCTAATGTTTTATTCAACAATAAATATGACGGAGGAAAAGCATATAGAATAAAAGGAGGGGGGAATAAATTTGACCACCATCATAGAACAGAATAAGAAATTAAAAACTTGAGAAATGAAGCTGAAATCCCTGCACTGGTGGTGCGTTGAAGCGCTTAATGAAAAGCCCTCCACAAACAAGCAAAGCCCCTCACACCTCTAGCAATTAGCGGCTTCTGAACAGGCAGACAATTCTTCCCGCGACAAAAACGCTGCGAGAGCAGCCGCGCTGGAGCCACGAGGAAGGTTTGACCCAGCTGCCGCCACACTGAGCTCTCTGTTCACAAGTCATCCGCGGAAGTTCGCCGACGAGGCAGCCAGACTTTCATTTACCACAATTTACTCAGACATCCATCACAGCACGACCTCCGGACCTTTCTTGGCAAATGAAGTTTGCCTGATGAAAGTCATGAAGCGTCGTGCTAGCATGTTTCAAATGTGGCTACTAACTGAGCAAGACACTTCATTGATGTCATCATATGTACTCATGAACAAAGTTAAAGATGGCGGGAAAAAAGGATATCATTCCAGAACCAGTAGAACCAAGTAGTGTACATCCAGAACTTGGTAGCCAGGTAGATTCCCAGAGGGAGAGCGCTGTGCATGGAGTGGTCAAAGAAAGCCCTACAGGAAGAGAAGAAGAAGGATGGTTAATTAAATGACTTTATAACCTTGAATATTATGAACGACCAAGGTTTACTTTTATTGCATGAAAATATATATCATTTGTCCCTTTTTCAAGATACTTCTTATCTATTCTTAAAAATCCTTACACCCTGAATAAACAAACTTGATTAACAAGCGACATACTTTGAATAATAAACTTTAACTCCCGGACTATTATTAATCAGTTTTTCTGCCAGTGGACAAGTCAGTGTTCCGTGCTGGTAGAGTCAGACCAAATGCCCTCGTAGTAATTGAGCTTCAGTAACGCTGTCGCGAGCAAACAGAGCTTGAGGGAAGGCGATAATTATCCAAGCCAACTTATTAATGGTGCACACAAAACTGCAACCTCCCATGATGCATCCCAGCCCAATAGCCAAAAGCAGATTGTTCGCTTTAAATATGTCAATGATATTTAAATGGACCAGAACCAGTGATTCTCTTCTCCTCATCAGAATAACAAATGAAAACATGGATTTAAACTGGATTAGACACTGTTGTAAATGAGTGCAGATGAGCTCCAGTGTACATTTTTATACTTTATATACGGGTTTATTGACACAAATACTTTATTTAAATAAACATTCATGAGCTTTTTTGAAACATCTTAAGATTTAATAAGAGTAAAACTGCAAATCAGGAACTTAAATCGCTGAGTTGTGATGATGATGATGATGATGATGATGGTCTGATCGTCTCCGTGCTTCATTAAAATGTGAGGCTCATCTGCGCAACACACGCATGTTTTATTGTTATATTTATAGAATAAAAGTAATTTGTTAACAAATCATGGCATCATGTGATGGTGCATTAATATAATTTAGGTTTTTAGAGGAGATATCTTCGATCACGTGATCACACAAGGTAATCCGGCTTTTGCTGCGCCTCGCTCGCTGCAGCTTCAGTTTAATAGAACTGAAGTGATGCTGTTTCTCGTAGACTACATTTCAGGCGATCAAACTGAAATCATTTTTAAATTGTTACTAATGACATATAAAGCTAATTGTCTATCATAATGTGGCAAAGGACAACAAGCCTTTCGGGTTCGCCTACAGCCAGTTACTGCTCAGACTTTTTCCTGATATTAAAGCCTATACATGTAAATGCATAAGGTAAACTGATAAAAACGTGTTACATTAACATGTTCTGCTTCAGTAGAAGAATAATCCATCAGCTGGTTTTAAATAGTGGAAAGTAACTGATCTGAGACACTAACAATGCACATTTTAAGTTGTCATCTAGTTTCTCCTCCACTATATTACAAGAAATGCTGACTCATGATTTCACACAGACAAAAGTGGTGAAAGGGGCAGCAAACCAGCACAGCAGGGCCAGATGGCAGCACTAATAGGGTTTAGGCAGGAGGTTCAATCTGTGTTTGTTAAGTCTCTACAGGGAATGTTGGCGATTGCTTCCGGATTAAAGGACAGAAAAGGAGGTTTTCAGTGTTTGTAAATCCATTCTTGGGTGTTTTGGTGACAAATGAGGAGGCTTTGGGGAGAGTAAGGGGATCATAATACTGATGGTAAAATCCTGACGTACTTGGATAGAAACTGCACCGTCACCCAGACTCCAGCGTACATGAGACCCTTGATGATCCAGGAGTCGATGTCCAGGTCTGCGATAAATCCCACGAGCCAGATGACCAAGAACGGTGTTCCCAACATCACCTTCTGCCGAAAATCCTGCAGGAGAGGAAGCTGCAGTGAAGGTGCCACAAGATGTGAAAATATTATTCTTAGATCTCGACTACTGAGTTCATACACACTCCATGTTTCTTCTTAAAATGTGACGTGTGGCTGTGTCTGGGCATGTTGGGCTAAATGCCTGTTTGCTCAGAGACAGAAGACGTGGTTGCTGGTCTGCACCGCAGGAAATGAGTGTTTGTTTGTTTTAAAAGTGTGTGTCTGTGTGCGTGTGTGTACCTTGTCCATCTTGAGTCTTTTCAGGTAGGACGGGCTGTCGTAACCTTTAGCTTGCCGCGCCTCTTGTAAGTGATTGATCATCCACACGTTCTTTCTCTGTTTGGCCAGGTCCAGTGGTGTTTCCCCCTGAAAAGTTTCCATTAAATACCAGTCAGAACCTGTCAAACATTTACAAGCTCTTTATCAGCAATATCAGATGGTTTAGAAACAATTTAGAACAAGTTACAGTGTTGATCATATCATAGAACATTTGCTGTATTTGCTAAATAAGCCTTGCTTATATTAGAGCGAAACCACCTTATCACTAAAACACTAATGTCAAATATTTTTTTATAATGTGCTATGACATCTATAGAGAAGGAAACTAGAACAACAGAGCAAACTTTCAGTCCTGCAATGCATGCTGGGAGACCCCAACACACAAGCACACTAATCCACCACACTATTCTCAAGACTGCTACAGGTACAGTGAGTGTGATTCATGTTTGGGAAAAACAAATATTGAAATTGATTTGATGCCTTCATCGGTCATAAAGTTGCTCTTAACCAGTGGACAAAACTCAATAAATATGAAACTATTCCAACAATATATCAGTATCAGTATCAGGCAAAAGAAATCAAATAAAAGTATATTCACTAAACTTTGTATAACTCCGATTATTTTATATTTAATTTTAATTGTTGCAGATGTAATGAAACTTAAACACATTACTTCAGTTTTACCATTAATGGAAGTCTCTAGATGATGATTCTGGACATTATTCATATCTGTACCTTAACTTATCTTCAGATCTTAAACATCTTTATTCTTCTTCTTCTTCTTTAGCACTTTGTGACCCTGGTCTAGAAAGGTGCTCTACAAACAACCATTACTTACTTACCTGCAAAACCATCTCTGAGCATAACATCTTTGTGTGCCAGTTAATAATTGACTTATATGCCAAAGATAGAATTTATGTTTTTGTTGAACACGTTTGCAGTGAGTCCATCACCTTTATGTTCTGCGCGTCGACATTAGCGTTGGCGTCTAACAGCAGGCTGATGACTGTCGTGTTGCCGGCCAGCACGGCCCAGTGCAGTGCCGTGTTCTTGTGATATTTGTCTCCAAGGTTAACCGACACGTTGAAGGTCAGCAGGAGGCGTGTTGGATCCACACTGTCACGTGATAATAAAAAACAAACAAGTCACAACACAACCTTTGATCAATCATTTTCAGCGCTCAACTAGACGACTGCACATGCATGACTTCACTATCCCGTGACAGCAAGTGATGAATGAAGGCTCATTTGGGAAACTGCTTGTGTCAGCAGGAACTTCCTTCAGTTACTGTTGGGCCTCAAACGACTGCCTGTCTGCTTCAACGTCCAAGGTTGATGACGCATTATCAAGTCAGCAAACTCAGAAGAGAACATAACACTGACACACACACACCTGTGCGTCCTGTAAGCCGACCACATCAGAGGAGTCATGCCATTTTGATCCATCATGTCCACGTCCTGTCGGAGAAGAGAGGGAGGTATGAACGTGAAAACAGTGAAATGTCTCCCCCTGGTGCCGAAATGTGTATTGCGTCAAAGAGATGCGGTAGTGTCTGTGAACGTTTCAGTTTAAACCTGTGGGCATGTGGGGCTCCATGCGTTTATCCTTACCTGGCCTTTTGCGATGAGATAAGCCACAATGGAGGTGTGGCCGAACTGGGCTGCCAGGTGGACGCAGCTGCAGCCCTCGCCGTCAATCAGAGACGGATCAGAACCATATTTCATGAGCTGCACCACCATGGATAGATGACCTTGTCTATGGAAACAAAAACAAATCTCATCAGACCTATTTTCATAGTCATTCTTTCAAACTAAAGTCATCAAAAAATACCTGTATATATATTGTGAATAGTCCAATAACATAATAATCAGCAGCGCCCTCTACAGTAGGTTTTAGTTTAAAAAAAAGTTTTTTAAAATATCTTACATTTTAACAAGAAAAATTTATCATTTTCACTTTTTGGGTTGTTTTGACCCCAAATTGAAAGCTCCTCATTTTCGTGGGAGTAACGTCTTGGGAGTCAAACCAAAGGAGAACGCTAAAGGTCACCGACCGGTGGATAGAGGACTCGCGTGTTAGGGTCCATAAATAATTAAACAGAGCGAAGCCTTATCATGTCCCTTGCTTATCAAAGAGGAAGGACAACTGATTTTACACATTCACTTCTGCAATAAAGAGAAGGTGAGTAATGACTGTAGTATTCTTAACGAGGGCATGGGATGTTGGCATACGACTCAATACTATTCGGTGATTACGGCTGTGATTATCTTTTGTGTTTCATAATTGCTGGATGATTCATTACTTTTGAAAATAATACAAGTCACATACAAAAAGTAACTGCTGAAAAGCAGAATGATGATTGCAATGATTTTGGTAATCAAGATTTAATGAAGATTTATTTACTCTAGTTTAATCTAACAACGTCATTAATAAACCATGAATCCTCACGTGAATCTTTTGTAAAATAGTACAAAGATGTCTGACATAAACACAAAAAAAACAAAAGCCATGCAGCACTGGTTCAATCAGGTCCAAAATGTAATGCACCACAACAACAAGAACTAAGCTTGAACTTGTTTTGATGAAAAGATGTCTGACAATGAATACCTTACCACAATCCTATAAAACTCTGTTTTTCCTTTTTTATTTATTGTCGTCTACTACTGGTAAAGACATTAAACTTGAAAACAAAACATTATTATTCTAAACAAGCAAAGATGCACTGTATATCCCATTTCAGTTTTAAGCTCCATCACTTTCTCTGGAGAAACGTATTTTTCCCTAATGAGCTAAAGGGTATTTAGGCCGAGGGGAGGTCCCAGGTCTTATTAAAGGGCAGCTGATGTGGAAACCCAACTTTCCTGACTTACTAACATGCTTCAAGATGCAGTAAGTCCCTCATCATGACCATGTTTTGAACTTATTATTGTATAAAGTTCGCCCTCGTCTGAAATCTTCAAACAAAAGGTTGTGAGAGCCGAGACCATTATGATGTAATAATTACAGTAAGTTCTGTTGCATAGGAAATCTCTTCAAACAAAAGGTTACGAGAGAGGAGTTCATTATGTAATAATGGCATCAATCCTCCTCCAGACAGCTGTAATCACGCCCCGCTTTGTTTATACAACGAGTCCCCTGGAGGTTGCATTGATGACACACTGCGACAAACCCCAATGACCAAACACAGCAGAGTGGGTGTGGTTATGGTAAACAAGATTTCTCTCCAGAAAAACAGTGTTTTCAGTGGGTGGGGCTTAAGCACATTTTCTAATGTAAATATTTAATTTAAAAGAGTCTATTTAAGTCACACTTTAATCAACACATTAGTTGACCTTTAAGAGCTCTGAAAAGCAATATTATGATAGAATTAAAGAAAACAGCTCAAACTGACAAATAACCGAGTTACCTGGTCGCCCAATGTAGAGGTGTGGAATTGAGGTCACCTCCCAGCTGGTCCACTACGGCTCCTTTTGATATGTAGTACCTGCATAACGTACGAGATCATATTTTACATGTGTGGTATTTTGTAAAGCCATTTACCATGATTTACCTAAGAGGAAGAAAACCACCAATACATCCCACAAAGAAACAAGGGCTAACAGATTTATCTGATGATTTCAGATTCTAAGACTTCACTAAAAATCCAATCTAAAAAGTATCAGAATCTGATGTTTCAGCAACAAAGACACCTACTTGACTAGGTCTACCCTGTTGTTTATGGCTGCCCAGTGCAGGAGGGTAACGTTTTCTTTGTCTGGCTGCCGGACGTCGTAACCAGCCTCAACCAACTCCCTGCACCGCTCAAAGATGCCGTACCTGCAGTAAAAGAGGTGTTAGACGAGCAGAGACACCAGAGGAATTGCATACAACACACTCCTATACACTCACTGCGTGGCTTTGACGATGTCCCAGGTGCTGTAGTCATCCACATGGTTTTTGCGGGTGGTGGTCTCACTATAGCCATGGTTGTAGTGACTCTGGGGTTTGATTTCCTGAGTAAGAGGACAAAGACATACATGTGTGAGAAAATGTCAAGCACATATTGCATTTTTAATTGCCATCATTTACATTTGTTTGACAAGCGTAAATGATAGGAACGAGGAAAGTTTAAGAAAAAAAGAAAACTTAATGATAACTTAAGATACTACTACTAAATACATATTAAAAATGCATTTTTAAATATAACTACATATTAAGTAAGGTTTGGATCTGCCGCATTACCAGGTTTTCCAAACGATTGTGCCAAACAACTTTATAAAACTTTTTCAAAACAACAATGAAATTGTGTTTGATAATGTCGACTCGCTTGTCAATTTCTGATAGATCCTGCTAGAAGTACAAATGACAAACACAGATTAAATAAAACTACTGATAACCAAAATGGAATGACTTCTTTTTGGCTATCCATAAAGAAATCATAAATGTCCATTTACAATTACAACACTTTGAGTAAAACTTAATTTAACAAACAGATGCTGGTAGAGAATAAATATCCTTGGCACAGAAGATGTACTGTAGCATGCTACACCAAAGGGTCACTGGAAAAGGTCCATAAATAGTTTGTCATCATCAAAAACATTTCAGTCCTTGTGACTCATTTTGAGAAAGAAAACATGTAGATTGTATTGGTTATTGACTTATTTGCAGATGGACAATAACCCCCTGGCTATAAGCACTTTTACAAACCTTGAGTTCTAAATAAACTAAAATACAATTTCATAAACAGAAACAACTACTAATCATGAAGTTTACTCATTTCTAATGCTAAAATGCTTTCAGTGTTGCAGGACACATGATGCTTAGAGTGCTATACAATAAGATGGCCCACTGGTGCCAGCAGAAAGCTTCATCAAGTCCTGCAGCAGGTTATCTGATCTGACACACAGATGTGGCTGCTTCTGCTATTCAATTAGCCGGCAAAATGGCACAACAGACGCCGAACACCAGACACGAGGGATGTATCAGACTCCCAAGAAGAAGATACTGAAACAACAATGGTCTAAAACAGCCTGAGAAGAGGTCGAACTTGACTGATAGTTATCCTCCATTCATTAGAAATGCATAACCAATGTCTTATTTTACAATAAAAGTCATGACCTGCACTGACCTTTGCTTGCATCAGCAATGATTCACTCAGGAATAATGTTTGTCATTTTAATGACAACAAGTCGAAATACATTTCAGACTTTCACAAAACATAAGCAGCATATTCTCCCTATTCACACGTGAACTTAAGGCTTAATGTGAACGGGTCATTTGTTGCAGATCGTGAAGCTTTTCTAGGATTAACATCACTTATGTCAGTTTTATGGTGATGACTTACCATGTCCTGTGCAGGACTAAAGCCATCAACCATCATCTTGCGATAACATCGATGTCAACAAGCAGCTCGTCTCAACAGAGAATCATTTTCGAGATTATTAGATCAATAGAAGTGACATGAATGCAACATGAACAGAGATGATTTGTACTCGGCTGATGCCTCTATTTCAACCCAAAAAAATACTGTCCGCTAAAATGCCTAGTCATTTTATAAAGAAAGTGAGCTGCTCTTCAATGCACGACCGATGTCCGACTGCTTACATCAACAAGCCTCACCAGTGACCTACGTCACCTTGCCACGAGAGTCGGTCTCACTTTTCCACTCATCGGGAAATTGATGGAATTCCTCACTGTGGTGATTATTAAGTCATGTGCTTTTACTCCATGTTGCCATTCACGATATCACTGAAACAGGAATTTTTGGGGACATCATACGCTTCAGCATGTAGTGATTGATTTTAAACTGAGTGTTGTTTGCTCCAAAGAGACAGAAGGCTTTGCTAAGGAGGAACATATGGCCAAACCACAGAGGGAGCATCGAGTTTACATGTGAAACCACAGTATAACAGCTAGAGTTTAGAATCACTGTAGCCTCTGACCGTGCTTCATTGCCGTTCAAGAACAAAATGCTTTTTATACACATATTATGCACATTTTGATTAGGATGAAAACGACACGACGCATTAGACATCATTATTTCTGTAAAATTGCTCTCAGAAGCAAAATTGCAGGGACAACTATCAACAAGATAAATATGACTATTACGGGAAATTACATTGCAATTGTTAACACACTAGTCCCTTGTAGACATTATTCTTATAATCATTGTCTATAGTTTAGGTTAAAATATTTAGATGCAGTAAGTAGGATCAATTTGTGACCAGCAGTGGCAGCAAGAGGTTTAACGACACGCTCCATCGTAAAAGAGCAAACTCAATTTTCCACTATCACTTCAGCCCGTGGGCAACTCCTCTTCAATTTACCATAATGAATCACCTTAATATCATTACCGTGCAACAAGGACAAGAACCAACAGCGCGATTAGGAAAACTGATTTATCTCTAAAAAAAAAAAGAGCAAAACTAATTTATTATTGTTTTAAGCCTTTTTAAGTTTTGCCTCGTTTTGTGACAAAAATATTTATATCGATTTAACATTCATTCACTTTTGTGGAAAAATTCCCCAAATAAATTATTCAGGAGAAAAACTGAATTGTATTGATATACAGATTAGTTCAGTAGAGGTCTCAGGTATCATCTTTGGCTGTTCGCGCTACAGCACTGCACACATTATGACCCACATCCCAAAGCACCCTGGGTAAAATCTTTCAGGCAAGCTTGATGTTAGGGCTGCACGATATATCGAAAAAAATATCGATATGCCAATATTGGCACGTAAAATATGCATATCGAAAACATGTGCGATAAATTATAATTTTTCATTGATCAATCTATCAGTCAAATCAGGCATTTCTTAAATCTGCACTTTGACCAATCAGTGTCACGTTCTGTAAAAATGGCAATTTGTACTTCTATGTCTCGTTGTCGATCTGTCTGTATCTGTGCGGTGCAGCTTGCTAGGCTCGGATGCCATGGTGACGCGTCTTACTTAGCGTGGCTCGGTATATACACGGAAGTAAGACTAACTTATGGGCGCTACTCAAACACTAGTGATCCAGTCACTCATCTCTTTCAACCTCCTTTGCTAAAGCAACATATTGTAAGTACTTAGTAGTATTTATAAGATCGTGGAACTTCCAAACAAGTGTAAACCTGTCTGTCTTTACTGTATGCTAATAAGCTAAGTTGTTAGCATCAGGTCATTTATAAATTGGTATGTGTGCATGTACAAGGAGGTGGGATTTATCATTGATTTTATGATATCGCGACACGCCGGCAGCTCTTCTCTGATGTCGCACAATTTTGCGGGAAACAGATGCAAGTCTCCGGAGTGTCATAGGTGATATTTTTCTCTGGTCATGTTGGCAAGAAGCATGGAAATAAACAAAAAGGGAAATATCACATCGTTTTCCTTATACAAACTCCCGGACCTCCCCTACAGTACTCGCTCCTGTGCTCGACTGCGCGCGGCTACATTGTTAGGTGAAGGAAAAAACATCGCGATCATATCGATATCGCAAATCAAGACACCAATAACGAATATCGCACATATTTCCAATATCGTGCAGCCCTACTTGACGTAAAAAAGAAACTAAATTGACGATGAGGACAGAATACAGAAGCAGATTACACACTGATTCGTGTCTGATATTAAGGAGCTACAAATGTGATTAATCATTTTAATGTTGTATTAAATAATTTATCTCTGGTGAAATAATTGAAATAATTGACCGTAATAATTGTCAGCATCATAATATTCACCAGCATTTAAAAAATGAGTATGTTTGGCCTCAAATGACTGCCTGTCATTGGTAATGTTTAGGGTCTACAATGTATAATCAAGCAAGCAAAATTAGAAGGGGAAATAACACTACACCAAAAAGATGACATGCATGAAATCGTAGAATTTTAAATGTTCTTATCTCACTTCTTTATCGTTAGCCCGGCAGTTGCTCCTACTATAAACTATCCAAGAGAATGGTTCCCATTTAAAAAACTAATCAAAACAGGAACATTTGCTGCCACTATCGCTCCCTGTATTTACAGAGTTACAAAACAGCAGTTGATATACATACTATAAAAAAAACTAGTTTGATTTCAAATATAATGGTTGAGATTGTGTAGCATTAATATGAACTTTAGTTCCTTCGATGCTAAATATTTATTTGAAATAAACAATGAAGTTTAAACTTTTTGTGTAATATTACCTTGTTTGAATGTGAATCGTTTTTTCGAGCACATTATGGGGTTTATGGGGGATCAAAAAGAGCGCCAAGTTAAAATGGTAGCGTATTCTATCAATGGTGTAATGACCATTGGGTCACATTGGGCTTGAGACCTCATCAGAGTTCTTTCAGTTAAACAGACCCTTATTTGGAGCACATCATGAACTCAGAAGCCTTCTGTATTTAAGTGTCTCTTGCCAAAAAAAATATAAATCCTGAAATACAACTTATAGCTAAGTAAACAAATGGCTTTTGGCTTTCAGAGAAACCAACTGTGCAAGAACAAAACACCATTGCTTAAGGGTATACAAATGCAAAACTGAACATGTCGAATATTAATGGGGAAAAAAAGCTTGCATGACATTATATTATGTAGGAAAGTATTTTTTACCGTGCATTCATTCAATTTTAATGTTCCATGGTGATAGTTTACATGGTGATGGTTTACGAACACAAACAAAGCCATACAGCCATAGAGGGGTTCAATTTATCATCGAAATTAAACTGCATACCTTGTTTTATTTTCGACACAACGTCTAAACACTGACTGAGCGTTGATGTTTTGACCTCAACACACCACAAGGCGATCACAAAACAAAGAACTGAATAGAAACAGGCGTCGTTTTTAATGGAAACCTTCATTTGTTGACGATGTTTCGCACTGCTACCTGACATCTATTGACATCTTATTGACATCGCGGAAGCTCCAGCCAGCAGTGCTGTCGTATAGCTGCAGAGCTAACGTCGTCGATGTACCGTTATATCGCTGCTAAACGCCTCTTGACATACGGATACTTCCATGTCAAGCTGTTGTTGTTGTAACACAATAACGTCCGGCGAAACAATAGTAGCGTCAACATCTGCACAGCGATTGCCTTCAATGCAAAAAGGAGGCGGGGGGGCTACCATTAGCATGTTAGCATCCATAGCTTCCTACCCCCCCCCCCCCCCCCTCCGTTCACCGCTGTGCTTCCAGGGGGTGACCACAGCTAACCCCGGGCGCGACGTAACACGCTCCACCAACACAAACCGAGCGCTAGGAACGAATTAAGACATGTTGTTGTTCCAAAAATATTTAATGCTGCGACGTACCTCGGGATGGAGGATAGGGACGCAGCCAGCTTCTTTCTCATATTCCTCCATAGCGTCCGCCATCTTGGTGATGATCTCCGCAAAGCATTGTGGGAAAGAAGAGACAGTAGGGGGATGAAGGCGAGGAGGAGAGAGGAGCTGTCAGAAAATACTCCTGAGGAGGAAGGTCTCTTCATTCAATAAAAATCATCGTGTTATGTGAAACTTTAAGCAGAAAAAAATCCATAATAAAGACTTTTTATTTGATTGATGTTCTGCAACCAGGAACCAATGTGTAATTTTGTAACTAAAAAAAGTATCAAGTTACAAAATACATTTAAGATCAAGCTTAATATGCTTTTCTGAACTTTTTATTTGTGAATTTTATTTTTTAATCTGATGGATAACTTTTTCCCATATATATATTTTTATACCATTTTATATTTTTTACTTAAATCTTTGTAAGGGGGCAATAATCAGAAGACGATAAACTCAGGACAACCCTAAAACCAAAAAAAAACCTACATATCACATATTTAGAGTGGAACTAGTAATGAATATTAAAAGTGAATACAAAATAAAGCATTTTGTTTCGACATGATCTTGACTTCACAAGGGTCACATAAGTACAGTCAAAGGGCCGAATGTGACCCCAGAACTGCACTTTCTCCAAATCTCACAACTCTCACTTACAATTAGGTATTATTTTGGAGATCAGTCTCGACTGAAGCACTTTATTTAAACCAAGGATAATGGTGACATGTGTACTTGACATTAAACTGTTTCTGCACCACATTATTTGAACAAAAAATAAGCATACAAGTAGATGAAGAGATTTGAAAAACATCTCACTGATTTTATTCCTTCAACAAACCAGGAAGTGGCATTGAAACAATCTTTGACACGTGGTCAAAGATAGCAGTTGAGCTATGAGGAAGTGAAATCAAGTCAATGGAGGTGGGCAAGGAAGTGAACATATTTTTTTTTGCACAGATAAAAAGTTCTGCAAATTTGTTTTTAATACAACGCAAGACATTTTAAAGTGTTGTTCCGTCTCTGAGCAAAAAAGTTTAATATTTGTTTATTTATTCATAATTATATTGTTTCTGTTATGGAAGATTTGGTTAAAGTAAGGATGTCTTAGTCGTGTATATGCAGCGACTGTAAATATGTACAGTATTAATTCCTTCTTTTCATTATGATAATGTCACTGTTATTACTATTAAGTTGTTACCTTAAATACCATTCCTCCACCACTAAGGGTCGCCATTAGGTTTTATTTCACAATAACATCGGCCGCAACAGTTTGAAACGCCAACAAGCAAGTTCCAAACATCAACAGTAACTTACATTTTAGAATCAAATATCAATTGAATACTAGAAAACGTTATGTTTTAAATTTAAAAAAAGTAAATGTCCTCGTTAATGCGCTTTTTTATTTTGTGAAAAGATTGAAGAGTAATACAAACCAAACTACAAAGTTACTCATTTAAAGCTGCAACGTTTTTCATCAAAGTAAACCTGGACCACATGATTTGGATGTCCTCACGCATATCAGATGATCTCCACAGAAACGATGGGAGGGTTTTTTCATGTTGTAAAGTTGCTTAAATAACGCCACATAAACCGGAAATTCGATGTTTTTCTTTCAACATTAAAAGTAGACTTGCGTATTCTAGTATTAGAATATTAAAATCATTCTGTTTTTAATAAAAATCGATTTAAAAAAGAAAGAGAGAAATGATGATCTTTGGATACGAAATATTAACGCTCGCGTTTTATTGTGAAAAATCTAACCGGAAGTTAGAGTGCACAGCGTTGAATTCGATGCACGGGCGCGCTCATCTATGACTCAAGACTCCAGGCGGTGTGTGTCGGCGAACAAGTTGACTGAAATGCTTTGAACCACCAACAAAAAAAAAGAGGGAAAAGAGTTATTTTCAAAAGTTGGATCTTGAGCTCTCGTTTCTAACCAAGACTGGACCAAGATGGCGTCGCTGCGGGCTGCCGAGGCACGTCTGCAGTGGATGCGTTGATGTCTTGTTGCCATTTAAACCCGGTGGCTAACAGTTAGCAGGAAGTCTCGGAGGAGCGACTGGATATTGACTCCTGTCGCCGTCTTTCCTGTCGGACGAGAAGTCGACGTGAGGTGAGTGACGAATGAAAGCTGGTCTGATTCTGGAGCCTGTTGTGGATGAAACGCCTCCTTGAAGCTTCGACATCAAGAGCCTGGTTCTGCTGTTATGCAATGAACCAGTAGATCAGAGAAAACAAGCTCCTTCATCTTCATATATCGTTGAATATTCCACATCTGCATGACCTTCACAAGGTGTTTCCATCTCCGTACATATTCTATAAATACCGTCTTAGTTTTAGGGTTTTTTGGATCATCATCCTTTTTGATTTATGTTTAGAAAATTGTGAATAAGTCGTGTTTTTATGTGAACAAACAAACAAGTCAAACTACAGTAGCGTATTTAACATGTTATAATAAACCCTATATAACATTGGGTCAATAAAACAAACGATTAAGTTTAAACATAAGCTACATGGTTCCCTGTTGATCATTTTAAATATAAAAATATAAATGAACATTCCTAAGTAAGTAAGTAAGCATGTATTATAAAATCTCGACCTGTTTAACTCAATATTTACCAACATTATATTTCAAAATGCAACAATTGTGTGTTTGTGTATTTATTTTCTGACATTGCTGTGTCAATGTTTTAAAGCATTTATCATAGTTAATTCCTTTTCTAACAATGCATAAAAGGAACAGAAATGATGAAAATTGTCCTAAATATGAATTTCCTGTCAGAGAATTGTTGGTCTGGATGTATTCATTTCTATAAATACCTGCATTGTGTCATTTGGGTTTTTTTGGACAGTTTTGGTCAGCAGTGAGCTATTAAGGCTATAATATACTGTATACTGTATAGTTGATTCTCATCTGCGAGGCAAGTAAAGGGCTTCATTATCTTATCTTTGTGTAAAAAAAAAAAAAAACCCCAACATTTTGGGTAGTTTTAGATCTCGGATACCTATTGTAAATGGTACTCACTTGTATGTGAGGCAAGAATCTGGACTAGGCTGGCAGAGGCTTAAAACCATCAGCTAAACAAAACCAGTAAATCAAGTATAAACCTGTTTAATTTCTATTACCTATTTGTATTGCAAGAAAATATGTAATGATTGAGCCATTTTTCAAGATTAGTCAGTCATTAATTCAACATTGCTGTAAGTTATTAAGCTTGTAAATGTATTTTTAATTGGAATTAAATCCTCCAAAAAAAAGACCGGACTAATATGTTTTCTTTTGAAATGCTAACAGTTTCCAAAATCGAATGAATTGCTAACTGAGACATTTGGGCTATTTGACGTATGTATAATTAGAGTCTTTCAATCCTGGTCTTTTTGTAGCTTGTGTGGTAGGACTTAAAACAGTTACCGAACTAAAGCTGGAACTAAAGTATCTCTGTGCATGGTTATGAATGAGACTCGCATCTAAAATGTTACTTTTCGTCTCGCTCTCTGACTAAATACATCCATCTCTTTGTATCACTCCCTCCCAGCCAAGTCCTTGACGGACTGCACTTCTCATTTTCTGCTGTCAGGAACAGTTATTTTTCAAATTATACTATTATCCAAGAGTTGTTGTATTGAGAAGCTTGTTAACTCTTCACCAGCCAAAATCCTTTTCCCCAATGTGTCCTTTTGCACTTGTGAAGGTTGATGAATAATTGAAAACATTGAATTTTTCTGGCAAAACCTGTGAGGAGTTACTGTAATTTTAAATATACATGTGAAATCCTGTCGGTGGAGATGGGATTCTTAAGTGATCACTCTTTTAGTTTTTCTTACACAAAGTATCGGGTAAAAAAAACAAAACCTTCTGCCTCAATATATCAGTGAATAAACGAGTAGATGATTATTTTCCGTGACGTTTTCTACTCAGTGGTCAGTTGAGCAACACTCGCTTATTTACTAGTCAAATCAAGTTTCCATTCAGTCTTTTTCCACACACAGCTTGTCTGCTGAGGTACTAGTTTGCAGTATTGCAGTTTGTATTATGTTTACATGCTGCTCTTATATGTCATAATCTAAAAGACGCATTAATATCCCAGTGCGTCTGGGCTGACATTTTTGCCGCGTTCGACTTTCTTTGTTTAATGGTGTGTTAATGTTAAAGGTCTCATGTTGGTCCAGAGGGCTTTAAACGTTGAAGGTTGGCTTCAAATGAAATGTTATATTCATTTAAACTGAATATACATTGACCAAAAACCAAGATCTACAAAAAAAAAACAATTGTCATGCACAGTACGTTTCCTTCCTTTCCTCCTCCCAATGCGAGACACGGTGAAGGGCAAAAATATGTCCAATAGAAACCCTGAATTATTCCCCTTTCCTCCCCTTTTTCACTTGTGTTTCAGGAAGAATTAACTATTTTTAGTCTTGCTTACAGAAAAAAACATATCAGTAATATCACAAAGTCATTGGCCGGGGATGTGAGCTATTCTTTAATAAAAGCCCCAGACCTTCAGGGCTTCAGCTTGGTCTCTTTATGATGCAATAAATCCTCCTCAGACATGAAGCTTGTAGTAAATATTCTGGTCAACCCGACTCTTCAGTTAACACGCGTGTACCCATGTACCTCCATCATGGAGCACTTCACGAAATTCAGTGTTGAAGATCAAAGGTCATGGGAATGAATCCTATCAGCTACAGCCTCAGCTGGACCACCGCTGAGTGGATTTCTTGCCAAAAAATACCAGATGAGAATAGATTCTTATTATTTAGTAAAATAATATAAACATGCCAAAATGGCCATCTGTGAGGTACTGTATTTGGTAATCGTCAAATATGTCAAAATCTAATATTAGACCCACAGATGTCACAGTGGAAATACTTTGCTGCACCAGAGGGTTTTTTTTCCGACAGGCATAGATATGAATTGTTTACATTTCATTTGTAAACGGAAAATTATGCAAACAAGTAGATTAAGAGATTTAATTATTATTCAACATTTTGTTCAGAACATTTCTTTAAAGTCTTCCTCCACGATATGATACATGTGATACGTTATTTTTGCCACTTGCGTCGTTGAGTTTAAAAAACATTTTTAGAGGATTATAAAATGCCGCTTGCAGGTCGGAGCGCACGCATTTGTAGTATTGTTTTAACTGATGCCGTTCTTTTTAAGCATTATAGGATCAGAGCAGACGCCACATCTCTCTTTCTGCACCACAGAATAGAGTATTCACTGTAACTCATAGCTAAAACCTGACTTTGCCTATAGATACAAAGGGTTAAAAGGACTTGTTTCCTTGTTCCAGGGGAAACACCCTGGAGAAATATTTGACGGGTTGGAGCAAATAATTAACAAGAACATTGTTTTAATCTCGGATGGTTGTCATTTCAACACGGTTAAACCAGAAGCCGAGGCCTCTACGTCCTTCTTGTATTTCTCTTAACTGCTCACCTGGCTGGTAAATTCTCAACATTCTTCATTGTGTTAATCATTAACGTAATTTGTCATTATGAACAGCCACTCCCTTTTTTTAGACTGAGTCACCAGGTCTTAATATGCACTTACTTGTGTGAGTAAACTTCTGTACTTCCTTTACGAGATCTTCAAACAGAAGGAGTAGCCGCACGTATTGTGATATATTTAGCTGGGTGTGAAAAACTGGCTTTTTAATAAACAGCCCACATATACGCAGAAAGACACTCGGACCTTCTTTAAAACCTCAAGGCCTGGGGGCCAAATCCAACCCCAAGTCATTTTATGTGGACTGTAAGTTGTTTCCCATTTTAATTTACTGTCAATTTAAAGTGATAACTATATCACTCAAATGCCAATATCCAGAAATAAAAGGACTAAAGTGTACAAAAAATTGCCTGCCAATGGAATGTCTGTTCACACATCAGAACACAGAGATTATATATTTTTAATTTGATGTTGCCAAAATCTGGAAGTGATACAAATGGAATAATTGAATGATTTGAAATTGTGATGTCTAATTTGAAATAGATTGCTAATCGTGTTCAACACTAAAGTAAATTGACATAAAAGGCATTTAACATGTACACAGAAATCCCTAGGACACAATAAAGGGAATGATTATTAACAGGATACAAATACACTCAAACACTCTCAATGTCAAATGAAATTGTGTTTCCCTGTATATACATGAAGCCAAAGGCACCATTTTGTAATAATGTTTTGTCAATAAATGTGTTCAGACAAGGTTTGATGAAAGAATCCCAGTTTGTTTGTCTTTACGACCCTGAAGAGACGGCGTGTTGCACCAGCTTCTACCCATCTTTTATAGGTTTTGTCGCCATAAATTGTCAAATAATAATGTTGCAATAAAACATGCCTTCATGTTGGTGGTAAAAAGGTATGCTAAATAAGACACACACACACACATTAGGGAAACTATGTGTGGGAGTTCCATCCCTCAATATCAACTGGAGAAGAGAATGTGAAAAATGCAACTTGATTTGGATGTAGATCTTCTGCCATCATTTAAATGTCTGAGCATTGTCTGACAGCTGTTCCTCCTATCATGTCGACATTTTTGACATGCATCGGAAGCAGGTTTTGCAGAGACCCCTGGCAGGGATTTAGGCTATAATCACATTTCTTTGTAGATTAACTCCCTTCTTCCTCTCAGGAGATTACGTTCTTTGAGGTTTTTGTTTGACAATTAATCCTTCCAACATGCTGTGTCCTCTTCTTTATTGAAGATCCAAAGGGTCACCTTCACCCAAAATACAATGTCCTCCAAAATCTTGAAGACAGTGTAGCTGTAGGTTGTTTCCCAACCACATGACTATGGATAATCTACCATCAGATTACACGTGAAGCCACTGATATGTTCGAAGCAGTTCAAAGTTCCACTGGAAAAAATAGAGCTTTTGAGCTAATGATCTATTTAGGATTTTGGTCATTAATCCTGTTGATGCAGAAAAAGCTTAGTAATGGGAGAGAATGTTAACTATATTATCAGCATATTTGCTCGCTCAACCGGTTACGATTCTTCTGTGCTAAACCATCTTTCCAGCTGGATGATGGAGCACAAAATAACTTTATTTGTGATTTGGCACACGGGGGATCTTTTTTTTTCTTATCCACCACAGCAGCAGATTAAGTTTCTGCAATTGTTCTCGTCCACAGTTGTTGATATTATTTACCGCTCTAGAAGAATCTGTTTTGATTTTCTTTTTAGGACGCGTACGGACCACAGAAGGTACTTCTATTGACTGGTTACAATCAGTGATTGTGGTTTGGTCTGATTGCAACAGCCCAGGCGTCTTCCTGAGGGAACGCAGCTTGAGTCAAACAAATCACTACAAAAAAAAAGAAAACACAGAATAATATATACTGTATTTAAGGAAACATCCAGTTAGAATCAGTCAAACATTTACACATGCATATCGTACACATCTCTAAAAAAAACAAAACGACTTTCTTAACCATGCCAGTAAAACGTATAGACAAATAACCATTAACTTTAACCTTATATCTGCATATTATGAATCTGGCACTGACCCTTAATAATAATAACTTGCTATCCAGTAGTGCAGGTCCAACCTTTTCTTTATTTGTACCGCGGACTGGTTAAATGTCAGGATTATATTCACGGACCAGGTTTCAGATAGTATACAAGTTAGTAATTCTTATTTGTAAAGCGCCTTTAACAGTTTATTTGAGTGTCTGAACAAGAAGGAGCTGTCTCGCCTACAGTTAATACAAATCTCTGCAGCGAAGATCTGACATGCTCTAGTAGGAGGACTCGCATGTCACAGACCCTTAACACGACCCAGCTTCTTTCAGGATCAGTTTTAAAATTAGTTAGTTAGATAAAATAGTAAACCGGAACAGGTAGTTGGGGGAGCACTGTTATAGTTTATTAAGCCGTCAAAATGGCCGACTGAATTTTAAATATCTGTAGGTTTTATGGGAATTTATATTGGTCACCATTGGCCCTATCCCTTATGTACTTATTACACACAAATCCGATTTTGAAGATTGAATGGAGTATGTTTGCCGAGTAAGAGTAGGGATAAGTACTAATACCAGTAACCGTAATGTCTCTTGTTTTGACATACACGCTACTAACCAGACCGAAAAGCAATGCAGCTTATGGTTTTGTTCCCCCACGTAAAAAATGACAACCAACATGATTATATAACAAAAAGCTTTACACATGCACAATGGGGCCCAAGATTAATTCTGACAGAAAGCAACACAGTAAATGTCTGGTGCAATGATTAAACATTCCCTATCTATTCCCCATTTAGGAGTTTGTTTTATATCCAGGTGGAGTTGTACTTGAAGGCAGATTAACTGCATCTTAAATTCACCACCCATGCCCTTAAGCAACTCTCGTTCAAGATTCTACAAATCCTGCTTTAAAACAAACCACTGATTAAGTGACTCTTGCTATTATTGTCTAAAATATAGGTTTAGTTATTATTTACTCTGTTTACAGTAGTTAGCTGTAGGTTCTGAGGTAGACCATCTATTGTATCTGCAGCTTCATCTCAGAATATGAATGTTTCAAACGGCACAGATACACGTTACGATGTGACCACTAGGGAGGAGTGATCGGTCTCTTCTGCTCTAGTGAGACCAATTAAAAAATGTTTTTATATGATCTGTATTTAAACCTGCGCCAACAGTGGGCATGCAGATGTTGATTCGCAGCTGTTCCAACAAACTGTCTCAACCTGTCTATTTTCCCCTCAGAGCTTTTCACACTCGCAGCTGGATTTTTTTTTTTTATTATTTATATCATCAAGAGAGTGCTCTTGATGCGGCCAGACAACATGTTGCCACACACACACTCACACACACACACACACACACACAACACATCATATAGACCAGGAAGTGGAACGAGAAGTGCTTCATGGTTCAGTCCATGAAAAGATAAACAAGGGTGCTTCAGCAGCAGTGAGTCCTGCAACTGTTTTGTGTTTTGAAGCCGCAAACAAACATTACCCAAAAAGGCTTTAGGCAACAGAATGACAGTCATTGTGATGCGGAACTTATTTTGGTCATCACACCACCACGTCCTGTTGACATTTAAATTTTGACACGTGCCTCATACAAAACCTTCGCTTCTGCACTGATGTATGATTGACTTTGTTTTTTCCAATCCATTTGTGTTAGAGCTGGAATCTATTTTCTCCTTGATAGGATTGAATAAAAGTCATTTAATCACTTACATCACTTTTTTACCTTTTGATTATTTAATGCAATGCAACATCAAAAAAACATTTTAAGCTATTTTACTCCACATAAAACGCATCAACAAAAAGACAAATTGGGTGAATGTGATTTGTCTACGGCGAATGGAGGAAAATGATTGAATTGAATGCCTGAATTTTGCGGATTATTATTCTCTTTTTTTCACTCCAGGAGATTTGGTATCTTGGTTCGAATCACCTCTGAAAAGGGAAAAAAAGATCTACATATATAGATGGATAGTATTTATTTATATTACCCATTAAAACTATATTTACAAAAAACCTGAGGACACAGTGTTTCTTTTACCTTTAATTGAGAAAGAACTTTAAACACAGCAGTAAAACGGCTGGATAAAACCTTTACTACTGAACCCATCTTGAGGTTGTGCTTTACGAATAAACTAATGAAGCGAAATCAAACTATCGTCCTTGGCACATTAACTCAATGTTTATTATGTATTATAAGTCGTGGACTAAATGCAGTTCACATCCAGCATTCATAATGTTAGTGTGAAGTCCATCTCATGGTAATAATGTAGTTATGAAGACTGAAATAACTAATCAGACATATCATTTATGCTTAGTTTGAAAAGGGTCGAAGGCGACAGGCAAGAAAGTGACCCATGTCTAATGTTTCTACAAGTGACGTGAGATTTTATTTTGAAAAGATAATCAAATGTCAATTGGTTTTGTTATCCAACCTTTTTAATATGAATCATTGCTTAGTCGAGTGAATGTTAAATTTATTGGATTAGGTAATAAAGCTCCATGGATTAAGTTATAGACCCTCATCGATGTCAAACAACCTTGTGGTCATTTATTTCATAACCATGAACACTTTTGTAAAACTTGCAGCCTAAAGCTTTCCAATGTTCTCTACATAGAGCTGTGAGATCTATAACGTCCCACAAGTGATCTTTTGCTCTTGCGTTGATGATGGAGTGGCGTATGCTAGCTGGTCGTGTAGACGCTCTGAATACCAATGAGTCCGGTGTGACCGGCGTTCAAGGTTAAATATCGAACGTTCCGTCGTTTTCGCCGAACGGAACCGCCGCTGACGCTCCGCCACGGTCGCTCGCAGCCTCGCAGCTGTAACCTAAATATCTGGAAGAAGGAGGGAGAAGAAAAAAAAAATATGGTGATGTCACCTCTACGTCTGCCTCTTCCCCCTCTCTTCCTCGCTCACTCTCCTCACCCGGCGGTGTGTGATGGTGCTTCTGGCGGACGATCTGCTCGAGGTAGGTGCTCGGTTTACATCCCCGTGCTGCACACTCGCATGCTGCATCCGTCCTGACCTCCGCTAGGTTTCATGTGTTGGATTCTAATTCTGCACGATCAAGAAGGTCACTCCTGACTTTGGAAGTGTTCTCTTTTACTGCCACCACCAGCATTCTTCTATATTTACATGACATCGTTTCTATCTTTATTGTATCCTCACGCTCTCGCCGTGTGTGTGTGTGTTTTTTTTCGGTCCGCCACACACCAAGCTGCGATGTTTTAGCCTACGATGGGATTGACTCTCTTTTTGAGGTCACCGGTGTCTCCTTGACACGGCAAGAGTTCACGCTTCCTCTTTTTTCTCATCAGCATTCCCGTCCACATGTTCCTCCGGTAGATAACGCACACGAGCGAGTGCTGAGTCACCCAGTTGCAAAAGATTGATGCCTTTTTTTTCTTTTTTTTTGTTTAACAAGGTGATTTCAGCAGATAAAAGCTTCATAGCGAGCCAGCTCGCAATATCTCAGGATGAGTGTTCGGCTCTAACATTGGAGTTGATAGTAGCACAAAAAATATAAAAATATATCACAACGTAATAATCTAATAACAGGTTGCATGTTCTTTTCAGCTGATCAGCCAATGGGTTTTCACATGCGTTTTCATTGTTGGCACTGGTGTTATGATAAACTGGTGTTATTAATGTTATAATATAATATTATCCCTGCCAAGTTGGGGTGTAAGAAATAAATGGATAGACTTTGATGGCGCGTCACATGTTGATTTTGACAACAGCACTGTAATGGGTTTAAAAAAGTACACGCAATTTTTGCTTTTAAATCCTATTTTTGTCTTTGTCATAGTTATTCTGTTATTTATATTTCAAAGCGTGTATTAAAAAATTTTTTTAATTTACAATTAACACACAAATTAATTGCAATGATGACTGAGGACAAGAGGATACGGTTGACTGCTTTTTAGGCATATTTTGTTGTTTAAGATACATTTAAGTGGTTACGAATTCATCAAGAGTCGTTCGGCCTGTAAATTATGCAATGCTAAAGTAAAGTACTCGGAAAATACTAAAAAATAAACCGTATAACTCATTATCACATATAACAGACTTTTGTCAGTTAACACCCTAACTGCCAAGGAGGTTATGTAGTCGTCTGTGTTTTCATATATCCGTCTTTCTCTCTACTTCTTGGAGAAAAATACCAACAGATTTCAGTGAAATTTCCACGGACACTTGCTTACCCATTGAGCTTGTTGCCATCCACAACATTTTTTTTTGCTAAAATAGGTTTCAAATATTATCGATGAAATGTAGCGCACCATTGTTTTTATAACAACAGACAGCGACTGCATTAATCTTTCATTGCTGTGCAGGACACAACACAAACACTGAAGAACACAACACCATTGCAGTGAGTCACACGTTGACATTGGTACATCAGCACTTTTGAGTCATCTCATGGTGTCTAGACTGAACCTGATCATGTGATCTACTAGTAGGTAGCAACACGCCAATTCATGACAAGCATACGAACATCTACTAGTTGGCTTTGTGTTCGTCAACGGCTCGAAAAAGCACAATGGCTCTTCTACTACGAGGGATTTGACAGGATGACGACGTCCTCCGTTCTATATCGGAGCCTGAGAATCCCCTCAGTTTGTCTTTGGGGCCACTGCCAAGCCACATGTGAAGGATTCCCTCTGAGTTTGCCCTCTATCTTTGGCAACGGTTCACAGCTTTTAGCTCACAGTCTGCCAGGGCCAAAGTGCTGTACTTTTGGTCAGCGAGCCAACAGGATACAGGGAGGTGTCATAGAAAATATATTCTTAGAATAGTGCAGAAGAAAATATTCGGCTCTATTCAACGTGGTTGTTTTTTCAAGTGTTTTTACTAAAGGTTCGCAGAACCCTTTAGGGGGGGTCATTGTTTAGTTCCTGATTGTACAGAGCTGCAATTTTCTTTTGATTGACAGACCGTAAAACATACAAATTCAGTTGTTTTCTTGTGAAATGTTGTGCTACTCATGTTTCGTAACCTAGTTCCACAATTAGTTAGAAGTGGTTAGATTGTGCAATACATCGTGAAGAGTCAAGAATTTCTTCATCTTCATTTCTTTATATTAATAAAGTATATCTAATCTAATCCAATTTCCTAGTTTGACACTAAAAAATGGGAAAGATGAATTAAGATTTTTCTTGATTTCAGCAAACTTGGTCACCTGAAGAGAAATGAAGTCAAACTAAACAGATTTCTTGACCTCATCGTCACTTTTTGTTACTGCACATAGACAACTTAAGTATTTAATTAGGATTTGACACATCATTGAAAAAGTCTTTAACTATCAAGTCTCATGAGAACGCACAATAAATAAGAGAGTGTGTCCCATTGTTACTGAGTCATCATTTAAGGCAACAAAAAAATAATTATTATGCATTTTAAAGATATACTGGCAGCGTGTATCTCTTAATTATAATTTGGAACAAGGAACCATCTTATCTGGAGTGAAAACCAACCACCATGCATCTATTTTAAAAGTCCTAAGCTCTCGGTCAACCCACTGATTCTCTCTGGACAAGCTAGTGGAGGTTTTATTACTCGATGGGGGAGGATCGGCTTTTATAGCGGCCGGACTGGAATAATTTGTTTTATCAGGGCGTCCACTCAAATCTGCAATCAGGCTAAGTGGCCGTCTATGGTGCGTCTCAAAGCATCGGTGAGCTGGCCAACGCTACAGTAACCTGTGAAGCATGATCAACAGATGGCTCCTCTTGAATCGTATTTAATAAACCGCTCTTTTGATCAACGTGACAACAAAAGGAAGGTTTGGCTAATTGAATCTGCTACAAAGCATTTGTTCTAGGTATGATAGAGTAGACGGTGTGTGACAAGAAGGTATTATTTTAACACTTGAGTAATGGTGGTGTGTTGCATTAACAAGTGTTTCTAATATAAACAAGTAAACAAGTATACTTAAAGAGGTAAAGTATACTATAAATATACCAATTTAATTCTACTGCTTGCATAGGAAGCTCCTCAAGATGGATGACCCATCTAAAGATGCTCCAGAAAAGGCCTTTAGAAATCTGTATTTAACTCAACACCTGGTTCTGTTTCATTCTGTAAATTCATGCTGAGGAACCAAAAACCCCAAATACCAACTTAAAACCAGCTTTGCCTAAATAAATATGAGACCTATGAGGCAATGGTGGGCAATTCAGTTTCAGTCTCTGTCTAGCCTTAATATGGTCGTAAAAAAAACCTTAAAATGTCATGACGTTTAAAAATAAGCTATACTTGTTGTGCATTATTTCATTTATAGAAAAACGTTTGTTTATTTCATGAAAGTTACCATTATTTGTCCTGTCTGAATCTGGAGCTTGGATGGAAGTAGCTCTGTTCATCATTTCAACAAAACAGTTTTGTCGTTGAATTCCATTCTTGAAGCAAAGATATAAAATACGTTGGCAGAAAAGTGTGATAGTATTTGTTCCTATCTTTCTCATGAATTGCTGCGATCACACCAACTCCTTATCGGGTGCAAATACGACTGTCATTGAAAGTCATGTTGATGCCGCAGTCGACACTATTTCTTTTGCCGCATACTCTTTCTGCAGCTGTCATGTTCAATATCAGAAAAATCAGAATTCTATTTTCCGAGTGCATTGGTGCGAGTCTGCTTGGGGAAAAAGAGCGATAGAGGAGTGGGCCTGGTGTATGTTTCCTTAAACATTAGACCCATTGTGTGAAAATGAACAAAACTGAATCTATTTTCAAAAACAACTCTCTGACTCACAGGAGTGAGCAAAAACACATTAGAAACGTTAGACCTTGAACACTCTTCGAAAAGTTGTTTTTTTTTCTCATCATCTCCATGTGTGTTTGCAGGAATGAAGACGCTGAGGCTTTACTGATCCCGGTGAACGATGGAGCCCTCGTCTGAGAACCAACATGAGACCGAGAAAACTCTGGTGAGTCTTCTGTCACGACACAACTGACGTTCATGCCCGATTTATGAATTAAAATTTAAAAATGTTTTGTATAATCTTACATTTCACATCTTTTTAATCATTACATTAAGGTGGCTATGAATGAATTCTGAAAGGCAGTTTTCCTAACACTATACTTGCTACTGTGACCTTCCTATGGAGGTTACAACCGGTTAATTATATATTTAATTTGGACTTAATTAAAAAAAAAAAAAAAGGATGACGGGGCCTTTATTTACTCTCTTGATGTTCTACATATTCATGTGTAATCATAGTTCTAAGGGTTTTGTTTTCTCTCTCAATATGTTATACCTTTACTAACTAAAAAAGGTGATGAATATTTATGACGCCAATAATGATGCCTAACAACACCAGGATTACCATGAAGCTATTTAATATTCCGACCTCAATTCATCTATTCCATCTTGCTTTATTTTTCCTCCGCTTCAATGGGGTCAATGAGGTTAGAGCCTCTTCCAGCTACTTGTAGGCAGGAAGATTACCACGTCATCGCTGGACATAAATAGACAACTGCTACACACACTTGCATGTGTGGATAGTTTAGAGCAGGTTTTTAGGTCGCATAATATACATCGACTGTGGGGATGAAGTGGTGTTAAAGAAACAACAACAATACACCGATGTATATCGATATTTTTTTCACGTTATTGTATCCATATTAAACAGCACTGCATTGATTTAAATTACATTTTTATATGGTTCATATTTCAATACAGATGGTAAAAAAAAATGTATTTCATTTTTAACAATTAACATGCAAGAGTTCATTTTGGTTCTTCCATTAAACTTGCTGCTAAAGGGACAATGAAATCCTGGCAAGATCTCAGGCAATGACTGAAGACGAGAGGATACAGGCGGCTATAGTTCCTTTTAAAGCTGATGTTTGGACATATTTACTTTCAGTCCTATTACTTTGACCATAAGAAAGCAAAAAATCACAAGATGTCACTAAATTTCAGTTTCCCTTAAAAACTAAAAATGATACATGTACCCAATGTAAAGTGTGAGCTGAATATATCGTATCGAAACATATTGTGACATTAGTGTATCACTGAAGCCCTAGTTAGGATGGCTGTGTTGTCAAAACCGAAAATAACCCAATATATCATGAAGTAAAAATAACTTTTTAACTATAACCATTTTAAAAATATTAATAATAGTCCATACATTTTGTATGAGTATGTGATAATATGACATTAACTTAGCTTGTAAACAAATTCATTTATTTTTAATGATGTTTTGTTATGCAACAATTATAATGGGGAAAAAGAATAACACATTTAACCCAAGGCATGATTAAAACAAAAGAGAGACTATTTATTTTAGACATGTTCAGTTAACTACCAGGAACATTTTATATGATCAGTTTTTGTAGTGTTTCTCTGGCAACACTTTGTCAAAAATCTGGCATAAATAAATCGTTGACCTCTGGATGTTTTTTGGACTGCAGGACGAAACCGGAGTGACTGGCTGCAGAACAAATGGTTCCGCACTGCGTTTAATTCCAACTTTATTTTTGCAATAGTAAATTATATTTTTTATAAACAGTGGACATCATTTGACAAACTTTGTGTCAGTGCGACGAGGGGCGTTTGATTTACTCTATGGTGCTCACCTTCTATCAAACCACTCTGAGACAGGTGTCCAAAGCAGAAGTTGTATTGCTGGCTTAAAACCAACTACGAGTTGAGAAGAAATAAATAATGGTAATAAAAGATGCTGCAGAATTCTAAGGGACATTAATACAATTAATCCAATCAGTCATTTTAAGGATAAAGCAAGTCAATTATCCTTTTTCTACTTGAGAGCAAAAGGCTATAATAAAATGATGTTCGCATATTTATCATCTCCAGACTCATGACACATAATTGAACAGTTGGTGATTAAAGTGCCACGTCTGAGATTCTCTTGTGCTCAATTTAATCTTATAGAGGTCACTGCAAACCTGACTGAGCGCGACAGTCGCTCATAACTGGTGGAAGTGTTTGTCAAGGATGGAGATGGATGGAAAGTTCTTGTTATGAGGGACTTTCCTCCTGACATCGGATCGATGACGATGATGGACTTCATCAAAACTCTGACGCCTGTATTTCATGTTCTGAGTTAAAGGTACTGGTGACCTGTGATTCATGGTAGGGTCTGAGAAAGGCTGATTCCCCAAATCCAAAAGTTTGTTGTTGGAACACAAATGAGCCATTCTCCCAGTGCAAGGACTTGGTCTGTTACTTGTGTCTTGAAGGCATCGTGTGCTGCCAAAAATTGTAATGACATTTCCTGATTAAACAAGGCTGGTTTCCTGAATATCAGATCATCTTCATCTTGATTAGACCGAGACTACATTTATTTAGCATTTAAAATGGGTTTAAATCAGGTCAGACAAAAGGAACATTAAATGAAGAAGGAACAAGACTAACTTCTCTTTGGTCGGGTTTTTCATGTCTATGTTTATTTAAGATACTTCCGTGTTTTTAACTACGCTCTTCTAACTAAGATTGGCATCAGGTGATGTTTACTGCGAGTTGTTT
This sequence comes from Callionymus lyra, assembly GCF_982586985.1. Lineage (NCBI taxonomy): Eukaryota > Metazoa > Chordata > Actinopteri > Syngnathiformes > Callionymidae > Callionymus > Callionymus lyra. The sequence continues at coordinate 19,772,170 of NC_141820.1, forward strand.
AAACAGTAATGGCTTAAAAAAAAGTACACAAAGGTGTTTATTTTACAACTTTGTTTGTCATGTAACTGTGACGGTTGATTTGATCATAACATGATCTCTTTGTAGAATCTGTGGTTGTGATACAAAGTCGTATGACTGCATGATACCAATCTTATCATTTCTTTTCAGTTTTCACACTGTGTCCTTGTGACTGTCAGAAGGTTTATAACTGAGCACATAATAGCCGAGCTGAGGATATTTGGTCTGAGCTCGGATATTAAATATTAAATCTCAAACTCTTACTCTGACTCACTCACATGTTTCAAATGTTAAAGTCTTCCTCTCCAAGATGCAGTAAGTCCCTCATCATGACCATATTTTGAAGTTATTACTTTATAAAGTTCTCCCCTGTCTGAAATCTCAGCGAACGAGAGGTTACGAGAGCGGATTCCATTATGACTCCTCCTCCGGCCAGCTGTAAGCCACTTTGTTTATACAACGAGTCCCTTGGAGGTGGAGATTTCCAGTATTGATGGCACGAGGTGACATGTTTTTAGCAAAGTGGCTCTGCTTATTGTAACCAAAATGTAATTACAGAAACAAAGTGGGCGGGGCTTAGGTACATTTTCTAAGGTAAATATTTCAATGAAAAGAGAGTTTTGTACAAACTGAAAAACACACATACGGATGAGTACAATAAAAGGTCCAAGATCTGTTTAAGACCCGCTTAAATCAACACTTTATTTGACCTTTAAATGTTTGATAGAAAATGAGAGCATGTGAAGTTATTACCAGGAACAACTTGGTATTTCTCGCAAATACTGGGAATTCTCAATAAATACTTGAATAGTGAATTTAATTTACTAAGAACTTTCACTTCCAGATTTTATGTTCAGTTACTCAGCCAGTTGAAAGGTCAATATCCACGTGTATTGTTTTAGAAATCAACAGTTTCTGAAATTATTTTTGAGAAAAGCAGGAAAAACGAGAGTCTGAACGGGTCGTAGAGGTTTGTCTATTCTGTGTTTGAGTTAAAAGTTACTGTATTTACAGTTGGTGTTCAAAATAAAATCACGTCGGGCTAACGTCTTCCTCCCATTATTTGTTGGCTGAGACTTGAATCCTTTGCTTTTGTGCAACCAACCAAGAACCAAGTCAAGGGTCCGGAGAGGTTGTTGTGGTTTTGTAGGATTACGTCATGTTTTCAAACAGAGTAAATGCCACTGAAGTGCCCTTCAACTGCCTCCAACATGGAGCCCGTGTTGCTGTTATCCGTTTCTCCCCTGCACCCAAAAAGAATCTGGGTCAGCGATGAGCTTCAAGTGATGTTTCTACATTATGTAATAAGTCATGCTATTTGTCCTGCGTAAGCACGATTCATATTTTTAGGGAAAGATTCTGTATTGCGCCGCCTCCACAGCTTGCACAGCAAAGAAGAATCATACTTTGTCAGCAACAATTATAATGAGCTGCGTGCTTTTAACCAGGGAATAAAGTCATTTAATGGTTTTCAGTTGTGTTTTTTTAATATATTTTTGGTTTTAAAAAGATTGTTAATATACTTTCAAGAGGGTTTTCAGGAAATATATTAAATATTCATATTTTGGTGATTTTAAAAGATGTTTATTCAGCCGCTGTCTCTGGTCAAATAAAAAAAAGGTTGATGTGATGTCAACAGGCGAAGTAAATACGTCAATATAAGTGTGATGGTTTTTCACTTGGATAAAGTTAGGGGTGATGAAACTAAACTTGATAAAGATTAGAGAGATTTACAGCTGGACAACTTTGAGAATCTGACTTATAGTAACACAGAAATGTCTTTAAAATGAGTCTATGATGCTCATGGAATACTAAACACACTCTGGTTTTAATACAGCATATTTTAATACTACATTTATATGATTGACGTGTTTTAAAAAATCTATGCTGATAACAAATGCATGATATTCTATGTTTAAAAAAAGCTCATTAAATTGAAAAAGAAGCAGAGTTGTATGTATATATATATATATATATATATATATATATATATATATATAATGTCATTTGCGGAGTCCTATGCACTTAACAGATTTATATGAAGCTGTAGTAAATATATAATGAAAAAAGAACTTGAGAGACACGTATTTGTTGCATCAGAGTTAATAAGCATACAGCGTTCATTGCCGTGTCTTTAGCAAATACAGAATATAAGAGCAAACAAACATCTCCTCCACTAAAATAACATCAAACAGGCCAAGATATGAGTTCATAAAACTTCGTACGGCACATAGAGGTAAATGACAACGCGTCTTGGAACCGAACAACAACTACTACGTTCATATCCTCGCGAGACCAATCGAAAGGATAAATAAGTAAGTCATTTATATTTGTAGAGCGCAATAACCAGCTCCTCCGTTTCTGGAGGAGATTGAATGAATCTATCTGCCATTAGTACCAAATGAAAACATAACAACGATAGTAATGCACACTTGGCTTACACGAGTGCTACACCAAGATACATCTGAGCCGACAAAGCTACTCAAATCCACTGCACCTGTGATGAAAACCGCGAGGAATACTAACATACGGTTGCAGACAAACCACTGGAATCAGAACCACAGACACGGCCACAACCGGAGGTCATTTTCTGCTGCGTTTCAATACCAGATGGTTGTAATTCTACTGTTATATGGTGTAAATTATATTGATATAAGTAAGTAAATAATGGTTATTTCTAGACCAGGGTCCCAAAGTAGATCAGTGTAGTTGAAATGACCAAGTTAAAGTTGGGGTACATATTTTCAAAACGTTGAATACCTGCATTTTCAAGTCAAAAGTCTGATCCCCTCTTTCATAAACAATTTCCCGAAGGAGATCGCCAGAGGGATCAATAACGTTTATCTCATCTAATCTAATTGGCAGTTGAGTTTGATTGACATATCTCTGTCCAATCATCTGACAACGGATTGGTCAACAGTACCGTTTGTTCCATTGGTGACTTTAAACAGTAGTACGTGCCGAAAACTGGAAGTACTCCGAAAATATTCCAGGTAATATTACGAGATCTTCCAGTGTAGACGGCTGACTAACTCCGCTCTGGAAGTCAAAAAATGAACGGATTACTCTGGAAAATAATCCCAACCCTTAGTCAATGAGTAGAAAATGAGTGGATTTGGAATTTTGGTCAAATTAAAATATCACTTTGAAACATTTCACGCTTTTAAGGCCGTTTTAGTTCCAAGTCTCTAACCGACCCTTTGTTCAAGCAGCAGGAAAACTGACTCCACACTAGTAGACGATGTTCTTGCTAAGATAAAATTAGACGTTCATACAAGTCAAAGCTCCGGTAATTGACTTGTGACTGTTCAGTGAGTGTAATCCTCATTGTTGTAAGCAGCTCCCACGAGTCGGGGGGGGGGAAGGGATTTTAGACTTTTACCTGTAACGCAACAATCACCAGGATCTTTTGTTGCTTTTCTTCCTGAGCTTTGGTTTTTTTTTTTTTTTTCATAAACGTCAGCCGACCCTGGACAAGGACGTGGTGGATGCTGACACAAATGCCCAAATCGACGCCTTTGTGTGGATTTCGATTTTGCACAGCGGTGATTCTTTTATGCGTGGTTGAGAAGCAGGAGGGATGATGACATCAGCATTCTCTTGAATTATCTTTAGAAAGGTTTCGACTGGATATTGCACGGCATTATGCTAGAATGTGATGAGATTATCCTTGAAGAGGTTATAGACATTTTTGAAAAGGAAAAAGAAAAAAGAAAGAGATTCATGGCCACGTGTTACGTATTTGCTACCAAATTTGTTTTCTATTGAGTTTGTTATGCACCATTTTTTTTAAACATTATCTATGTGTTACATGGTGTGACTTTATAACATAGAGCTACAGTATGTCGTGACATAATGGCTTCATCCATAAGACAGCCTAGTACTATGACATGGGCAGGAACCGTACAATGCACAAGCGTTTAAGTAACACAATATCTGGAAATTTAATTTCATCTAAACCATCAGAAGAATTGTTGTGTGTTTTGCTTCCAAAATAAGAGGAATGTGGTGTAAATAATGTCAAATATCGGTATTTACACAGTATGGGTTGTGAGAATAAATGGATACACATTTACGTTTTCCCACCGTATTAAATTGATATTCTACTAGTTTTATTTTCAAGATTGTTTCATCCTTTTTTTGTTCATTTATATCAAATTAGTGTGTGTGAAATTAAATAGTTTATTCTTATATTCAAGGCTTTTGTTCATTTTTGTGTTGCAATTAACCTTCTAGCCGCGGTTATTATGTCCTCCGCATCTATATGAAGAATATAATCCTGGCGATGACTGAGGATGAGAGGATACAGCCGCTGCTTTAAAAGCTGATGTTTGGACAGATTTGGGCTTTCAGTTTTATTACTCCAAACAAAAGAGTGGAACAATCACAAGATGTCACTATAATTCCCCCTAAATCTGAAAATGATCCAAATATATTGCAATATATCATATCTTGATAATAGTGTATTTTAACAGCCCTACCATATGAATATATATATATATATATATATATATATGTATATGCTTATCATTCAGGGGCTGATAAGAATGTCCTTTTTTTTTTGTTCCTTGGTCTGTTTGATAGTTTTTGTCCAAATGTGTTGTCTTTTGTTCTGCAATTGTCTAATTTTGCTTTTGTTTTTCTGTCTCTTGTCCCCTTTTTTTTATTGGTTTCCACCCTCATCTCTGGTCATCCTGTCTGGCTTCTGCTGCTGATGTTGACGCCCACTCTCACCAATGGCAACAACATCTGGTCAACGACACCATGTGGACGGCGATCCACGACTCACCTTCTTTTTTTTTTTCTGGCTCGCTTTTCAACGCCGTTCTCTTTTGTGTTTGTTCTCATTTCCACCACCGCGTGTTGCTAGCACCATGCTGACTTGAAAGAGCACCAGGCCACTGCCGGTAAGACAGCTCAGCACTGGAGGAGACGTTTGTGTTACAGGTTTCTTGGATTAAAACAATTCTGTTGGTTGTCTTGTTTAGAAAATTACATGTATATGTAGGTCATTGTAACAAATTTATTTTGCTTTTAGTTTAAAATGTTAACCATTAAGGATGAGTTTTTATACAAAGAAACTGCCAATAGTTACAATTTTTACAATTTTACAATTTTCCTGTCATGAAAAAGCCTCGAATTGATCAATTGCTTCAACATAAACGTGTTGATGAAGTAAAATTTCATTTAAAATCACCTTTACTTAACCTTAACGGATCAAGCAAAAATAGCATCTTAAATGTAAATTTCAATGATGTCATTTCAAAAGACGGTGTCTTTGTTAATTTTAAAAAATGGATTTGCAAACCTGTATTTTTATCATTCATTTAGATGCATTGGTCTAAATGATTTGAAGCTAATCATACTTTTTTTCGGACATAGAAATAGTCCATGTTTTCATGGAAAATGACAAAAAGCTTTATCTTTGCACCTGCACTATGTTATTCATATGAACCGTTTCAACCTTAAATACATTGTAAGTAAGTAACAATGATATGAATATGACCTTAACACCAAAAATATACAATGGCAATATTAAACTATTTATTGCAGTTATTTTTTTCAATTAAAAAGTGTCTCTTAACAGATATATTTATGCGTTTTATTAATATTTTAGTCACTGTTTTTCCATATGGGGGCATAGTTGTGTGTTAGATGGTGTTTTACATATCTATAAAAAACCATCAACCTAAAGGCTATGAATCGGATTAAATCACTAACCATGAGGCACTTTGGATAGTTGTTGCTGCCACAGGGGGGTTTGGACCTACAGATGGACGATAGGTCGGCAATTAAACTCGCTAATCAAATCACCAGGGAGTAGAATTTCCAGGACGAAATCTATTCAGTCTTCTTCCTGCTCTGGCACTTCAACTCACTTCTGGCCTGAGGGAGATCTCCAGAGGGATCAATAAAGTTTATATATCCATCTATCTACATTGAAGGAAGATGATGAGCTGGATGACTCGTTGAGCTGGAGCTAAAAAAAACCAACATGATTTTCAGTAAACAACATGATTTAATCTGGACGTCATTCATCAATGTACTGTACATGCATGACTAGCTTTAGGAACCATCTGATATTCTATACATCACCCCCGCCTCTCTCTCCTCCTGTGTCCAGCTGCTGTAGTCGGCGGTGATGAAAGCCTCCTTCTGACCCCGGGCAGGATGAGCCAGCGGCAGGTGAAGGAGCGCGACAAAGAGAGGGAGAAGGAGGCAGGACTCCAGACTCCCAACAGGGAACACATCGCTCCTCCTCTATCTTCACTCAGTCCTGGCGTCAGCTACACCCACGGTAGGGTCGCAGTGGAACCTTTTTTATTTTATTGTCGCACTCTTTCTCACGTGTTGTGTGTTTTTGTTAGGATCTGTGGGATGGTTGGTTGTGTGTTGACAGAACTCTTTCGTTATTGTTGTTATATGTTTACTTTTTTATTTGCTTAATCTTTAAACCATCACACTATTTTATCTTCTATATTTCTTTATATTCTCCTTTTGGGGTATTTTTTCAAGTCTACTTTTGTGATTTTATATCTGAACCAAATTGTGATAGTTTAATTTATTTTTAATTAATGAACTTATGAAGCTTTTTTTTTTTTAAAGAAGATAAATGCAGTAGTTGACTATAATCTAATGTCATTAAAAAAAAATGTACATTGGAAATTGTGTTTGCTCAGTCCATGAAACGGATGATTAAACATTTACATTTCCAAAAATGTAACCCAAAAAATGTCTACAGACACGCTGTTTATTGTTGACATTATTTAGTATTTTCAAGAATATTACAAATTTTGCTACAGCCTTTTTGTTTACCTTACAACCTATTTAAAATCAACAACAATCACCTCACGTACAGAATACAAAACTGATAAAAATGTAATTAAATCTCACGTAACTCAATCCTCGTTTATAAATGCCTGATAAACCATACATTGGTGGATAACTGATAGTTTGTATTTAAATAAAAGGCGACATTGATCAACCATTTCTGACACTTGAGTTGTCTTGCAAATGTCCTGTTAATGCAGCAACTCTATAAGTAGAAGACGAGCGCCCCCGTGTGGAGGTTTGTGTGGGGGCACAATTTTCCACTTTTAAACGGCACAAGGATGAAGTTAAATTTTGTCCTCTGTTATCCGACATGAATGAAGTGTCCCAGTACAGGAGAGAGAGTAAGAAGCTTTGTATCGAATTAATTATTTAATAAATTGTGATGAGATTTCATTTTGTACTGTCAAAAAAAGTGAAATATTCTCAACTTCATGTTTGTCAGATGTAACTCACATTAACAAATAGTATTTCTGCCAAAATGTTGTTTTCATTTCGTTTAATCAACTTATTAATCATGATTTGTTGCATCGCTTCTAGTACAGTTCTCAAAGTCTGCCACTAGAGGGCGCGCGCACAGTAAACACCGATACACTTGATGATCCTTCTCACCGCAACTGTGACTCACCTGGTCCAAAAATAAATGGAGGATTAATACACACCCGGGACAGCAGGCGACGGGGATGTGGGATCAAAACGGCAAAGATTAAAAAAATATTAAAGGCAGCGATGAAGGGTAGTGACAGTCGAAGAGTGAGAAAGCAGGTGGGGTCAGTGTGGATTTAAGATCAGCCTCTGGGATTATGGCCCGGCCAAGTGGGGATAACAACATAGCCACGGGCCGGTCTGTCTCCCTTCTGGGCCGGTGATCCAGCCTCTCGCAATAAGAGCCGATCATTGTTGGTGCAGGTATTCGCTGGACTAAACAAGATGGATGATATTCTGGATTTAGGGGCCGCGCTGATGAACCCACACTGGCTGTGGACTGATCCTGTCTGGGTCGACAACCTCGTGGTTTTAGCATGATCAGGGGATTAAACTGCTGTTAGCTCCTGACCTTGGACACTTCTTAGCATTTGTGTGGAGTTAAAAGAGGTACAGTATCATGACAAAATCATGTTTAAACACAAAGTGTTGCTATTTATCTCCAGATCATGTGGTGTTGTAGTTGTAGCAGTGTTTTCTTTAGCATTGGATAGAACTGCCTCTCAATGCTCACAGGCTCTTCTTCTAATGATGTGACTGACTTTCATATGAAGTTATCCGACTGCTTCTCGCATCTTTGGTCGAGACTTTGGTGAATTTGACTGGCATCAGTGTTCAATGATGTATTTCTCAAGCCTGGTACTAAAGTTCTGGTACTGAAAGGGCAAGAGCTCAAACATGCTTCATTTCAGAGAGATGTTCTTTGAATTACACATGAATTCTCTCTTTGAACACATTACTCTGGACAACATGGAGCTCTGATGGTTGTTTAATGATCTGCTCTGCACTTGTTGTCAGTCTTAGAACAAGTATATCTGAGGCCCCTAAAGATGTTGTGGGAATGTAATTGAGGAACTCCCCTGTCACTCAGGACTCGACACCGTTTGATGTATAAAGATTTTCATCGCTCATTCATTGGATAAACTCTAGACCATAAAACCAAACCTTGGTTTGAAGAGAGGCTGTCAAGGGTCAAAAAAGTTTAGAGTATTTCATCATTTTTTGAGTGAAAATGACCTCATTTAATAACGCTTTGCTATATTCAAAATTCAAGATAAACATGTTCAGTTTGCATAACAACAAAGGGCTGCAAATAACCATTATTTTTGTATTATCGATTAATTTTTTGTCCTTTTTCTACTTCAAATAATAAAAAAAACAAGGTGTAAAAGCATTGATTTACAGCTTTACAGTATATTTAAAAAGTACTGACACAGAGTCATCTACTTAACGTTGAACACGTTTTTCTATTTTGCAGTGGCATTTTGATTTTGAGTATCTTTATCTGAGTAGTTTAGATTTTGTTCGATCCATCTCGGATGTTAAAAAATGTATTAAGAGTATTTTATTAAAATCAATTGAAGATGGCGTTCTACCGGGATCAAATATCAATTTAAAAGCTATGGTTTATTATATATTACTATATATTATCTAAGACATCACTAAACATTAACAACATTAATGAACATAATACATTCAAAGGTAATAAATGGATTAAAAAAGTGTAGGTCACTCTTAATGTTGATTTATGGCAATACTAGGTTCAGTCGGTAGGTGGTGCAGCATTTCATTGATTTACGGCGTGTGCTTCACACAGTAAATAAAATAATCAGATTAAGGGATAGATTCCATCGACAGTACATGGTAAAATACCTGCTTCCTGTCTCGACTCGCTCCGCCCTGAGCCTTGGCCTCGTCCCATAGTGAGATTCAGAGAAAGCAGCTGGTTGGATTTTGTCAAATCCTTTTAGGAAACAAACGTACTAACAATGCAAACATAACCTCCTTAAGTCTATTCTTATACGCCCCCGGTCCAACTTAATCACTCGACACAAGCCACTGCCCTTCGTCTCGACCAGTGTGGTCATTGATTCAGTCCAGACTTCCGGATATAGGGAAGAAAAAGAGATGAGTGTTGCCTTGTTGATCTTTTGTCATCACTCTGGTAAACTCATGACAAATCTATATTTACAGCGGAACCTTTTCAAAATATCTTTGTCACAAGTTGTTTTTCGTTCAATCGCAAAATGATTTTAACACCACAAAAACAAGTTGAAAAGCCCAAAATATATGTTGGTTAACGGATTAAAGAAATAATGACAAAATGCATTTAATATATCCCTTTATTATCTTACATTGTTGTGTGTATTTGATGTACACACACACTTCGACCACCCCACAAAACAGAGAAATAATGATAAAAAGTAGCAACTCTTTTGGTATTTTGACACTGTGTATCTTCGCCGTTTTATTACGAGTGCAGACTCTAATGTTTGTTTCTCTTCATTTAAAAGACGGTGATCTTTTAGGAAGGAGAACCGGCTCATATGTTCACTGGTGTCTTGACTCGTACGGAAGCTGAGCTGCTTGTTTTCATTAATGTATGAATCAGCTTAAAATACTTCTTTCCCATTATTTCACGAAGCTCTCAGGATAGCTTGATAGTGCAACACAGAATTACATTATCGTCACCTCTAAATAGTCTTTTACTTATTTTACGTAAAACATACTTTGTGGACGATGTAAGAGAATTACATACTAAATGTTTATATTCAAACAACTCTTTAATTCATGGTAAACACTATTAACTGTGCTTTGTTTACTGGTCGGCTCATATCTTGCATAAACATAATAATTGAATATATTTTTAATGTGAACTCATGCATTATTTTCACCCGTTTAATTTAAAAATAAATAAATAATGGGAGATATTATCTAAGCTCACATTAAGATTTGTGTCGACCAGATTTTTGCAAGAATAAATAAGCACTATTTAACAGAACTTGGCCGAGTAGAGATAAAAAAAAATTGACGCAGCAGCCCCTCCCAGTGTTTCTGTGATCACCAGCTGCCATTAGTGTCTGGCATTTATTCATCACACAAAGTGACAGACCTGAGTGACGGACCTCTCCATGCACTTCTCATCCCATCTCATGTTGATCTCTATAAAAAATGAAGATTACCCGAAAGCCTTTTTGTTTGAACGAAAAAGGCTGGTGAAATCTGTCGCCAGCGCAGAGACGCAGAAGTTTGTCTCCAGAACCCCAGCCTGTGGCTTCGAAAATGACTCAAAGCTGGAGCATCATCCTGACACCCTGTGCGGACGTCATCGACCCGGTGACTCATGTGCGAGACATGAAAGTAGTAGAAAGGAAAAGGGAGGATGGAGGGCTAACGCTAGCAGAGATGGAGAGTGTCGGGGGAGAGCGAGAGAGAGAGAGATGGAGAGAGGGGTGCAGAGGTAGAGCGTGAGGGAGAGCGAGCAGGAGGCTGCACTGATTCTAACGCTTCAGCATCTGAGCCACTGTGTGTTTGTGTGCATTTTGTTTGTTTTCACTTCGGCTCATTAGCTGCGCTGGACGGACCGGACGCTAATCCGACTCCCCCTCGACTTTCCGCCCTTGACTTTTGGATCCCGCCTCCCAACATTCTCCTCGTCCCCCCCGACGCCCTGGGGGAGAGCCCGCCGGTCCCCATGATGAAAGAGGAGGGCGTGCTGGGGGGTCGCCGCCGTTTTTCGACGTGCGGCGGCACCTCTTCCCTGCGACCCCCGCACCCGGACGGACGCAAACTCATCCGAAACGCGTCCTTCGGGGGCTATAACGACTTGTCACCCCTTTCCCTGCCAGGTGGGTGAAAAGTAGAGGAGAAGACGGTGTCGTCCTTGGAGTGGTAGTGGACAGTAGATCCGGCCCAGTAGATCCTCTAGATCCGTCTGTTGTGGTTCTCTTTAGTTGTCGGAGCTCTTCTGGTGCAGCTGCTCCCACAAATGTGCTCGTTTTGAACCGATGTTGAGTGAATACAAATGTAAGAAGCTGATATTCATCGTTTCTTTTCACTTTGGGAAAACCAGCTGAATCCTCTCGACATCCCAGCGTCATGACTCGCTTGATATTCTTCTAAAAAGCTTCTACGTTTAAAAATTCACGCGATGCCATAACAGGCAAAGAAGAACTAGAGTGAAGTTGTGAGGTTTGAGGCTTTTTTGTTTGTTTTCAGCTTTACTGTGAATCGTAAACGGGTAAAAGCCTCTTGATGACAAGACTATATATCACACGTTTGTCATTTATGACGCGTGGGAGAGAAAGGTGACATTTTGTGATGCATATGGATGAATTTGTGTTACATTACAGCACTTGTCTTGCACTGTTAGAAACACAAATTGTAAATTATTTCTCTCAAACAGATGGATCAGCAGCGTCAGAGACTGCACCAGAGTATTAGTTCGTCATCGAAATGTTTATTAGTTTTCAGTTGACTCATGATACCAGGAATCTCGCCTTCAATTGCCTTTTTTTAATACTAACCAGTGCAAAGATCCAGCACTTAATGTGCTTTACTTTAGTCACCATGGACACCTTTATGAAGACGTCAGCTCTTGTTCATGAGCACATTAGCAAAATCGCATTTGTCATTATAAAATACTAAATATGATGTTTTTGTTTTGTTTTATTGTGATGTAAGTAAGTAATTTATTATTTTTAAATCGTCTTTCTAGACCAGGGTCACAAAGCACTCTGATACACAGTTAAAAATACATACTTTAAAAGGTCAGGATAACATGGAGATGAAAACAGGAGACACAAGAAAATAAAGAAAAAGCCTGCATGAATAAGAATGTCTTAAAATGCTTCTTGAAGTAGATCATCAAACACAGAGGGAGAGGAAGATCGTTCCAAAGCTTAGGAGCAACAGTCTGAAAGGATTTCTCTCCTCTGAAATGTATTGTGTTGAATAATGTATTATCATAAGCTTATTAGATTTCTCTATAATATGTATCACCAAACTCAGTTTAAACTATGAGGTTTCAGTAGTTAGATGACCTAACTATGGGATTTCAAAGAACTTTCCAATGCAAATAAACCACATTATTTCTCCCATCTTTCCTTAATAAATATGTTTTAACTTATTTTTCCGTCAGTTTTGTGTACTTACCTTTAAAGTATTAAAATTGTCAATAACTCAACCTGAGAAATGGATTATTCCTTCCACAAATGGAGGATTGGTTAGTAAGTGTGAGAGTAACGGCTCCATCAGTCATGCCACTCTCATCAGGGTTATTGTAACATGCTTCTGTGGTTTCGGGTCATGTGACTTAATTTACCGTTGAACCTCATCAAACCTCTGAAATGTGAGATAGTCCATCAGAACATTTGGGATTAAGTATTTTTAGTCTGCCTTTTTTCATTTGATGAGCTGCCAGCGACTGCGCTTCTGAAAGGATTGATCCCCAGGTCTCACCTTTCTTTAACCTTTACGATCCCTGACTGAGCACAAATATAGCTCCGGCTTTAAAGAAAGATGAAAGCGCTCGTGATCGAGCGTTCAAATCACAAATCTGTTTACGCTATAATGATCTCTTCTAACTATTTTTTTTTACTATCATGCTGTTCCTGCGAACAGACGGTGGTTTTGTTCCAAACTGTTTCATCTTCAACTTCTTCACTCGCCCACAGTGGATCACATGATTGTTTCCATGTCGTGTTCACAACTTTTTTGTCGCACAGATGGCTGCTTCTCGTGTGTTGCTCTCCAATCCTTGTTCCTGTACCAGTCCATTTGGGTTTAATCGAGGAAAAGAAATCGGAAATCCCCTTCACAGCGTTGAATTAAGGCACTGCTCTGATAGAAAATTGCATCTTATCATCATCTTATCACCTGTGCAGCGTAGAGGGATAAAATAAAAACAACATCCAATCGTTTTAACAGACCTGTGGAAACGATCGGATGATCCTGTGTCTATCAAACCTCAATGCCATTAGTCCAGCCACATCCTCTGTCAAATCAGCTGTTCTCGCATTATGCGTAACAAAATAAAAAGTTTAAATTTCAACTCTTAGCAATACTGACATGTAACTCAAACCATTGATCATATTTGATGATGTCGGGTATCTTAATACCTTTTAATGAGATATTAGAGAAAAAAAAAAGATTTCCTAAGATCACCTACCCCACCTTTGATGTGCTCTCTTGCCAGTTTAAAATGTAATGGCAAAAAACTATTCCCTAAGAAACAACCCGACTGTTCTCGGGGTGATGTTGCTTCATCTTCTGTGCGATTCAAGATGTTCTTAACATGTTTTTGGACGATGCTCCATCTCCCACTGCCAGTCAGTCTGTTGCCATGGCAGCTGATGGATGTGATTCCACGTGATGGACTGATTGTTGAAATAACTACTTAATTGAAGCTCTATTTTTTTGTTGTATGTTATGAAGTGAGTCATGATTTGTATCGGTGATGTGTCGAGGTGTGGTTGCAGCTAGACTTGACAAACACTTGCTTGATGCCCACATCTGCTCGTGGTGTTAAATCATGGAAGCCTCCGAGGAGCACACTCCACTTTTTTTGTGTATGTCGGGCACATCATTAATCACTGCTGTGGGTGTTGTTAACTTCTCTCTTCTTCTAATTGTGAGGAGCACGATTACACATTTGGCTTTTAGAGACACGCCATGTTGTTTCTTCTGCTGTCTACTAAACCTGGCTTCCATTTAAATACTTGACATGTATTTAAATGACTCGGAACACTGAAAAGAAGCTTTTTAAATTATACAAAATTCATATATCAATGTCCTTGTAATTGTAAATGGACTCGTTTTGGTCATTTCTACCGAGAACATGGGCACCACAGAATCGGCACCTAGCATATTTCCAACCCTTTCAACCAATTTCTTTCTGTTTTATTTATTTCAATCTTATCTTTTCCTTTGCATCACTCCCCTCGCTCTTCCCTCTCCACCGCCCTGGCCCTTCCCTCCCTCCCAGACCGTCTCGGCAGATAAAAAGAAGTTTTTTTCTCTTCGCTGTCGCTCATTATGATTTTCCGGGGACCAGTTATTCTTTTCTCTTATCTAGTGTTTTTTTTAAGTTTAAAGTGTCCTGAGATAACCCTGTTATGATTTGACACTTAAAGTAAGTAAGTAAGTAAAGGTTATTTTTAAAGCGCCTTTCTAGAATTTTATAATTGATTGAAAGAAACTGGCAGCCAGTGAAGAGTTTTAAGGATCGGGGAAATGTGAGTTCTTCTACTAGAGCAGATCAGAATTCTCGCTGCAGTGTTTTGTATTAAATGCAGGCGAGACAGCTTGTTTAGACACGAAAATAAACTGTTACAATAGTATAAACCAGAAGACACATACATGGATTATAAACTCCAGATCATGTTGTGACATCATTTTCCTACATTTAGAGATTTTTCTCAGTTTAAGGAAACAGTTTCTGGTCAGTTTTCTGCAGTGTTGAACTAGAGACATGTCTTTGTCAAATACAACACCCAGGTTTCTCAGGCTCAGTTTGACAGACTGACCTAAGTCACCCAAGTACTGACTCAACCCTGGAACCTTATCATCAGGAGCAATAACCAAAGTTTTAGTTTTGTCCCCATTTAGCTGTGGACAAAAAAAAGTGTTTTCACTCAGCGATTGTTTTACTTCTAGCAAACAATTGACTAAGCTGTACAACCTCTGGGGCTCAGCTGGATCGAATGAGCAGTAGAGCTGGATGTCAAATGAAATCTTATTAGTTAAATCTAATTTAATTGGATTGACAATCGTAGAATTTTTCAACTTCAATCAACCATTTTCAACATGAATCAAACCATGTTTTTCTGTAATCAGCGGATCAGTTCATACAACAAAATAATTCCAACTATGATGATTTATTCATCCTTAGAAAGACGATGTTTCTTTAATTGAAATCACAGACAGCAGATGACGTCACTTAGAATCTCAAACGTCTCACCACCACGTATCGCAGAATAACTTAATTCTTAATCCCATTGAATATACTGTAAAGAACTACATTTATATGATCAAATTGAGGACATTTTGATGATATGTTAGAAAAAAGTTTCTTACAAGACCTTGTTGAGTAAGAAGTATTGAACAGAGTGTACAGGATCCTCCTGCCCTCGCAACTGATTTGAATGATTAATTCACGTATATTCATGCAACTTCTCTACAGGTCATTTTTCCATATTGAATTTGCATTATGTCAACATCGAGCTAATGGAATTCAGAGTATAATTCTCACATTTGAATAGTGAATAAACTCATGGTTGCCGCTCACTTAACTCTGTATATATGACGTAATGGATTTCTTAACGATTGGAGACTTATTAGTGTTAATTATTCCAAGCTTTCGTTGTTGTTATAAGAATTACGGCCCGCAGGAGTATCTCATGTGAATTGCCAGCGAGGATGGATTACCCTGGAGTGCTTTTTCCGGTTGATGTTGGCATGGAAACGTGTCAGTCAAGGGACTGCAGATGTTCCAATGGGACCACTGATGGATTATTCAGTGCTTGTCTACATGGAAAAAATAGGCAAACTACTCGTGGTCAGGCAGATTATAAATAATGCATAATAACCAATCACACCCTATGATCATCAATCTATATGTGCTTTAACATTTCAATAAGTACTAACAGATTCTCTAAGAACAAAGGCAGGGGTGGATCCACTGGGTTGGCATTGGATAGCGGGTGCCAACCTAGAAGAAAGGGTTGCCACCCCTGATGCCATCCTAATTTAGAGCGATAAATATGAAATGTATGATCCTGAAACTCGTATAACCAATTGCAGTGAATGCAGAATGACATGAGGTAGAGGTACACATTTGTTTTGAAAAACGATGGAGCCAGTAAATGTGAGGAAGTAGAAACGTGGTGAAACTGCTCGACTATCAAGAAGTGGAATTAAAATGAAAGCACATTGCAATCGCAATGTTGATTTAGGGATAGTAAAAATGGAGATGATAAAAATAAAGTGGGCTGTTAAGTCAAGAAATATGCCCTGTGTGCCTTATTGCATCATAAAAGGAAAAATGGACATTATATTTAATATTTTCCTCTGATTGTTATAAAGTAAGTAAGTAATTTATATTTATAGAGCGCTTTTCCAGACCAGGTTCACGAAGCTCTTAAACAATCAAAACAATACTCAATAAAATATATACTAGACGCATTATAGTATGATGCTAGACTTATCGTCATTTGGGGCATATTGTGATCACACAGAAATCCCGGGTGAGGCAGTAAAGAGCTGTGCCTCATACCTGACTGATTCAATACAAACTGGGTCACATAAAGCATGTCCATCACTGTTCCTCAGAACTTCACTAATTTGATTTTCAGAGAGATATGTATAATAGACCATGACTCTCCAAAGTCTCTGCAATGTCTATAATGTATATGTGTACATTTTTGTTGGTGTAAGTTTCATTGAAAGAGGAATTCTGATGTCAATCATTACCAGTTGCATGCTGTTGGATGATCAGTGAGATAAGATTCTCTTTTCATTTATTTTGTAAATCTGACTCCTGAGGACTCACCGGTCGTAAACCTCACCGCATATCACTAGTTCACGATGAAAACAAAAAAAAAGTTGAGTGTTGAGATCCATTTATTTCCACACAGTGTATTTACCTCTAAATGTATGTAATTACAGCAATAAGATTTTTATTTTTACCCTTTTGATTTCATGTTCAAATTGTTCATACAATGGAGAGAGCCACTCTTGACACTTTTCTAAACCAGTGGTTCTTAACCTGGGTTTGATCGAACCCTAGGGGTTCGGTGAGTCGGTCTCAGGGGTCCGCCGCGGAGGTCCGGACACACCCGAATTATCGTGTAAATTCGTGATGACACACCCCGCTTGGCCATCACTGACTGCTGATGATCATGCTACACTGTTGGGCCGATCAGTGCTGTGGGGTGGAATTTAGTGCTCAGTAGTCAACGTGTGACTGTCGTGGCAGTAGGTTGTGTGATTTCTTTGTTAATATTTTGGTATGTCGGGCAAAAGAAGAAAGTGGTCGGACGAATATGAACAACATGGATTCACATGTATCGCGTAACGTGATGGGAGTGAGCGTCCTATCTGCATGATATGCAACGCCAAGTTCAGCAACTCTAGTCTCTCACCTGCAAAACTAAAGGAGCACTTCTTGAAGCTGCATGGAGACGGGGAATACAAGAAATCATATTTTATTTTTCACTAAAGAGGGGTTAGGTGAACGCGCATATGAAACCGGTGGGGTTCGGTTCTTCCAAAAAGATTAAGAACCACTGGTCTAAACTGTCTTCCATTTTTGCCCTTTCTTGTCATAATGCCTCACCAACATCAGTGTTACCATACTTCTGGAATCTCCAAGTAGTTAAGATCAAACTGTATTGTCACGTATTCCCAGTACAAATTGTTAATCGGGAAAGTAAGCTATTTACTTCACAATATTATGTTAGTCATATGCAAAAGGACAATTTATTTTTTCTCCTTCATAGTCAATTATCAGAATCAGATACTTTTATTGCCAGTGTTGTAAAAACAACAAAGAGTTTTTGTTTGTGGCATCAGTACAACAAAAAAAAGAATAAAATAAGATAACACACCATCTTTCTTTGACCATTTGTAATCCCTTCTTGCCTGACAACAAACCACAAAAACCTTCAGAAAATATCCATATTTGTGATCTAGTAGTTGGTGCATTTTAAACTAGTATAGAACTAAATGTTGATTAAAACTACATCTGTGGGTCACATGCTTAAGAAAGACGATCAATGCTAACCTACACAATGTTTTTATTTTGCAGGTTTCGAGAGAGGGAAGGAGGATCTCCTATCACTGCCTTTGAAAGAAGACTCACATTCCATATCCAAGAGCAAGGTGAGAGAAGATTCTCCATGACAACGACTTCTGATTAGAAACTGCTGACTTTAAACTGTGACTTCACTCACTTTCTCTGACAAGAAATGGCCCAGAAGAAGTATAGTCAACCTTTTCATGTCAACAATCCTGTTGAACTTGTAGATGTTGAGGACGTGAATAGGAGTTTCGCTTCGGCGTAGATGGATGCCGACAAATGGTTTGAATATTTGGACAAGCATCTAAACAGTTGGGTTCGAATCTATTCAGGCATCCAAGTAAAGTCATTGTCGAAGTGTTCTGATCCGGAGCAGCGTGGAAAACCCTTGAGTGGATTACTTTAAGCGGCTGGCAAGTTTGGTCATTAGATTGTGTATCATACCAGAAGAATAAGGTAGTTATTTAAAATACAGAGGTAATTCATTACAATTTAAAAAAAAGAAGGTCAATAAACACTTTATTCTTGAGTAAATATAATATTTTTTTCTGATGCTTTATTCAAATTTGTGTTTTTTAGTCTGAAACAAAGCTGTACAATGGCTCAGACAAGGATGTATCGGCGTCTGGAGGAAAGCTCACGAAGAAGGAGTCCCTCAAGGTAAGTGATCTTTAATCAGCTTAAGTCTAAAGAGATTCTTCACAACCATGAGGCTAACAATAGATGCAGGGTTGGCAGACCTTCTCACCAAACAATGCAATTCTTGGCCATGGTTTTGTTTATCAAAACGACGTCTCTTTGCCATTTTCAGGAGATAAGAAGAAACTCCTTGACGTCGCTGTTTAATTCATGATCCATGTTTCCATTCATCCATCCTCAGGTGCAGAAGAAGAACTACAGGGAAGAAAAGAAGAGGGCGACCAAAGAGCTGCTCAGCACCATCACTGATCCTTCTGTCATTGTCATGGCAGACTGGCTCAAGGTGACAAAACTTTGTTCTTTTTCTTCTAAATCTGAGTTCTAATATGTACAAAAGTTAAATATCCGAATCTGACTAATTTACTTGTAAAGACTCCCGTCTTGTTCTGTTGTTGAATTTTGAACTACAATTGTGGAAATTTCAGATTAAATATAGTAGTTTATCTTTATTAAAACAAGTATAAGAAAGTTTGGCTATTTTTAGAATTAATTTGGTCATTGTCAGGTTAGGAAAGTAACTTGGAACTTAAACTTGGAGAACAGATAAATAAAGATAAAGTCTCAACTATTTTACTTGTACAAGGATAGTAAAACAGAACCTTCTCTTTGAATGTCAAATTTCATTTTGAAAAACATCGTAAAACAATAACAACGTTAAAACACCCGTAAAAACAGGCTTGAATGATTAACAGCTTTTCTTAAATAAAACAAACAATGTTTTATTTATTTATTATTTCTTCCCGATGGCTTATCTGATTAAATCTGTGATGTGTCCTTTTGCGACTTTACAACAAATTCCCAAGTCAAATTAAGTAATGATTAACATGTAAATATGAACTATTGTTGCTGCTTTCGTCAATAAAAAAAAAAGTATGACTGTAATATTGTTCTCAATGAACCTTTATCATGTTCGACGCAACATAATGTCCGTCAAGATGATTCTAAATGTTGTTTACAAGATAAAGACAACGCTGAGATGTCTTTTGATTGTTTACCACAAATGTGTCAAACTCAAGGCCCGGGCCTCAGGTCATTTTATATACCCTGAACAATGTTTGTCTCAAATAAAAGTACATTCATCTTCATGTTGGTATGTTGACCTATAAAGATGTCAATGTTAACGAAGATAAAGATAACAAAGGATGTCGAGAATTCTTCAGAGACGAATTCTTCAGCGCCTCCAAGAATGAAAAGACAAAAAACAGATTTGAAACATTTTAAGACACGTTTAAAAGTCATACTATTCCATGATTTAAATTAAACCAACTTTTGGGGGGTGTTTTTGAAGGCTCGCGGCATCTCCTGAGGCTCGGGTTTATGTGAATGAAAAGGCTTTGTCTCTGAAATGGATGACAGTATTGTTGTTAGCTAACAATAATAGAATAATTACATAACCTTTTTAAAATCGCTAATTGAGTTTGGTTGAGATAAAACGTATTTTTTGTCTACACTACCAAGAATTGTGTTACTACTAGTGACTAAAATTCTTCCTTCAGAGACTTAAAAAGCCATGGATTATTCCGGGTCACTTTAGTTACTGATAGAAAAATGACTGCTTGATACAATAACTAAAACTAAAATAAAAAACAGATGCTTTTGATCCAGTTATTAGATGATCTTGACATTATTCCTGATGCCTGCAGATCCGGGGAACCCTGAAGAGCTGGACTAAGTTGTGGTGCGTCCTAAAACCCGGAGTCCTCCTCATCTACAAAACCCACAAAAATGGCCAATGGGTGGGCACGGTTCTGCTCAACGCCTGCGAGCTGATCGAGAGACCGTCGAAGAAGGACGGCTTCTGCTTCAAGCTCTTCCACCCGCTGGAGCAATCCATCTGGGCCGTCAAGGTGGGACACACACGGGGGCTCATGATGATTGATAGTCAGGTTAAGGCTCTTCGGGGAAAAGAAGGAATTCTTCTGCTTACCCGAGAAGTTTGTTTACGCCACATTTATTCTGAAGTCTTACTAAAATGTAAAGCTTTAAAGCTATTTGTATTGTAATTGATTGAGATTTTAGGTTTGACACCGAGCTTATATTTTGTCCAGTTCTTCCAAAGGAACTTTTTTATCCATTTATACAAAAGTTACTTTTTCAAATGTGAAATTTAGAGAAAAACGTTGATACAAATGTAAGATGCACAGATGATTATAAAAGATAAATATAAGTATTTTTCATTTTAATTTGACCCTAATGAGTTAAAGTACGTTGATCGTTTCTTGAGCCGAGTTGTGACATCTGTCTTTTACCCCTAATTTTCTTTGAAAGGGTCCTAAAGGAGAAGCGGTGGGGTCCATCACTCAGCCGTTACCCAGCAGCCACCTCATCTTCCGAGCAGCTTCTGAGTCCGACGGTGAGAACCCAGATGGAGCCGCTTATCTCATTTCTCATCGTTTTTAATAATACCAGCCGAAGGAACACGGGTTATGAACGAATGGGCAAGCAATTTCAAACGTGTCTGATTATTTTCCAGCTCTCTAAAACACAAACAATAAACTAATATCCAAGATATTAAAAACCATTGAGCCTCGGCTTGACTTTACCCATCAACACTCGCATTAGAAACATGTTTTCTGTGACCCTGACGGTTGTTGTTCCACTTCTAGAACTGCTCAAACAAACAAAAGAATATTGTTTCAAATATATTTTTTATTCAAGGCCGGTGCTGGATGGACGCCCTGGAGTTGGCCCTGAAGTGCTCCAGTCTTCTCAAGAGGACCATGATCCGGGAAGGCAAGGATGATGTCAGCACTGTGGCCTCAGGAGGAGAACACTCGCTCAATTTCTACAGTCTCCTCCGAGCGCACAACATACACGGTTTTCAGTGAGTAGAAATGCAACCACTGTATATTTCTGGGGAAGACGTCTGACTCGTCTCTCCACCGATCCGTGTCAGGTTCAACGACAGCGACCACCTGAAGGATCCGGACCTGTACTCGGACAAGTCGGACCGGGAGGGAGAGCAGGACCACGAGGAGTCGGATCCAGAAGGGATGGAGAAGAGCGAGGAGAGCGACAGCGACACATCAGAGCGCCAGGACGACTCTTACATAGACCTGGACCCAAACGAACACCTGAGAGAGACTTCTTACCTGGAGCAGTCGCACGAGGAACTGGGCGAGGTACGAGAACACGATCATCGCAATCATGACTTACACAAAGGTCTGGGGGCCTAAAATCTGCAGCAGCGGTGAGAAGACGTACCGTCCCTCTGTCCTTTTAACTTCATATTCTTTGTCATGTATCTACTGAAGACTGTATGGATTAGATTAAATATAAACAAGGTATTCTTGCTGAGGAAATATGTGATTTTTATTTTGGTGACTAAAAAAGGTATCAGGCAGGAAAAACATTTTAGATTTTTATTTGCTTCGTTCTCAAATAAATAATTTACTGCAATTTTTGGGAGAAAAAAGTTTTATTTCAAACGTAAAGGAGAAGCAATTTATACAAAAAGTGCAAATGCACTTTCTTTTATCCATAACTATAAAATAAAACGGTGCAATTGTATCGGTTGCAGAAGAAAATGTAACTGAATTGTTTTCATTTTTTCATTTCAGTTAAATTAATTAATCATTTTATTGAATTTTTCTTTTTTTTTACCCTATTTCGGGTTTTTTTTAGCTTGTGTGTGACATTTTGTTAATATCCAGCGGTTTCATGCCATTATAGTGGTCATTTTTCAAGTGCTAAAGCTCCGTGCTTCTCTCCCTCCAGGCGGGCGAGGCTGCTCAGACCGAGACGGTGTCGGAGGAGAATAAATCTTTAATGTGGACGCTGCTGAAGCAAGTGAGGCCCGGCATGGATCTGTCCAAAGTGGTGCTGCCCACCTTCATCCTGGAGCAGAGGTCCTTTTTGGACAAACTGTCCGACTACTACTACCATGCAGACTTCCTCTCAGAGTAAGTCCTTCGAATACTTCAATCAAGTCATTTGAGTCCCTTCAAGGACTGTCAATCATTCTGGGGATGCTTTTCTTTGCTCAACGGTTATAAAAGTATAGAAAACCACATTCTCGTTTGCTTCTCCGTCAGGTCGGCAGTGGAAGAAAACGCTTACGATCGAATGAAAAAGGTGGTGAAATGGTACATCTCTGGATTTTACAAGAAACCAAAGGTGCATCTGTAAACCATCGCAGCAGTGTTTTGACCTTTATGTGGCTCATGTGTTTTTAAAACGTGGGTCGTTTTGTTTCCCCGACATCAGGGTCTGAAGAAACCCTACAATCCCATCATCGGGGAGACGTATCGCTGCATGTGGCTCCACGGAAAGACCAACAGCAAGACCTTCTACATCGCCGAGCAGGTGACCTTTGCGGGCCCCGGGGGGACTTTGATGAGCTGCATCCGACTTTTGCAAACTTGTGCGTGTCCTCTCTCAGGTCTCCCATCATCCCCCTGTGTCAGCATTTTACGTCAGCAACAGAAAGGATGGATTCTGCCTCAGCGGAGGTATCCTGGCAAAGTCAAAGTTCTACGGTAAGATTGTTGAAAACAACGTGTAACCAAACAATTTCCTGAAATAGACCTCCAGAGGGATCAATACAGTTGTATGTATCTATCTATTAGCTATTGGTGAGCTAGCACTGTGAAGAAATGAGGTAACAATAAGTCAATTATATTCCTAAATTACATTCAAAGAGTCGGATTTCTTGTAGTGGATATGAACTACTATCCCAAAATACAACATTTGACTGGAGTTTTAAGAAAAAATAAAACATCATGTTAAATAACTGCCATAGATCTCTTTCAAAAGATGTAGACTACTATCCAAAACAATTATCATAATTCATAAATCATTTCAATATAGAATTTTCAAGACATTCCTAATTAAATTGTCATATTTTAAACATCTCAGACATATTGTCTTTGTCAAAGATGGGAGGTTTATAATGTTTTAAATATGTAATTATCCCAAGTTAAAACCAAAGACTTCCTCAGATCTCTAATAGATAGTAGATAGTAGTTGTAGAATACTATCCCACAAAAGTATTGTAATATTTTAATGTAGAATATTAATATTTTCTAATAATCGTATTTAAACCTTATTAGTCAAATGACATTGTAAGAAGTCCGGTTTATGATGCTATAGCATGGAGGTGAGAACATCAGTCCTAAGCTATAAATCAACCTCTTTTTTTTGCCGTCACTTCATAACATTAATCTCTCTGTTGTCATTTCCCGTACCTTGGAGAACAAGTATGTAATAAATTAAAGCTCAGGCAATGTCAGTATGTGTCCGCGACACAGACGTTGAATGTAACTGAAATATGATGTTTTAATGATCCATAAAATACTGCAGAGATTATTGTCTGCTGATGCGTTCAGGGACACATCCTTCCTGAAGATTGCAGGCCTCTATCAAAAGCATTTAGAAAATATACAGTACATAAACAGGAAGTGATTGATGACAAACAGGAAGTGATATATGAAACTTGAGAGCAGTCAGATTGATAAAGCTTTCCTTCTTCTGCGACCTGTGAATTAAATGTATTATTGTCGGCAAGAAACAAAAGGTTTCTACGATTGAAAAAAAAAAAAAAAAAGTTATTTTAAAGTGGTAATGCTAGCTAAGCTTGTGTTTGTAACTTTTCACTTCCACTTCCCAGGGAACTCGCTGTCGGCCATATTGGACGGAGAAGCTCGCCTCACTTTCCTGAACAGAGGAGAAGATTACGTGATGAACATGCCCTACGCTCACTGCAAAGGTCGGGCTTCTCTTAAGTGTTGACTTATCTTGCCGCGTCATGTGACCTCACCGGTGACTCTCTTTTGCCGCAGGGATCCTGTACGGCACCATGACCCTGGAGCTCGGCGGGCAGGTCACCATCGCCTGTGAGAAGACGGGCTACAGCGCTCAGCTGGAGTTCAAACTCAAGGTATAAATAAAGATTATTCTAACATCTTGAAAAAAGTAGAATAACTTTATCATTGTATTATCATAATGTTTACGCTAGTGTAGTTGTGAGAATCTGTCAGCCATAAAATAATGGCCGACATAAAGTCGAGTCTTCATGCTGACTATGTTTCCCTCTCTTTTCGTCCTCAGCCATTCCTGGGCAGCAGCGACAGCGTCAACCAGATCTGTGGGAAGATCAAGCTGGGGAAGGAAGTGCTGGCGACACTGGAGGGACACTGGGTGAGACCTTATGACTCGGGTAGAATGAGCCGCTACCAAAAACAAACCTGTCGAGACTGTTTACTGTTGGAGTTTTCACACTAACAACCCTGGTAGTGAAACCAAAATATGTCCAAATATTAGCTTTTCAAAGCTGCTGCAGTCGACTGTATCTTCTCGTCCTCAGTCATCGACAGAATCTCACAGGATTCCAACGTTCTTTTCCCTGCTGACGACACACACTTTATTAAGATATAAACCATAAATAAAACTATGGTAAAAATAAAATGCAGTTTGAAAGCCCAAAAAATGAAAGTGATGTTGAATACTCTCATAGTATTGTGGAAAAAAGATACATCGTTGTAGTATTGCATAGGCTAGCGTCAGCTATATCAGTTTAAATGAGTATAAAAATCGTTTCTTTTTTCCATTTCAGCTGTGATAACAGTCAGAATAAATCTCGTTAAAAGAGCTGAAAGTTTCACTAGTACGATTCTACATGTCAGTGTCGTGATTAAATGTTGTTTAAATGCAAAGGGAAGAACTCATTGTCACTCATATAACAGCAGCTCGTGGTTATTCGTTAGTTCTGTACGTGCTCGTTTAAAAGTGTTTTCTTTGCTGTCTCTCTTCTTTTTTTTCTTTACCACCCTGGAAGCACTTCAATTCAGGGGTTAAAGGACTAGAAACTAAGACGATATGTCATGTATGTCACATGTGGTCAGACTCGAGGCCCGGCAAGTAGTTTAATGAGGCCTGTTGGATGGTTACTTCAGAATTAAATTTAGAAAATGTTTACGTGGATGACTTGTAAAGATCAGAGGAAGTGTTTAAGATGAGGTACAGAAGTTAATAATGTGAATTATAAAGAGACATCTGACTAAATGCAAAGAAAAGTAGGAAACATTGAGGCTCCATGAATACACAAAACACATGTACAATCAGACTCATACTACCTCTTAGTAAATGTATATTTTGTATAGATTTTGCCCCTCGTGTGATTGACTTTGTCACCTTGGGATGTAAACTCTTTAAGGCCGAGCAGATTTCGTTCATTCACGTATAAAAGCCTCCTCTCGTGACTCACAGGACAGCGAGATCTTCATCAACGACAAGAAGACCGGCGAGATGGAGACTTTCTGGAACCCGACGCCCGACCTGAGACAGAGCCGGCTGGTCCGCTACACCGTCCCGCCGGAGGAGCAGGGCGAGTTCGAGTCGGAGAGGTGGGTCCTTGAACGTCAAGAGTGTGTCAGGAGTCGTCAAGTCTTCACCGTGTTGGACTCTGAGCTCAGGCTGTGGCAGCACGTGACCCGGGCCATCACCAACAAGGACCAGACCGAAGCCACCAATGAGAAGTTCATCTTGGAGGAGGTCCAGAGGAAGTCAGCGCGCGAGAGGAAAGCCAAATGCGAAGAGTGGATCCCGGCGCTCTTCGAGCAGGACTCTGTGACAGGAGAGTGGCATTACAAATATGCTGAGTAAGTGATTTATTTTGTATTGTTTATTAAAACATCAGGGTTTTCAGAGCGGACTAGAGTCAAGATTGACTTTGGTTTTCGTTGATTCAAACTTAAAAATCATTTTTTAAATTTCATCTTCATTCATCTTAGCTTACACAGTAGCACGTGCTGTCCGAGGGCCACATTTTATTGAATCTGTATTTATTCGGCCCCCAGATCGGTGGTAGGTAAAGATTTTAAATGTTCCATTGGGGTCGTCATAGCTCGGATGGTAGAGTGGTTCCTTGTATTCTGAATGGTTGCAGGTTCAATTCCAGCTCCAGACAAGTTTGTGTGCATGACTATTAGAGCACTTTTTGACCCTGGTCTAGAAAGGCCCTATACATATAGACATTATTATAGTCGTGGTCATGGTCTTGGTTTATAGCTGTTTATTCTATGTTAAAATAATTTAAAGCCATTTAGATTTATGTTAATATAATGTTCCATTTTCTTATTTGAATTGTTTTTCTTCTATAAATCGTAAATTAAATCCTGCTAACCACTCTTTTATTTTCTGTTGCTCATATGATTGATATATTTTATTTTTCTTGACTATTAATATATAATAATATTGAATTTCTATTTTATTATTTCTGATGTACTTTACATTTTTTGGATAGTTTATTTCCTTTTTTACATTTTGACATCAAATAAAAAACAAACTGTAATCGAATTTAATTTACTATATAATGTTGTTGTTTTTTTTCCATTTATTTTTGCTGTTAACATTTTTTTTTAAATATTACATTTTTACTTCCGCAAATACGGTACATTTTCTTACTTCATTTCAAGAAGACGAAGAAGAAAGTCGCACTATCTACCAGCTAAATGAACTTCCGTGCCAGGGCGCCCTCAAGCGGTGATATCCTGTAACTGCTGATATATTTTATCATTGTTTTGTAGGTGAAAACATACAACAAAATACTATTTTATTACCCAAATTCCAATACATTTGGTCAAAGGTCGTCTCACCAGGCCGGGTTCCTCGTTGTGTCTCTACATCTGGTCTGTCTCCGCAGCACGAGGCCGTGGGATCCTTTAAACGACCTGATCCAGTTTGAGAAAGACGGCTGCATCCAGACCAAGGTCCGACACCGCACGCCCATGGTACGTTCTGGCAGTCTTATTAGTCTGAGTAACCAGGGGCCGCGGTGGGACAGTTGCAAGTGCCAGGTAGGTGTTCGCGGTGAAAGAGCCGAACCTTCCAAAAACACCCATGTCGCCGCCTCAGCACCCGACGTCCTCATTGTCTTCTTGGTGTCTCCATCGCTGCCATCGCTGCCATCGCTCTGTCTCTCGTGTGCTTGTCTCTGCATGGACGTCACTGGCAGGTTCATGTTCGTTCAAGAGACGTCGCCTCGTTTTTGTTTTTTTTTTGTCTCCATCTTGTGCTTCAGAGTCGCTTCCTGTTTGTTCTCCTCAATAGAATCACAATTAAAACACGTTTATTACCAGTTGGTGACGACACAACAAAATAAAATCAATATAAACGACAGTAAAATACAATAACATTACATTGAAGCAGGCGTATAACAATTAATTCATAGAAAAAAAATATATAATGAATTACTTTAAATTAAATATACTTGTTGTATAATTGTGTTATTTTAAGCATCTCACGCTCGCAGTGAGTCAGTTATGAATCGGTGATGTCATCAAGTGTGCAGAAGCATGACTCATCGCTTTTATATTTACGCCAGGGTTTCCTAAAAATAACCTCGCAGACCATCTTTTCATATTAGATCCACGTTTTAAATATATTTATTTGAAATTACAATGTTTTTTTTATCATATTCTTTCATGTTTAATGTTGTTTTTTTCTTCACTGTGTTTGTTCCTTCTTGTCTTCATTCCTATGTCCATTTTCTTTTCTCTTTCTTTGACTGGTTTAGTTTTTATATCTTGTTTTCTTTCTTGCTGTGTTTGTTTTCATGTTGTTTTTTATTCTTCTGTTTCTTTTCATGTCTTACTTTTTATTTTTGACGATTGTGTTTTACTTTAGTTTTCTTTCTTGATTTATTGTTTTAATTTATGTAGTAATTATTAATAATATTGTTTTCATTTCTCATTCTTTCTTCGTGTCAATCCTTTTATTTTTGTGTTATTGAAATAAGTGTCGATAATATTTATAATTTTTTAAATCTATGATTTAATTTGTTACAAATTAGATAAAATAAGCAACAAAATCTTTTTTTTCAAGATACTGATGCATCATTTAATTAATATTCAGAAGTTACTTTCTATTCTGAACACATTTTCTCTGAAACAAACACAAAACTGTTGTGTTTTTCACAGTTTAATCCTCAAATGTTCGCAGCTTCAAGCTTCTGTGTCGATCTCTTATTAAATTAACGTCCGAAAATGGCTCCAAAAATGTTTTTAATCTACAAAAGTGTAATCCCTTCAAACTAGACGAGTCTCGTGGATTTAATCTGCACCGTCATGTGTCGGAGGTTGAGATGGACGTGCTTCGCTCATGTCCCAGCATGCTTTGCATCGCTGTGACCGCTGCGTCTCGCCATCCAGCATGTTGTGTTTGTGAGTCTGTGTCGCCCATTTGTTGTTGGACTTCAATTGATCTTTGGTTTTATTTTTCTTCCTCTTTATGTGCGTGTGTGTGTGTGTGTGTGCGTGTGTGTCTCTCTTTCTCTCTTTGTATGTTTGTGTGTGTCTGTGTTTGTGTGTGTTTCTATTTGTATGTGTGTATGTGTGTGTCTCTATTTGTATGTGTGTGTCTCGCTCCCTTTCTCTCTGTGTCTCTTTATGTATGTTTGTCTGTGTATCTCTGTGTGGTTGTGTTTGTGTACATCTGTGTTTGTGTGCGTCTATTTGTGTGTGTGTATGTATTTATGTGTGTGTGTGTGTATCTCTCTCTGTCTCTTTATGTGTCTGTGTCTCTGTGTGTGTGTATGTATGTGTGCGTCTCTCTTTCTCTCTTTGTCTCTTTATATATATGTGCATGTGTGTCTCTGTGTGTTTGTGTGTGTCTCTATTTGTGTCGGTGTATGTGTTTGTATCTCTCTGTGTCTCATTATGTGTGTGTGTCTCTGTTTGTGTGTATGTATGTTTTTGTGTGTGTATATATATCTCCCTCTGTATGTCTCTCTTTATGTGTGTGTGTGTGTATCTCTCTCTGTCTCTTTATGTGTGTGTGTGTGTGTGTATGTATGTGTGCGTCTCTCTTTCTCTCTTTATGTATATGTGCATGTGTGTATCGCTGTGTGTTTGTGTGCGTCTCCATTTGTTTCTGTGTATGTGTGTGTATCTCTCTCTCTCTCTGTGTCTCTTTATGCGTGTGTGTCTCTGTTTGTGTGTTTGTATGTATGTATTTGTGTGTGTGTGTGTATATCTCTCTCTGTATGTCTCTCTTTATGTGTGTGTTTGTGTCTCTTTGTGTGTATGTGTGTGTGCCTCTGTCTTTTTCTCTGTGTATTCATGTATGTATGTGCGTGTGTGTCTCTGTGTGTGTGTCTCTTTGCGGGTCCGTGTGTGTGTGGTACATGGCCTTTTGGGTCTGTGTTTGTGTGTGTGTGTCTCTGTCTATATCTGTGTGTGTGTGTTTCTCCGTGTGTGTATGTGTGTGTGTGTAGGTGACAGTGCCAAAAAGGAAACACAAGAGCGACAAACCCAAAAGTCCAGAGAGCGGCTGCTCCTCGCCTGAGCTGGATCGTCACGACTCCTCTGGAAGTGAAAGTACGTCCTGCAGGAACCACCAGACATTAGAGAATCATCCGAGTCACAGTTTAACATATGAAGACGAACCAGTCGTGACGTGTGTGTTTTCACCTCCAGGACACAAGAGCAAACACAACAGTCGACTGAGGAAAAAGGGAAGCGAGCTCAGCGAACTTCAAAGTGCCATCGAGTCCATCAAGGAGACGCAGGAGGCCATTAACAGGTGAGAGATTCACTTCCTGGTCCGAGCCCCGCCCCCCTCCTCGTCACATGACCTGTGTGTGTGTGTGTGTGTGTGTTCTTGCAGGAGCATCAACGCGCTCCGGAGCGGCGCCGCCAGCCAAGCGCAGGGGAGCTCCTTCCTGCAGCAGCGGGACTTTGTGGTCATCGTCTTCCTCGTCCTCCTTCAGGTCTTCATCAACTACGTCTTCAAGTAGACGTCGGACGAGGAAGGGTCGGTCCAGAGGACTCCAGACACTCGGTCCTCCGTCGCCATGGCGACGGGTTTCCTCTTCTTTTTTTTTTTCTGGAAAAACTTTTTTTTTTAAAAAGAACGACTTTGCGTACAAACATTTCACCCTTGGACAGCGGGGACCGTCCAGAGACCCCCGGCTCAGGTGGGATCGATCGGAAACTTATTTATTGAAGCGTGGATCGAGGCTGAGAAGAGAAGATTATTACGATGTGGTCCAAACTGTATTTAAAAACAATAATTCCTGTGGTGTAATATACATACATATATATATATATATATATACATATATATTATAATGAGCTTTTTATACTAAAGTCATGTCTCTGGTGTGTAGACGTACAGATGGAGGCGTCGCTAATGCACTGGAAGTGGATAAAAGTCGTGGAGTTGTCGCTGGAAATAATGGAATAATATTATGTTTGGTTTATAAAAACCAACCGCTGAACGAAAACCGTCGTCTCAGACACAACAAGGCGTTAAAAGTGGCTTTTGATAGCGAGGAGCTGAGTGGCGTCAGAAACACCTTCCAGTGTCTCTGCGCCGTAACCCGGGGCGACTAGATTAGTTTGAAACCTTAGTAACTCTAGTTATAGACGCCGCGGCGCAGAGTCCGTGCTGTTCACTGTGTTACGAGCATTTCATCACCGAGGTGTATTGGTTTGTGCAGAACAAACGCTCCCCGAGAATCCTGTGTGACCTTAACTGATGGGAACACGACGGGTCTACGAGTGACCTCGGCCGGAGGCGGAGGCCGAGAGAAAAACCTTCCATGAAAGAGGATTTTAATGGTTAAAATGAGCGAGTGGAGAGTAAAAATATTTATTTTAATTTGTTTTTAATCTTGTTTTAATGAGATCATGACTGACGTCTTTGATCAAAATATAAAAGAGGAATAATTAAGATTTAGTTGATTAAAAGATTGTATGAATATAGTTCAAATTGTACCTTAAAAAAATGGATGTACAATAAATTTTGTTTACTAAATTAATCTCATCAAAATGAATTAACTTAAACTAGGGGCCACATTTTGTAGCGGGGCTTCTGTGAGGGGCCGCCAAGTCGAAGAAAAAAAGTTTTGATGTAAAAGGAAAAAAATCACGTAACAAGATGAGAATATAAAAAAAAAAACAAGAAAAGTTTAATATTACATTTGTAAATTTTCTTATTTTATTAAATACAGATTTAATTTTATTTAAAAATATGATATAAATCAATCATTTTTAAGATATGTCAAATGTTTTCAAGGAAAAAAAATTATGTCGTTTTTTTTAAATCAGTAGAAAATAAAAAAGTTTTTAATGTAATCTAATATTTAATAAACATATTTTTAACTACTATAATAAAAGATTGACAAAAATGTACACAAACAATTTGATCTGATCAAAAATAAAAACCATAGAATTCCATAGTTCTAACATGTTTTAATATAAACTGTAAAAATGTGAAATAATTTCCCGTGAATTAAGACGTTTTTCTCTAACTTTGGATGAAAACATTGATTCAAAAAAGATCTTCAAACACGTCCGGCCTTCAGCCGAGGTCACTCGCCCCCCCGACCCCCGCACCCCCCCCCTTCAAAGGGACCACATCTGAAGAATGGATTTGTACCCCCGTCTTCGCCTTGTCAATGTTTACATATCCAGTTGCCTCTGCCGTGGAGCGGGAGCGACTGAGACTTCGGGTCGGCACCGGCTGGAGCTGCGGACGCTACCGGCTGGTACCGCGTATGTTCTCGTGTCTCCATCGCCTCCACGCTCGTGTTCATCCAGACTCCAGATGTTTAGAATGTGGACAAACCCAGTGCCTTCCAGAGGGAGCTGAGACATCTGCAGAGCGGACTCGCCATACACGAAGTCTGACTCCACCTTTTATTCTTTCCGCCGCCGCCTCCCTGCCTCAAGCGTAGCCATGGCAACGCTACCCGGATGTTGCCAGAGGAGCGTGACATCGGGAGCGTCTCTGGCCGTGTGAGACTTTTTATTTGTTTCTGTTCCTCTTTTCTTTTTTTTAATTAGACTCATTTTAAATGTTTGTTCGTCTCTCGGTTCCGTCACGAGCTGTAGGTTCTAGTTCCACTTGTGTGTCGTCGCCGTGGAAGCTTCTGGTCACATGTATCTCACCATGAAATAAACACAAACCACTCTCGACCCGCTTCCTGCTTCTGAGGTGTCACTTGTTGCAATGCACTCTGGGTATGATCCAGAGGAGGCCTGACTCTAGTTAGTCTTATCTTGACCAAAACACATGTTCAAATTATTTGATATGGTGCGGTTATAAATAAAATCACTTCTAAAACTTTTTCAAATTATTTTTTTTTATAGAATTTAGTTCAATATTATATTTTTACCTTTGAAAATGGTCACTGATATTTAATTTTTTGTTTCCTAAATTATGTTTATTTGTTCCTGATTATAATAAATCTTTTTTTCCCCACATATTAATATATTTTAATTGTGAAATCCTCTTAACCCTTGTTTTATCTCTGGGTCAAGGTGACCCGGAGGCCTGAAAACAAATGTGTTTGTGGTATCCCTTGTGTTGTCCCTGGGTCAAGGTGACCTGAAGGCCCGAAAAAATGCATTTGGGTCACCTTGACCCAAGGGTTGTGTCAGCATTAAAATGGAATAAGATCTCATCCCTCAAAAGTGGACACCTAGTAGAGACCCAGATGAGATACATCCTTATATTATTTTTGGTGTTTTCTGTTCCCCTATTATGAACCAAAAATAAGTCACTGCTACTGGATTTTTGAGACAATATTCCCTCTTTTACGCCGGCTTGCTGGTCTCATGCTGCCTCCAGCAAAGGTCATCGCTGAAGGTCGTTAGTGTCGAATCAATCCCGTCTCTCAGTTGCCTATATATATATATATATATATATATATATACTGTATATATAAAACCTCACTCGACACTAACATCGCGAGCTGCCAATGCATCTGAAGTTGAAAAGGATCGTCCGTCAAACGACAATTATGAGCAACAGTAGCTATTTTTAGTCTGTTATATTAGTGTCACTTTCACAAAGTCAATTCAACTATGTTTGAATACTTTTGTTTTATTTTCTATTTTGACGACTCAAGACACCAAACGTGTTGGGAAAAGATAACAAACTACAAAAATAAATCACCTGCATCATGTTTCCTTTAAATTACAACAAACTACAGATATAGCAGTTATTTATTTAATTATCAATAAAGTTCTTTCAATTTCTATATATATTACCTCATTCCTCATGTACTAACACACCAGCCATACTGTATCTTCTCATTTTGTTTTATTGTGAAAACACAGTAAAATAAATAATAAATAAATTGAAGCTCACATCCTCTGATCCCCGAGAATAAATATTCACCTTATTTTTCCTGTTACAGGAGGATTCCACTAGAGGGCGCCTTAATTCGCGGGAGTAACTCTCCGACTTTATAAAACAAAAAAAACGCGAAATAAAAGTTTAAAAGCTTCATCTGTTGTGACAGTTTCAGACTCAAATATCTTCTTCTGCTTCTTCCTTCCCTCGCTCCACCGTCTCTCCTCATCTGGATCAATCACAAAAGTATTTGGTTCCCCCCGAGCATGAATGGGCGGGGAGTCCCTGTTGCTATGATACAACATCCCACACCTGGCACTAATCCAGGGGGTGATGGAGAGAAGATGGAGCGAGCGAAGAAGAGGACGAGCGTGAACGAGGGGAGACACTCGTCTGCGTGAGATTATATAATTCTCTGGGTCTGTGCGGGGGCTCAGCCTCCTCGCCGTCACCATGGCAACAGGGCTTCGGCGGTGGTTATGAGGATCTGTCCTTGTTTACGTCTTCATGTGGTTCTTCTCCACTTATGGTGTCCAGGGATGAACTTCAGGAGCAGAACCCCAACGTTCAGGACGAACCCACTGGGACTTGAACTTCTTATCGTGACCACGCATAAATGAATCCATACGACCCTGTAACGGCCTCCATTTTAAACTTTAATTAATTATTTTAACCTTCCATTTTTAAAAACGTGCTTGGTTTTAAGATAAAAAATTATAGGTTGTTTTTTATTTATCATTTTTATTTAATGAGTTTAGACTCTAATCTTCAAAGTGTTACGGGCGGTAAGTTTCAGTTTGACTGAAGCTAACATTATTGACCAGCTATGCTAGCAAGTTACGATTGTACTTAACTATACGTTACAGTTGAAAAAAGTTAATTATTATTTAAAAGGTCACGGGAGGGTCAAGTTATTTTCCATCATTTGCTCTACAAGTAACCCTCCTTTAGAGCAGTGGGTCGGAGACGGTGGTTGCATTTATTTGTCGAAAAAAAAACGAGAGAACTTTACTTTACACTGATCCAACTTTTCTAACAGTGAAACGAATCTGTTCAATCTTACGTAGTGTGGCTTTAACAACCCAACACGGCATATGAAATAGTGTGAGAACCTTCCTTCTGTAGACCTTGGCTCCGTGATATCTCTTTAAATACACTGTTTTGTTGAGCCAGAACATGTTAGTGTTACAGTTGGCGTGTAGAACTGCAGGATGGATACACATTTATAAAAAAAATGTAAGAAAACGACTCCTTTTTTTGCATTAAGCCGAATTACCTCAGGAGCCACAGTGCATTGTGGGACTTTTGTGAAGGGCCAGAAGAAACGAGTGAAGAATATGATGGGGAAAAGATCAAGAAGAAAAAAAAATCATCATGATATAATAAACACCTACAAATACATGATAATACATCGACATATCCTTAATTTAGTTTATTTATATACAGTTTATAATGAAAAAAAACTCAAATTATTCTGAGGGCCATGAAGTTCTTAAAAAGGACGAAGAAAAAGTTAGATTCAGAAGCTCCTAACATTGGTTTCATCGACGGTACTCTGACTCAGACTTCAGATCCTAGTCCAGACGAGGGTCCAGCCATCAGAGGAGACGAGGGGGTGCTGGTGGGGGGGTGTGTGTCTGAAAAAAAGGGTTAACCGAGCTAATCCTGGACGCTTTCAGGCGGCAGGGCTGCCGGGGCGGAGGCGGCTGCTGGCTCAGCGTTTGTGTTCATCCCTCCGAGGAATCAACAGAGCATAAAAGAACTGCTGCAGCGACCGCTCTCTTTCAGCCGCAGATTAGCGCCTCGTCGACGCCCGTTTGAGGACCGTTTCCTTTCTCGCCCTCCTCTGTCGGACCCCGACCCGGCTGACCACACCCGGGTCGCCCTCCTCTGTGGTTCCGCTCGTTTTCAAACTCTTTCTTAAACGTATCATGAGAACTTTCTGCACGACTTACAATGACTTTCCTGACCCCGAGGCCTCAAGTCTGACAGTGTCTTCACCTGCAGGAACATCTAGTGTTGTGTCTGAGAACTTTACAGTAGATGTGATCAGATCCTCCTGCAGTGCTGTCTCTCCTCCCTCTCTCTTTCTCTCTCTCTTTCTCCATCTCTCTCTCCATCTCTCTCTCTCTCTCTGCAGAAACATGAACAGACACTTTTCTTTCCATGACTCATCTCTCTGAGCTTCATTAATATCAGCTTCTGTCTCAAGTTTCTCTTCTCAAAACGCTCGTCGACACCAAGAACCTCAGAGTCTCAACCTGGACTCGCATCATCAGAAACTGCTGCCGGCTTTTCAGTTTCGGCTTTCAGAGCCGCAGCGTTTTTTTTTTTTTTAAAGTTCAGTGGTTACGTCAGCGAGACACGAGACAGGAATGCTGATAACTTTTCACACACACACACACACACACACACACACACACTTCAACTTCTTCCGGACAAAGATCATGTCAGCAGCGAGACAGTGTGAAGGAAACCATGAGCCGTGGGCCACATTCAATACTGCGACGGTTCTTAGGGGCCTTCAGGACAAAAGATGGATGAAAAAAAAACAGAACTAAAATAATCTTATAAGATTCTAGTTGTAATTTTATTGACTATTATATTTCTCACGGATTTTTCATGAAATATCCTTATTTATTTTGTATTTTTTGTCTTAATTGTCTATTAAAAACTTTTAAAAATGGAAAGAAAACTCAAATTCCAAATATAATATATTTAAAAAATAAAGACAAATAATCCAAAGGTATTTAATAGTTCATTTTTTTTAATTATATTAACATTCTTTTTTTTAATGATATTAAAGCTTTCTTTTATACAAAAAGAAGTAGCAGCAAAAGAAGAAAGAAAAGAGCTCAAAAAGAGCTTTTATAACAGGTTTGTATTTGATTTTCATTTGACATTTTAAAATTTTAGTTTGTGCTGTTTTTATTAATATATGTTTCATTAACAAGACGTTGGAAACAACATCTAATATACATTTAAATCAGTAAAAGAGTTTTTGCTCAACAGAATGAAAAATGAAAGAAAAAAGGATGGATGGATGGATGGATGTGTCAGAAAAAGTTAATTGCATGAGTGCAGTGAGAGGCTCCAGGTCTCCTGTGAGTGTTTTCAATTATTGTGAACCTGTTGCTGTTTCTTCTTCTTCGCATCCGTCTTAAATCATCAGGTACAAAATATTATACATTTTTGTACGACGCACAAGAATATGTTTCCTCCTCAAGATCTTTACTTTTGTTTTGTTTATTATGAGCAGGTGACATTGTTCTTAGAGCAGAAGATGTTTACAGACCATAATACAATCATATATCTAGAATGGAGATGAAGACTAGACTGAAGGTGTGAAGGCAACAGTGTCTGAGCAGCTCCTCTGATGATCAAACAACAACAAACACCGTCATCTCCTGCTAACAAGTGCAGCAGATGCTGGGATTGAGATTTGGCCTGAGAGGAGAAGGACAGCATGACGAGGCTAATCCTCTTTTCTGAGGAGGAGGAGGAGGAGGAGGAGGAGGAGGAGGAGGAAGACGAGGAGGAGGAGGAGGAGGAGGATAAGAATAGGGAGGAGGAGGAGGATGAGGAGAAGAGGGAGGAGGAGAAGAGAGAGGAGGAGGAGGAGGAGGAGAAGGGGGAGGAGGAGGAGGAGGAGAAGAGGGAGGAGGAGAAGAGAGAGGAGGAGGAGGAGGAGAAGAGGGAGGAGGAGGAGAAGAGGGAGGAGGAGAAGAGAGAGGAGGAGGAGAAGAGGGAGGAGGAGAAGAGAGAGGAGGAGGAGGAGGAGAAGAGGGAGGAGGAGAAGAGAGAGGAGGAGGAGGAGGAGAAGAGTGAGGAGGAGAAGAGAGAGGGGGAGGAGGAGGAGGAGGAGAGGGAGGAGGACGAGGAGAAGAGGAGGAGGAGGAGGAGGAGAAGAGGGAGAGAGAGGAGGAGAAGAGAGAGGACGAGGAGGAGGAGGAGAAGAGGGAGGAGGAGAAGAGAGAGGAGGAGGACGAGGAGGAGGAGAAGAGGAAGGAGGGAGGAGGAGGACGAGGAAGACGACGAGGAGGAGGAGGAGGAGAAGAGGGAGGAGGAGGAGGAGGAGGAGGAGGAGGAAGAGGAGGAGGAGGAGGAGGAGGAGGACGAGGACGAGGACGAGGATGAGGAAGAGGAGGAGAAGAGGGAGGACGAGGAGGAGGAGGAGGACGACGAGAAGAGGGAGGAGGAGGACGAGGAGGAGGAGCAGGAGAAGGAGAAGGAGAGGGAGGAGGAGGAGGAGGAG
Organism: Callionymus lyra; assembly: GCF_982586985.1. Lineage (NCBI taxonomy): Eukaryota > Metazoa > Chordata > Actinopteri > Syngnathiformes > Callionymidae > Callionymus > Callionymus lyra. The sequence goes on from NC_141820.1 coordinate 19,810,338, forward strand.
AAGGAGGAGGAGGAGGAGAGGAGGAGTAGGAGGAGAGGAGGAGGAGGAGGAGAGGGAGAAGGAGGAGGAGGAGGAGGAGAGGAGGAGGAGGAGGAGGAGGAGGAGGAGGAGGAGGAGGAGAAGAGGGAGAGGGAGAGGGAGAGGGAGAGGGAGAGGGAGAGGGAGAGGGAGAGGGAGAGGGAGAGGGAGGTAAACCGGCACTAGAGTCCAGATGATGACTCAGACCAGTGCTTCCTCCTCTCTTCCTCTGCCCGTATATGTTGCAGACAATCTGCTGACTCCTCTCATAACCAGACACTGGTCCTGGATCAGTCCAGACCACACGTCTAAACCTGCTGGTACGTTGGCTGAAAATATAAAAGTCTCCAAAACTAAAAAAAACAATGTCATAAATAAGATGAAATCATTTTCTAATAGAGACATTTTTGCTGAATTTACAGTTTGTTTGGTGAATTTTAAAAATATTTTGGCTCCGTCCGTGGTTGAGTTTATCACCTCTGGTTAAGACCCTCCGAAAAAACTACAACATAAAGTGTGATACTCGTGAGATCCTTTGACTGTATTTATGTATAAAATAAAAGCTTGAAAAAACGTCCTTCTATTTTTTTATATTAATACGTTTTATCTCTTTTTATCCTTCTTTTTTCTATTTTTGTGTTGAATAAATTGTACAACGTTAACAAGTGATGCCTTTTTTATTAATTTATCTTTTCATGGAAATGGTTCCCCATTGAAAAATAAATTACTGTCTTTGAATCATATTTTCATGTTTTTTGTTAAATTATTTAACTCAAATATTGAATCTTCACACGTATATTAAGTTAAAATTAAAAGACATAAAATAGAATTCATATAAATGTATGTAGTATAGATATTAAACAGCCTTTTTAATAAAAAACGTGTTTTTATTAAGATTTTCTGTCTTTTACTTAACAAACCGTCAACCCTTCAAAGGATTCTCGGATCCAGATGGTAATCAATCAGTAACCAATAATTTCAGAAGACTTTATAGACATTTGTTTTGCATTTTTTTTTTTAATCAAAAACCGAGGAGCACAAACCTCCTTGGCAGAGGTAACATAAGTAGGTCAGTAACGTTCAGGTGATGGATGTTCACGTACATGAGAGGTTGTCGTGGCTCCACGAGTGAACTGAGGTCACACACTCACCTGACAATGGCGTCCGGACAATGACCTCGTCCATCTGGCACTTTCATTCAACCTGAGGATTAGATCCACCTTAGAGGCCGCCCGGAAGCTCATTCACGGCCGTGAAAGGTGACCCAGGTACAAATATGCCGACTCTGCTGAATTTGTGGTGTAAATGAGAGGAAAAAAAAAAAGTCTCTGGAATTGATCAGTGTCTGGTCGTCGAACGTTGACACCCACGTGTGAAGCACTTCCTGAGGGAGGAAACCAGAGTGTCCGGAGAAAACTCACACATGCACGTGAACTTGGTGAAAATCATTTGTGCAAGGATAGAGTTTTTTTTTTGAGGGTTAATCCTTTTTTACTATCATAGAAACGACCAAATTTATTTATTTTTTATCCCGCATTTTGTTGTGTTATCTGTCAAAATAACTCAAACGAAATGTATTTAAAGTTCTCAGTGGTTAGTGTTCTTGACTACCATCTGGATCCAATCATCTTTTGAAGGATTGATCACGCTCTTCCTGTAGTTTTATTTTCAGATTTAATGGATTTTTAAACGTTTTCTTCACTATTTTTTTGCAAAATGACTAAAAGAAATATTTATTTGACATGAGAGGAAATACTTTTACACAAACATGTCTGTCGATATATATATTTTTCAAATACATATAATTAACTTCTAAAGATGAAAAAGTGATTGTAAATCAACAAAAAAGTACAAAATAAAGTATTAAATGATTAGCAGCAGGTTATCTGTGGCTCCAAAAATCAAATTATTTTAATCCTGTTCTATTTGTGTTGACAGTGGAAATGAATGGACAGGATTAAAAAACCAAGTCTGCAGATGAATATCATGTGGATATGAAGCTGCTGAGGAATGAAAGAGAGGGAGAGATAAAGAACTCGTGTCTCCTGCTCCTCAAATCACGCCTGTCTTCTGTGAAGCTGACAGCAATGCATTGTTAAGATTTTTCATTGACAAAATTAAATTGATCAAAGAGAAAATCTCTCCCCCTTTGTTTGGAACCCCTACTGTCTCTGAGCCCCTCTCCTCCTCTTGGTCCTCCTTCACTGCTGTATCTTTGGGTGATATTTCGGCACTAGTGAACAAGATGAAACCCTCCTCTTGCTCAGATGACGTCCTTCCTCGTAGGCTTTTTATCAAAGTATTTGATGTAATTGGCCCCTGGGTTACCAATATGGTGAACCTCTCCCTTGCCACAGGGGTTTTTCCCAATGCATTTAAACATGCCATTGTGGAGCCTCTGCTCAAAAAGCCAGGCTTAGACCCAACTGACCTCAGTCATTTCAGGCCTATTTCTAATCTCCCTTTCTTTTCCAAGATCTTGGAGAAGGTGGTGTCTTAGCAGCTGTCGTTGTTCCTGGATCAGAGCGACATCCATGAGAAGTTTCAGTCTGGCTTCCGTAAACATCACTCTACGGAGACAGCTTTATTGAAAGTGTCCAGTGACATCATGATGTCGGCTGACTCGGGTAAATCCACTGTTCTGGTTCTTTTGGATCTGTCCTCAGCCTTTGACACAGTTGATCACCAGATCCTGCTGAGAAGACTGAGGGATGAAGTGGGACTGTCAGGGTCTGTGTTAGAATGGTTCTCATCTTACCTTTCTGGGCGCAGTTTTAGTGTATCTGCCAATCAAATGAGGTCTGAATCGGCAAATCTGTTTTAAGGAGTCCCTCAAGGTTCTGTTCTGGGTCTTTTATTGTTTTTGCTGTACTTGATTCCCCTCGGTAAAATCATTCAGAGATTTCCTGATGTTTCTTATCACATTTTTGCTGATGACATCCAGCTCTACTGCTGATTCGATCAAACTGAGCCCCAGAGGCTGAGCAGCTTAGCCATTGTTTGTTAGAAATCAAACAATGGCTGAGTGAAAACACTTTGCAGCTAAATGAGGACAAAACTGAAACTCTGGTGATTGCTCCTGATGAAAAGATTCCAGGGTTGAGTCAGTACTTGGGTGACTTAAGTCAGTCTGTCAAACTGAGCCTGAGAAACCTGGGTGTTGTATTTGATAAAGACATGTCTCTAGTTCAACACTGCAGAAAACTGACCAGAAACTGTTTCCTTCAACTGAGAAAAATCTCTAAACTTAGGAAAATGTTGTCGGAACATGATGTGGAGCTTGTAATCCATGCATTTGTGTCTTCTTGCCTCGACTATTGTAACAGTTTATTTCCATGTCTTAACAAGAAGGAGCTGTCTCGCTGATTCAGAACTCTGCAGCGAGAATTCTAACCCGCTCTAGTAGAAGAACTCACATTTCTCCGATCCTTAAAACTCTTCACTGGCTGCCAGTTTCTTTCAGGGTCAACTTTAAAATTCTGCTTCTTACTTTCAGATCTATTCATGGTCAGGCTCCTCCTTACATCACTGATCTGATCCAGCCTTACACCCCAGCTCGGGCTCTGAGGTCTGTGGATCAGAATCTACTGATGGTTCCTGAACACGCTTCAGGACCAGAGGAGAGAAATCCTTCCAGGCTGTTGCTCCTAAACTTTGGAACGATCTTCCTCTCTCTCTCTGTTTGATGATCTACTGACTCCTTTAAGAAACATCTTAAGACATTTTTATTTGTTCAGGCTTTTTCTTGATTTTCTGGAACTTGTGTTATCAGTTTTATCTTGATCTTTAAAGTATATACTTTATTGAATATTGTTTTGATTGTTTAAGCGCTTTGTGACCCTGGTCTGGAAAAGAGCTATACAAATAAAAATTACTTACTAACTTACTTACTTACTTTATCATCCTTATCCTCATCCTCATCCTCATCCTCATCCTCATCCTCATCGTCATCGTCATCGTCATCGTCATCGTCATCGTCATCGTCATCGTCATCGTCATCGTCATCGTCATCGTCATCGTCATCTTCTTCATCATTAACATCATCATCATCACCGTGATCGTCATCATCATCTTCATCATCGTCATCGTCATCGTCATCGTCATCGTCATCGTCATCGTCATCGTCATCGTCATCGTCATCCTCATCCTCATCCTCATCCTCATCCTCATCTTCATCCTAATGGTCATCTTCATCTTCATCTTCATCCTCATCCTCATCCTCATCCTCATCCTCATCCTCATCCTCATCCTCATCCTCATCCTCCTCCTCCTCCTCATCCTCATCCTCATTCTCATCCTCATCCTCATCATAATCTTCATCCTAATGGTCATCTTCATCTTCGTCATCGTCATCGTCATCGTCATCCTCATCGTCATCGTCATCGTCATCGTCATCCTCATCCTCATCCTCATCCTCATCCTCATCCTCATCTTCATCTTCATCTTCATCGTCAGCGTCAGCGTCAGCGTCATTGTCATCATCTTCATCTTTATCATAATCTTAATCTTCATCATCATCTTCATCTTCATCTTCATCTTCATCTTCATCTTCATCTTCATCTTCATCTTCGTCATCCTCATCCTCATCCTCATCCTCATCCTCATCCTCATCCTCATCCTCATCTTCATCTTCATCTTCATCATATTCTTCATCCTCATGGTCATCATCATCATCTTCATCTTCAGCGTCAGCGTCAGCGTCAGCGTCGGCGTCATTGTCATTGTCATTGTCATCATCTTCATCTTTATCATAATCTTAATCATCATCATCATCTTCATCTTCATCTTCATCTTCATATTCATCTTCATCTTCATCTTCATCTTCATCTTCATCTTCATCTTCATCATCATCTACATCATCATCATCATCATCATCATCATCATCATCATCACCATCATGATCATCATCATCTCTAGCATCAGCTGAAGAGGTTAAAAGCAGCCTCAGTGATTCATTAATATTTTAATTTGAATCCAGTTGATCAGCATCTCTTCTGTCAGTCGCTCGGGAAATATCAGTACTTGTTTTGCTTCTGACAGAGTCTGAAATTCTTCTCACTAGCAGCTTAAATTAAATACTTTGATCAGTTAATCTGTTTGTTTCACTTCCAATTGAGATGTTAGTCAGTTTGTTGGATGTGGATTTATTTTGTATTTGCTTGCCCGGCTGCTAACATGTCCTGAGCTACGACAGCATGCTAATGTTTGTGTAGCACTTTGTTGCCACGTTATAAATCATTTCATAAAAAGTTAACTGCAGTTCAAGTTTTTTTTTACATTTTATTGATAAGTAGGTGAGGTTTTTGCTGACAGATTAAAAAAACAAAAACAATAGTTTTGTCCACATAAATATAGTGTATAAAGGTAAATCCATGATATAAATATTAAGTAAGTAAGTAAGTCATTTGTATTTATATAGCGCTTTTCCAGACCAGGGTCACAAAAAATACATATTGTAAAGAAACAAAATATGCTTATAATATCTTTGTCATCCTTTTAATGTTATACTTTTTAAAAAATATTTTTTAGTAAAATTCTTTTTTTTTGGTGAAATTTTCCAGTCGTATGAGTCGCACAAAAATCCAAAAAATGTGTCTTTCATTTTTCTCTTGAAGATACAAGCATCCACGTTTTCATTGAATTCTTTGAGTGAAATGGTGCACGTTTCATTGTCTATTTTCATTGATGTAAAATATAGTGAAGATGTTTCAGAGATACATAATAATAAAGTAAAAAAGGTGTGAATCATGGTAAAGTGTAGTTATCTGTGTAGTTACTACATTCTGGATATTGGCAGTGGTCAAACTGAATAGCTGCCAGAAAGCTGTATTTCTGGTTCAACTGTGTAGTTTTCCTCACTTATATACGACAATAGTGATGACGTAGAACACGTCCTAGTTCATCAAGAATATTTACATTCTCAGGTGGATCAAGAACATGTGCCACAAATCTCTGACAACATTTCACACTCGACCAAACATTCAAATGTCCATTGGAATCCCTATTATATTATAAGTTATACATTCATCTGCTGCTGCTAAATGTCTTATAAATCGATGGATTCGAACGATCATTTTATGGACCCGTCGATTGCCTGCTGTAATTTTCCGTCACTTCCAATGCTAATTTCATGAATGAAAAATAACTTTGGGCTATAAATGTGCTTTTTCTATGGAGTGAAATCGTCTAATTTAACCTTAATTCACTGAGAAAACATGAACAAATTAAACCTCTTTTTCTGTTTCTTTGTTGCTAAAATGTGGTGAATGTTAAGCAAGTTATGTCATTTTGAAAGTGGGATGAACTAAAGGGTCACAACCTAAAACACTGACGCCTATTGACTTAGTATGAAGGAAGTTTGACCAAAAAAAGAGTGTATTTTCACCAGTTTACTAATAATACATAACTTATTTTAAATATGTATCAATGGGAAATGATACTTCTATCAATTGAATTGTCTTTAAATTGTTACTGTAAAGTAGATAAAAAGACAATTCTGATCCGCTCTAGTAACGAAGAACTCACATTTCTCCGATCCTTAAAACTCTTCACTGGCTGCCAGTTTCTTTCAGGATCAACTTTAAAATTCTGGTTCTTACTTTCCGATCTTTTCATGGTTAGACCTTATATCACTGATCTGATCCAGCCTTACACCCCAGCTCGGGCTCTGAGGTCTGTGGATCAGAATCTACTGATGGTTCCTGAACACGGTTCAGGACCAGAGGAGAGAAATCCTTCCAGACTGTTGATCCTAAGCTTTGGAACGATCTTCCTCTCCCTCTTTGCGCTTGATGGATCTACTGACTCCTTTAAGAAACATCTTAAGACGCTTTTATTTGTTCAGGCTTTTCCTTGATTCTCTGGAACTCCTTGTTGTGTTATCAGTTTTATCTTGATCTTTAAAGTAAATACTTTATTGAATATTGTTATGATTGTTTAAGCGCTTTGTGACCCTGGTCTGGAAAAGCGCTATACAAATAAAAATTACTTACTTACTTACAATTGTAAATTAAATAAAGATATTGGTAAAGAATATGTGTAAAGATCCAGTAACTCTGAGAACCAACAGGTGAAGTGTAACAAGTGTCTAAAGATGAATCATCACCGAGACGATATTGATACCGATAATCGCGTCTCGTCCGGTGGCCCCCCGGAGGATGGGGCCCTCTCTTACCTGCCCCGCCCAGTGACAGCGTTGCCATGGCGACTGCCGGTGTGCGTGATGACGTCGGATGTATATGAGCGCAGGCGGCGGGACCACTCTTCCTTTTTTTACCGCCATCGGAGCGGAGTCTTTCTTTTTTTTCCCCGGGTCCCAGTCGCACCGCAACAGCGCCGCCTCGCCAGCTCACTCTCGCGGTCACGGAGTAAAAAAAAAAAGGTAAGACTCGCAGGAGATGTTTTTGCTCGACATGACGAGGATTTTTGGATTTATTTTTTGATAACCGTTCGATGTTTGCGTGACGGTGAGAGCCGCGGAGGGAGACAAGTGTGTGCTAATGCTAGTGAAGGCTGACAGCAGCAGCCATTGAGACGGAGGCTCCTCCATGATGTGCTGCTCTGGAAAATAATAATAATAATAAAATAACTCTATAACACACTTGTTTTTATCTGAAAATGAATAAACTGTAAACGACCCTCGCTGTAGATGTTGGCGCGGAGTTATATATATTTGCACACACGTGTGTTACATGAAGCGGGTTTTTTTTCTTTATTTTTTTCTCTTAAAGATGTCACACAAAAGATTGGGTCGATGGCGACATTTTGTTAAACTAGTATTGTGAGGGCGTTGTCAACACTTGTAACCCGGCCTGTGTTTTCCATCTCCGGCCATCGTGTGCGCTCGCTGAGACAAACTAGTGCGCACCAAGCTAGTAGCTCCAGTGCTAGCTCCAGGCACAAAACCTCGCCGAGCTGCGAAACGAAGGAAGTTGTTTTTTGTCAACTAGTTGTTAGTTGTTTTTTTTCACGTCAGACATTGTTAATGTATAATTGTGTAAGTGGAGGGGTTTAAAGTTTTGACTTCTTGCCGAGTCTTTTTGTCCCTAATGGTTTGCTGTAGTTGAGCAACACGTGGTCCACACCAGGTTGCTGAGGCTAGTCTCACTTAAGCACATTTGTTATCTTCTTACACGTAACACCATCATAAATAACCATTTTCAACTCAACCTATACGATTTTTCTGTGTATTTATCCCACTTTTATAAATATTGATGGCACCAAGATGCATGTTGTATCATCAGAACCATTTTAATGATCTATCCACTAGTTTGTACTTGGATTGTTTTTGTATATATTGATTTATTTAGCGGTTATTTTAATAAAAATGTCTGTTTAAAATGGTGGTATTGGTTATAGTGAATTTTTAGACAACTTTAGACCAGAAGTTGTAACAATGCAAGAAGTATTGTTACAATTTGTAGTTTGGGCCAAATTACTTTCACAATTTTTAAGTTTTCCTTGGTTTTTCACAACCACTGAATATGATGCCGAGCACATTCCAAGCCTGTTCCTTTCAAGTTGTCCCACATGTGCATGTATTGTGTTTGTGGTGCACACAGAAGACCAGTAACGTTAAAACGTTTGTGACAGATGTTGGCACTCGCCTGGACAGAGACGTTAGAGTCTGGGGATGGTGTTGGTTTGAGGTTTTTTTTTTGTATGGGTTTTATGTCTAGATAAAGATCAATGACCAGGTGAAATGAGAACCTTCACGGTGAATATCAAGAGGCAAGGTTATGACTTTGGTTTTGAAAAGTTACTGTTCACTTGAGTCATAGTTCATAGACTTGGTGTGGTAAACTATCCCGACTCCGTCTCTGTGTGGTGGACGCCCTTAATCTTGTATAATATTATATTTGCAGTAAATGTATTGAAAGACTGAAGTTCCAGACGTTCCTTGTCTGAGTGTATTGATTGATGTACAAATGGAAAAAGCCCTCCTTAACTTCTCTAGCTCCAGATAAAAGATGCATCTATGGATGATAATGTAACTGACTACTGAGGTACGACATTTTCTCTTTCACCGTTTAATGAACTTGTCAGTGTCGCGACTTTATTTTGACGTAGCTGTATTGCCTTTTTATTTTAGGATGGAAACGATTAAAGAAATGTTTTGGTCCATCCTTCTAGATTGGAAATGAGCCAATTGGCTTTTGTCTGGAGGTCCACCCTCTGAGTCACAGCGTGAAGACCTGATTTATGAAATTCCTTGTACTCCAGAGTACTACTCTTTCACTAATGTTGTAACATGGAATTTGGTTATGAAGTACTTTTGCGTTTGAGTCTGGTTATTTCGATTCAACGCCCTTTTCATGAACTTCTTTGTGTCAAAAATGATCCTGAAAAAAGGTTTTTGGTAACATGTCTAATGGTTATTCGGTATATTCATGAAAGTTATCCATGTTTTAGTTGTGAAGTTTCATCCAAACTCTTGTTCCTAGATCGATCCGTAGGTCACTGTGGTTTCTAAAGCTGCTGAGTGACTTCTCAGACTAGAAATTGAAGTAAACGGTTTACAATTTCAGTATGACATGTCTGTACTTGAGTTACCTACTCTTTGTCCATTTTAGATGATGCTGACTTGTATTATGGGTTACAAATGGGGCTGCACGATCTATCGAAAACGTATTGATATCGCAATATTGGCACGCGCGATATGCATATCCAAAACATGTGATAATTTACTCTTTTTTTTAAAATTGTATAAATCAAGCATTTCTTTAATGCGCACTTCGACCAATCAGTGTCACGTTCTGTAAATTTGTACTTCTATGTCTCCTTGTCCCTTTTGTCTCCGTCTGTCTGTGAACTGTGCGGTGCAGCTTGCTAGGCTCGGTTGCTATGGCAACGCATCTTGGCGGCGCGCTGACTTGGCTCAGTATAAACACAGAAGACTAACTTATGAGCTACTCCAACACGAAGGATCCAGTCAGTAGCTCAACACCCACATTTTTTTTTCCATCTCATCCTGGTTGTATTCAGCTTTTTTTATAAGCTCGCGGAACTTCCAAACAAGTGTAAACCTGTCCCTCTTTGCTGTATGCTAATGAGTTAAGTTAATGTTAGCGCCAGGTTATTTATAAACTGTTATGTGTGCGTGTAAAAGGAGATGGGATTTATTGTTGGTTTGGTGATATCGAGACCCGCTGGCAGCTCCTCTCTGATGTCGCTCAGTTTTAGGTAGAAGTTAGTTTTGCGGGAAACCGATGCAAGGCCCACGAAACTGAGCGTTATTAGTTATATTTTTCTCCGATCATGTTGGCACCGGAGCACGGAAATGAACAAAAAAGGATCGCATCTCTTTCCTTATACAAACCCCGACCTACGGTGCGCTGGGCTACATTTCAAGACACCAATATTGAATATCGCACTTATTCCCAATATCGTGCAGCCCTATATTCTATGCATATTCTTGAAAAACCACCTACACACATGATCATGGAAAACAAATGCCAAAGAGTTATTGATTCGTTAAGAAACAAAAGCATTGTGTCAGAGGTTTTTGCCTCGCTCATCAATCTCGTGTCACTCGGGGTCCTCTGGAATAGCTAGTGTTATTAAATATTATTATATAAAAGTTTGAAGCCCCCTGGTGTTGCATCTTCAAATGGATCTGATGTCTCGTATGGTCGCTTGATAAAGACCGATTTAATCTTTTGAACAAAGGTAAATTTGGTTATGACTTTCAACACGAGTCACTAGAAAAGCACTGTGATAACAACCTACTATAAATCGAATGAAATGACACTAGAAATATCGTCAAAATGTTGTGAGATTAGTCTTAATGTGGACGTCCAACATCCATCAATCACATCTTTGACATCTATGATCAAGGCTGTAATTTTTCCTGTATTTGACCTAAAGGGCCACCATAGTTCCCTCACCATCGGTGCATTCAAGTGAACGGTGAACCCTTATATCTACGTTGACCCCACATTAAGAAGCTCTGTCGCCACGATTTGCTCAGTTGATCTGAAAAATGTTCCAGTGGCGGCTAAAAGCTTTCCAAAGCACTCGAACATTAATAATTTGTTATAGTGGCACGAGAACGATGTGAGTGACGATGGCTCCCTTTACTGTGAGGAAATGTAAAGTTGAGTCATTTACACTGAAACCAGAAGCTTGACGGTGGCAGGAGTTGAGATCGGTAGATCCTTGTGACGGCGGTTAAGGAGCAGATTCTGCTCATTTTTATAGCTTTTAAAAAATGATGTGGAGAGCTGTGTCTTTATCTTGATAAAATGAAACATTTAAATAATGTAAAGACTTTGTACAATTGTTTAATTATAAATAAAACTGAGGAGAAACACTGGGTAGATGGTCATTCTTTCATTGTACTTATGGCGTGAGTGTGAGGGATGAAAGCCTGCAGCTGCGACGGAGATCAGGATTAGACAACTGTGTATTCCTGGTGCGACCGTGGTGGCGTTTGTCCTCGTCAATCATGTTTAGAATGTTGCAGATCGGCTGCGTTCTTACGACCTTCAAAGAAGGTTGAATGAGAAGTCGACTCTTTTGATTTCATCTTTTCCGCACTCTTGGATGTGCTGCTTTTTTAAGGTGATTTGTCGAAAGCGCACGTTTGTCCATGGATCGGCTTGTAATTTGTGTCCCAGTTACAAGACATACAAATGTATGAGGGGAAATATTGGTCTAGGGACATTGTCTCAGTCTTCCCTGAAGATTGGTGACAAGTAGGACATGGTTTGAGGTTCTGGTGTTTGAAGACTTGGTCCGTGATGTTTGACCCAATTCTTGTTTGCTTGTTTCAATTATTTAACTTTTGTTGTTTACAATTCTGTTTAGTTGCACTGGAGCAGTAGATTATTTGAAGCAAAGCAGTTGTTTTAGCGCCTTACGATGGGAAGAACCTGCTCAACTCCACGTTAAATCCTAACTCGTCTTTTTCTTGTTTCCAGCTTGAAATCCAGCAACGATGGCAGACGTTGACAAGTAAGTGGTTACTTAAAAAGTATCTTAAGGGGAGGAGGGGTATCTTATCTTCGAAGCCCTTCCTGACCCTCGTCTTCTTCATGTGTCTGAGCAGCAAAGACCAGACAGAAATGGACCCGGCAGACATGGAAGATGTGGAGGAAGTGGAAGAGGAGGAGACGGGGGAAGACGTCAACAGCAAAGGTAGCTCTTGAAACCTCTTCTGGTCCGGTGTCCTGGAGCACACATGTGTCTAATGGCTCACACGTGTTCCCTCAGCCCGCCAGCTGACCGTACAGATGATGCAGAATCCACAGATCCTGGCGGCCCTGCAGGAGCGGCTCGACGGGCTCAACGGTTCCCCGTCAGGCTACATCGAGAAGTGAGTGTTCAATCCCCCCCCCCCCGACGTGTTTTGATTCTCTTGTGTCGATTATGTTTTAATCCGGACTCAAAAGTATCTGTGCAGCCACTGTTAATATTCCGCTGTCACTCAACACTGTCGCGAGTTTATATTTAAAATGTCGTTTAATAAAGTCTGTATTTTATTAACGGCCACAAACATCCTTGGATATGTAGACGAAGGCAGGTCCAGTTTTGAATTGAGGCAAACTTGAAGCTTGAAAATAATCATTATTTACAGCGAGGACTCAAGTGCACACATTTAAAAAAAGCATTTTGAGTGTCAGCCACTCGTTGTCACCCACTCTTGGTGTGTGAGTTGGTCTTTGTTAAATTGAACACACAAACACACACACAAACGCACACAGTCATTGTAGAGCTTGCGTCTGATTGGCCGGGAAAGAAGCTGCAGCTCAGCAGAGGAAACTTGAGCGCTCAGATGGACGGGCCAGTGGACGAGACATTTAAAGGTCACACTTTGAAAGAAACGATGCAGTGGTTGGTGATGATCAAGGGAAAGTGTAGAAAAACTGATTCAAAAGCAGACGCCCGTAGTTAAAAGACGACGCAGCATCTTTGCTCCATACGTTGTTAGTTTCTAAAGTTGACATTTTGGGGTGTTTTTTGAGGCTCGATCTGATCCTAAAATTGTCCCGTTTCTCTCGTCACAGCCTACCCAAAGTAGTGAAGAGACGCGTGAACGCTCTGAAGAACCTCCAGGTTAAGTGTGCTCACATCGAGGCCAAGTTCTACGAGGAGGTGCACGAGCTGGAGAGGAAGTACGCCGCGCTCTACCAGCCGCTGTTCGACAAAGTACGTACCTTCATTTGCTATTGTTGCTGAACATTTGATCCTTTTTTTTTAGCCATTTAATATTGCTTGTCTGCTCGGATGGAAGTGGGCTGATGGTTTAGAATCAGCTCAACATTCATAAAGCGTCTCTCTGGCTCACTTGAACAATTACATCGTCTGGTGGCAGCGAGCCAAGCCTGACATCAAATGAGAATTTTCAATTTAAAAAAGATCGGCACGTTCCCACAATGAAACGGCAGCTTTGTAACGTCAAGATTTAAACTTCCTACTTTTGATGCCGGCGTCTCACATCTGCCGTCGTCTTCTTTCTCGTTCAGAGGAGCGACATCGTGAGAGCCGCTTACGAGCCCACGGATGAGGAGTGCGAGTGGAAGGCGGATGAGGAGGAAGAGTTGACAGTAAGTAAGAAGGTACAGCTTCTGCATGCCTCCTGTCCAACTCCGTCAAAGATTGCGGTGGGTTTCCACGCCGCGGGGGGCTTTGTTTTGAACGGAGGCTCTTTCTGTGCGACAGGATGAGATGAAGGAGAAGGCCAAGCTGGAGGAGGAGAAGAAAGACGAGGAGAAGGAAGACCCTAAAGGCATCCCCGAGTTCTGGTTAACGGTTTTCAAAAATGTGGATCTGCTCAGTGACATGCTGCAGGTACGATTGTCCAGACAGCTGCTGGGAAGGAAGTGGGTCAAGCATACTCTGGTCATTCAAGTACTCTGGCTCCCTCTGGTGGTCGAGTTATGTTTGCCACTTGATTGTGGATTTGTAGTGTAATTTTAATAATAACATTAAGTTTTACTTAATCTTGAAATTAAACATATGTTTTGTATTTTAATATTTTCTCTGCACAATAATGTAAATAATTATTTCAGTGTCAGTTTAAAAAATCTTTTCTCCACAGGAACATGATGAGCCCATTCTTAAACATCTACAAGAAATTAAAGTTGAATTTTCAGACCCAGGAAAGCCCATGGTAAGTCATCAAGGTTATGACACTCGTCTCCTCTACGTCCATCCTGACGTTTCTTTCTTCAACAGAGCTTCACTTTAGCGTTTCACTTTGATCCCAACGAGTTCTTCACAAACACGGTGCTGACGAAAACCTACAAGATGAGATCTGAACCTGACGAGAACGACCCCTTCTCCTTTGACGGGCCAGAGGTCATCAGCTGTGCGGGGTGAGAGCAGCGTTTGCAAACTACACTTTTAACAATTACATTTTTCTCATTCATCATTTTTAATTCAAGTTTAAAATGAACTAAAGATGAGGATCAACAACTTGCCAGATGGAACAGTTTATTCATGCATTACCTCATCAAGACAACAGGGGGAGCTATACTTAAAATATGGGGTCATCCTAAAAAACAATTGTGGTTTTAAAATGCATGTAGTTGTGTACATGATTCAGGAGAGAAAGTCCTGACCTGGTCTGCTTTCGTTCCAGTTGCACGATCGACTGGACGAAGGGAAAGAACGTCACATTGAAAACCATCAAGAAGAAACAGAAGCACAAGGGACGCGGGACGGTCCGTATGGTCACCAAGACGGTTCCCAACGACTCCTTCTTCAACTTCTTCACCCCACCTGAAGGTGAGCGACACTGATCACATGTTGCAGAACCTTAGAGCTGCTCGATTAAACGATGAGAATGTTTATTTTTTTATTATTATTGTTGGCGGTTTATTGAGGAAAGTCTGACCAAAAGTTTTTCTTCTCTGATTCTTCTAGTCCCAGAGAGTGGAGAGCTGGTAAGTTTATCTTCTGTATGCGTTTGTCAACTTAGCTGTGTTTTGTTGAGCCCTGACTCAATGTAGCATCGTACTGATGAGACAATATTTAGTTTTATTAACTGTAAGAAAGTCGGTCTTTCTTGGCTTTTCAGGATTTCTTTACACTTTTCCATGGACTTAAATTGCAGCTAATATTTCCCTCTATACAATCTGACTTCTCTTTTTATTGTTGTATTGGACACAATACTTTATTGAACTTAAGCATCATTTATCAACTCTTCTTCAACATTTAAAATATCTTAACCTTAAGTTATTGTTCTTGATATGAAAGTGATACGTGTTGAGTTCAGGAATCACGGTCTCTGGTGTGTGAAACTGCTGCTCTCTCTCCAGGACGAAGACTCCGAGGCGGTTCTGGCTGCAGACTTTGAGATCGGTCACTTCATCCGTGAGCGTATTGTACCTCGAGCTGTGCTCTACTTCACGGGAGAGGCCATAGAGGACGACGACGATGATGTAAGTTTTCGTCTTTTCAAACCGTGCTTTCATGGTCACAATTGCATCAATGGATCAGGACACTAGTGTGTTTCAGTCTTTATAACAGTTTTTCTTTTTTTCTCAGTATGATGAAGAGGGGGAGGAGGCAGACGACGAGGTAAGAATACTTAAAAAAAAAAAAAAGATCTCTGTAGTTTCAAGTCTCCATTTAGATCCCGATATAGTTCTTAAGCTTCTTGAGTCACAGAGTGTAAATGCATTGATTTAAAATATTAGGGAGGAGGAATCCTACTCTTATACTTTGTGTACTTCTTATTTTACTCTTATGGCTGTATAATTGTTAAATATTTGGCAGTTACGCACGAGTACAGTTTTACTTTTTTCATTTAAAGTTATCATCCAGAAGTAAAACACAAATGTAAAAATGTTTGACTTGATAACATGGCAACTACTATAATGATTCAAGACCACTGTTGGTCTGTGATCTGGTTCTGATGCTTTTCTTTCTTAACGTTGATGAAACACTATAGATGTAATATATAGTGTCAGCATGAGCGAAACATTAAAACGTATAAAATGGATGTCGATTGTGTAAAAAAAAATTAAATATGACTTGATTTAAGATCAAACAGAAGAAGGAAACTTCATCTTAGTCGTAGCTTCTCGTTGACTCATCACCACACATTTGATGGTCTCCAGGAAGGAGAGGAAGAAGCCGACGAAGAGAACGACCCAGATTATGAACCCAAGGTAAGATGTGGTCTTGTACCCCCCCACTGCCCTCCCTCCATGTTCATCAGTCCTTTTTTTATTTATACACTGAAGAGAAGCGGTTCAGAAAGTGCTATTTATTTGGACTTAATGTTTGTTAACGTATGGAGAGTTCTGTGGTTGTGATTGGATAAAGTGTTGCATAGTGTCACTGGTTGTTGTTGTTATGGCAGTTTTTAAATTCTTAATATTTGTAGTATACTATTGTTGCTGTATTAGTCATCACCTGATCAATGTATATATGTATTTAGGAATATGTATTTACTACTATTTAATAGTGGATGAAATGAGGGATGACTTCGATTTGTCTGTAATATTAATTGAATTACAAGAGAAGTTTGTGTTCTAAACTTTAAGTACATTTTTATTGTGAAATTACTTCCAACAAAACAAATTCCATGATTCAAGAATTGTTAGCTCAAACTTGATGAATCCAACCTGCACCATTTCCACACATTTTCAAAACCATTTGTCCCTGAAAACTCTAAACTGATGGATGAAAAAAAACCGCATTGTCATCAGTCATAGTTCGCTGATTAAGTATTTGTGTTTCACGCAAATACATTCAGAACTTTGAGTTGCTTCACGGACGCTGACGAGAACTTTCTTTGAAGATGCTCACTCAAGAGAAAACGTGGACCACTTTAAGAATTACCGCAATGATTGTTCATTTGACAAGTGGTTCAATAAAACTTGACATCGTCAGTAAACCAAGAGCGCCCCCTTCAGGGCTCTGACAAAAGGGCTACAGTTTAATCACTAAAACTGATGTAAACTGATGTACTCCTAAAGTGATGGTCCTGACTTGTAACATACTCGCTGAGATGCTCTTTAGCTACAGAATATAAATATGTTTGTAAACCAAATAACCAAAGAAATGAGTATTATGGTCCTTACAACTACATGGAGAGAGCAGACATTCTAGTATAAAGTGTGTGTATTTCATGAAACCTTCAATGAAGTGTAAAATCTCATGGATATTTATAAATGTAGAATTCAGTCCTTGTGTGTTAAAAGAACAGTCCGGTTTGTACCGAGGAGTCTGAGCAGCAGTTGTGGTGTTCTGATGCGTGTGTGACTGTACAGCAATTGTGTTGTTCTGATGTGTGTGTGACGGTACAGCAGTTGAAGGGGTGCATGCACACTGGTCCGGTACTAAACCCTCCAGCTCTTGTTGACCAAACATCTCCATGTAAACAGCATGAACTACTGCTGCTGCTTCGCTGAAGTAAAATTGGGTGGTTTTTATTTTTTTTGACATTCTGTATCTGCTAGTTTTGCTTTTGTTTTCTCCTTTTCATGGATGTTCATCTCAGTCACTTTGGCATCGTGTGTCAGCTCCTTCTTTACATTTCTCCTCACTAGGTTTAAGTGGTGACAGTAGAAACTAGAATCCTATCCTGGTAGGTAACAGCTTGTGACTCGTCAGCTTCCTACCACACCATCCTCACCACCACTCTTGTTTTTGGGCTCCCTCCTCCTCCCCCCCCATGGCTCCTCACCCACTAACACCCCCGTCTGCTGCCGTGCTGCCCCTAACACTTGTACTCACTGCTGCTTTTCTTTTTGTTGGGTTGTTTAAAGTCATGGTTGGTTCAGCATTGTTGCACTTTTAGTTTGGATTCCACCTTGTTTTGACTTTGTTTCTCAGTGTAGTTTTCAGTTGGTGTGCTGTGAATGTGTTCTTTGGATGTTCATCTCAGTTTTTATGTTCATATTTGTGTAGCTGTGTCATGATTCTTCCATCTGGTTGAAAGCTGGCTACCAAATATTGACCTTTTAATGGATCTTCAGTCCTTTAGCTTCATTAGATACAAGTTTATCGTTTGTTTTTCCAGGCATGTTGATGCAGAAAACATAATGTAGTTTTTATTTTTAAATATCGTGGACCTCTTGTACCTTTTTATACAGTTAAACATATTGTTTAAAGTCTTTAGGTTGGGATGATCCAGCTTCTTACTTAATCACAACCTTTCAAAACACACGTTCAGTTAAGATGTAAATAATCAACTTGGTCTAAAAGCTACAGGACAGATTGATCCAATAAAAGCGCCTCAGATTTAGTTTTCGTAACTTGAATTTCATTTTATTTTGTCCTACAATAAATGCTGGGTAGTTTTTACACATTTTATAATCTATCAAGGATGTTTTTTGTAAGTTAACTGTAATTTAGTTTTGTTCTAAGAAAAATGTATAAGACTGGCAAAAAGTTTTAACATGATTCACTGTTTGCTACTTAAAGCTGCACTAGGTAACATTTAAAAAATAAAATGAAACTCAGTAATCACTTATTTAAGTCTTGTAAAGTAGTTATTGAATCATTAATTTAACATTTGTAAATATGTTGTCTGTGAAGTACCGAGTCTTTTTAAGAAGATGAATTCAGAAACGGACACAAGTAATTATCCTGTTAATGTTAAGTATCTGGCAATGGAGGTTCTGGAACATGGCTGTTATTATTGCTATTATTTATATATGAACTTGATAAAACCCCTTAACACACGGTTGATCTCTGAATTGTCAGCTGTAAAAATAAAACCCAAATTGGACGGCAATATTTAGCTGCCAGCGAACCAAACTATTGATTGTTTCAGTGATGTTTCATTAATCTTCAGTCATCAGGTGAGTTTTCAAGCAGCTCTTCTTCTCTGGTCTCCACAGAAGGATACGGACCCTCCAGCTGAGTGCAAGACGCAGTGAAGCCTGGCGGACTCCCTCGAGGATCGACTGCACTGTTAACCGCTAAATTAAACCGGGAATAATTACAAAAAAAAGATCTAAACAAATAGTTACTTACGCCTTATAATGTTTTGTATTTTTCTTGGTAGAGAAATTTGAAGAATTAAAAGGTTTTTGTTACAAAAATCACGGTATTATACTGGGAGCTGCTGCGCTCGATATATACATAGTATTTTACTAGACCTGTTTCTCCTCCTCCTCTGTACTATAGATAGACTCCTGGGGGAACGCATGTTTCTTCACTGCTAGTTTGGGTTTTTTGTGAAGTCTTTTGTTGTGTTTGCTCTTAGACAACAGCTGTGACATCATAGAGGCGACGTCGATTGTGCCCCTCTTCAACCAAAGCTCCCCAAAACTCTCTTTATTTCCTGTCAAACGCACTGTAGCATTGTGACGGTGGACTCCCGACTCTAGACGGCTGCGGAAACATCCGCACCACCTTCAGCGCTCGATACATTCCAGTGAGTAGCAACTGGCTTTATCGGAGACGCACGGAGGAAGCGGCTCCGCCCCCCCCCACCCCGGACGGAGGATGAGATTTGAACATTCCAGAGGATTCCTTCACACCAGATGAGGCCAGTTCAGAGTCTGCCTTGCGCTTCGTTCTCCTCGTCGGCAGTAGCTGTGTGGCTTTTGTCTTTTCTATAGCACTTTGTACTAGTGTGGCGGAGGAGTAGACGACCAGTAAACATGACCTCTTCCCAACCATCACTGTGAACACCCCCTCCTGCCCCCCCACCACACACAAACTAACGCCCTTTATTTCGACCCCCACCAAAGTATGTTGGAGCAATATAAAATAAATAAGAAGGAACCCAGATAAATAAAGTCTTGACTCCCTTTTTTCCAAAGCGATATTCTTTTTGTTTTTTTTTCTCAAGCGTCTCGGCCTGTTGCGTCAAAAGGGTTGTCGTGTAAAAACCTGCAGGGTCCTTCTGCAGCTGTTGTCGAGGCAAAAACGCTATGCTACATACATACTGATGTACTCAACTGTAATGTGTAAGTTCATGAATAAATTGGTTAAACTCAGAAGCTTGGTTTCTTCTCTCACGCAAGCTCAAAGTGGCCACTAGAGGGAGCTGGTTGTATTCATTTTGTGTACAGTATGTTCAGATGAATCTTGTAAAGATTTTAAATTGTGATGCCTTTTTTTCTTATGTATCTGTCAGTCTTGGTGTAATCGGCTGTTTCAAGTATACTTCAGAATAACCTTATGAAGTGGTTTATTTGACCAGGATCATGCATGTTTTGTCTTCTTTTACTAGTGAATAATTTGTATTTATAAAGCGCTTTTCCAGACCAAGGTCACAAAGCACTTAAACATAAGCAAAGGAAAAAAGGTTAGAGGGGAGAATCTGAAAAAGTTTTGAACTTCACCTTGTTCAGTTTTCAATGATACTTCACGTGTTGGTTTATTTTTCCAAAAATATTTTTTAGTTTGTACTTTGAAAGCAGCAGACTAAGCATTAACACATACATATATTTTACCCAAAATGAATGGACAAAAATACAATAAACTTTCCTCCATTTTTAGATCAACTCAGTATCTCTCAAAGAATTGCATCATCAAAGATAAGATGGTGATAAATACAGTAATTTAATAAAGTGCTCACCCTCAAGGTCAATGAAGGGTTTGGAGAATCACAGAGTAATCTGTCTTTTTGGATTTACAGACACAAGTGTTTGTCCTTATGACTTTCACGACCGGATCTCTCTCTTCTTCCAAAAAAACACAAAAACATCCAAATACCTCCATACTGCTCCTCTGTAACGTCCCTCTTGTATTGAAGTCTTGACAAAAATGTAAATGAGTCTATATTTTAATTCTTTTTGGAGGATGAGGATGAGTAGAACATGAAGGAAGACCTCCTGAGGGATCAATTAAGTTTTTCTTTTTTACCTTAAAATATGAAAAAAAAAATCATTTCAATGATGTCAGAAATATCACCAACTTATTTTTCTTGTTTGGTTTGTTTAACTTTATTCTTGTCAGGTAGTTAAGTTGATCTTCATTTTATTAGTGTGGTTTTCAATGTCATAGAGATGCTTACACTCTCTTTATAGTGACGTATATTAAAGCCACGTGTTTCACCTGAACGTCATAGCAATAGTTCCTGCGTCAGGTGCGTCAGGTGCGTCAGGGGAGACACAGTCAAACTAAACCTCATTTGTCATCTTCTCTGGAGAGAGAGAGAGAGAGAGAGAGAGAGGGATGGATGGATGGAGGGAGGAGGTGCAGTTCCCTCCCTCCCTCCACCTCAGGACCCTCCCCCCGCACGCAGTCACGGCTCGCTCCTCCACACACGCGCACACACACACACACACACACACACACTCGGAGGCGGCAGCAGCTCCGGCCAGGATGCTGGATCACGGGCGGAAGGTGCTGAAGGAGGGTCTGCTGGAGAAGCGCAGCGACGGGCTGCTGCAGCTGTGGAAGAAGAAGCGCTGCGTGTTGACCGAGGACGGGCTGCTGCTGCTGCCGCCCAAGCAGCACGACCCCCCGCAGCAGCATCAGCAGCAGCAGCCTCCTCCCCGCGGGGGGCCGGAGCGCCTCAAGGAGCTGCACTTCGCCAGCATGAAGACCGTGGACTGCGTGGAGCGCAAGGGCAAGTACGTGTACTTCACCGTGGTGATGACGGAGGGCAGGGAGATCGACTTCAGGTGCCCGCAGGACGAGGGCTGGAACGCCGAGATCACCCTGCAGATGGTCCAGTACAAGAACCGGCAGGCGATCCTGGCGGTCCGGTCCACGCGGCAGAAGCAGCAGCTGCTGGTGGTGCAGATGTCAGGACACAAGAGCCTGAGGGGCTCCAGCAGCTGAGCTGCACATGTGAGGTGAGAGGAGCTGCTTCTTCTTCTTCTTCTTCTTCATCTGAGGCTGGTGTGTGTGGTGAGAGGAGCTTCTTCTTCTTCTTATCTTCTTCTTCTTCTGAGGCTGGTGTGTGTGGTAAGAGGAGCATCTTCTTCTTCTTCTTCTGAGGCTGTTGTGTGTGGTAAGAGGAGCATCTTCTTCTTCTTCTTCTGAGGCTGTTGTGTGTGGTGAGAGGAGCTTCTTCTTCTTCTTCTGAGGCTGTTGTGTGTGGTGAGAGGAGCTTCTTCTTCTTCTTCTGAGGCTGGTGTGTGTGGTGAGAGGAGCATCTTCTTCTTCTTCTGAGGCTGGTGTGTGTGGTGAGAGGAGCATCTTCTTCTTCTTCTGAGGCTGGTGTGTGTGGTGAGAGGAGCATCTTCTTCTTCTTCTGAGGCTGGTGTGTGTGGTGAGAGGAGCATCTTCTTCTTCTTTTGAGGCTGGTGTGTGTGGTGAGAGGAGCTTCTTCTTCTTCTTCTTCTGAGGCTGGTGTGTGTGGTGAGAGGAGCATCTTCTTCTTCTTCTGAGGCTGGTGTGTGTGGTGAGAGGAGCATCTTCTTCTACTTCTGAGGCTGGTGTGTCTGTGAACCTCATCCTCGAGGGTTCAAGGACACACGCGACACGCAAAACCAACCTCTTTTCTGTTCACTTGAAAACAGAAAAAGTTAGTTTAAGAAAAAAAAGCAAACATTTTTTTTTATTCTTCAATTGAAAATAATGGTATTTTTATTTTTATTTTTATACAAAACAACTTCCGGTGAAAAAGTTACAGATGTTCATAACATTCTTATGGCGATTTAAAGGGATTTCTACTGGACAAAGGGTTGTGATTATTTTTCAGAGTAATCCATTTCTTTTTATAAACATAAATACAAAAATGTTTGTTCATTTTAATGTAGCGACTGGAGCTCAGTTGTCACCGTCTTTTGTCTTCGTCCCAAGAGACTCACTCAGGTGGAGTCTTCAGGGATCGATAACGTGCGGTAACAAACCTTGATGTATAAATAATAATAATACTTAGTTATGTTTGATTTGTGTTGTATTTCTTGTTGCACCGTTGGTCTTAATCGAATATATGTAATATGTATTAAAGTGTTGCAATAGTGCGTTACAAACTAACCCTTCAGCTCACTGTGACCTTAACAGGCCTGGTTGGTAAACCGTTTAACTAATAATATATTTACTTACTACATAATGGACAAGTGAATGTCATTATTACATGTTAACAAATCGGCTCTTGCATGTGTTTCCATGATGTCACTTGAAGAAACAGTTGCTGAGTAACTTAAACTTCAGGATGGATTTATATATATTATATTTATATTTGTTTTTAATTTTTTAATTTTTTAAATTAAGAATATTTTACTTTTTTCAAATAAAAAAAATGCTTCTGCCTGGATATATGATTTTTTAAAACTTGAACTAGCAACTTCACTGTGTCAGTTTATAGTTGTTAACATGCTGACTCAGCAGTCTATTATTATTCTTCCTCACTTCCATAAATAATGTCATGTCGATAATAAACACATTAATATTACAAGTTATGTTACAAACTGGAGTTCTTAAAACTGCGTTGACCTTTACACGATCTCTATGAAATAAAAAAAAAGATTTACTGTAATTTCTTTATAATTTAATAGAAAACCTTCAATAATTTATCATCTTTTGTTATATGTTTAGTGAGAGCGTTACCTACCTACCATGCTGCCCTGAGAGCCTTGTGTCCTCAGAAATTACCGACAAGTTTCATTTCATTGAAACCAACTTCACTTGTTTTCTACTCAGACTTAAGGGTTGGGATTCATCTCAGAGTAATCTTTTCCTTTTTAGAGTTATAGACAAAAATGTTTGGTCATTTTAATGTAGCGACTGATGCTCAGTTGTCTTCGTCCAAAATGACTCGATTAAAAACACAAACAAAATACCACCATACTGCTCGCCTGTAACGTCTTTTATTGAAGCCTCGACATGAGGAATAACAAGCGATACAAACAGGAAGTACTCCAGGTAAATATCGTATGCGCTTCCAGGAAGTACAGTCTACTGTCTACACTGGAAGTACTTCCTGTCTGTATCACTATGTATACTAGTATACGAGCACTATGGAGGTATTTTGGTGTTTTTAATTTCAGAGTCATTTTGGACGAAGACAACTGAGCATCAGTCACTACATTAAAATGAACAAACATTTTTGTCTATAACTCTAAAAAGCAACAGAGTACTCTGAAAATAATCGCAACCCTTATATGACATGAGTAGAAAATAAGTGAAGTTTGAATTTTGCTTAGTTAGAAAGTGAGTCGTAAAGTACCTTTAAAGGTAAGTTAAGTCTCACTTAAAACCATCATGAATAAATCTTAGTGTACATTTTAGTTCAGGAACTGTCAAGTCGTAAAAAAACACAACTTGATGTTGCTTATGCAATATATAGAGTATTAAAGTGTTAAGTACCTTTTCTGACTAATCTTCATCTATCAAGTAAAAATAAACAATCCAGTAGAAAACCGTTAATGTAAAAATATGGTTCAACATTAAAGTTAAGCGAGGTATGGATATACGTTGAGCTTTCACAAGTATAATCGTTTGTAGTATTCAATTGGATAATGCTTTGTAATACTTACATGATTGTAAAAGTAAATAAAACAGCAACAGGTGCTAATTTTTTATCATAAATCTGAGGCTTTTCTGTTTGTGCTGTTTTTCTTTGTTCTTTAAACCTTTTCCTAACACGTGTGTCTTCACCTTATGACTGACCTTCGTCGACAATAAACTGCGACGGAGCAGAAATGTTCAGAAATAGCAGCGACGAGGTCTCGTGTGACCTTCAATCCTTTCTGGATTTCAATCTTTCAGAGTACTTCAGGAACGTTCTTGTCAACAACAACAACAACAAAAATATTTCTGGGAAAAACGTTGACGTACGTATTATAAAAAAAAACTGGATCATCTGAACTAACTCAGTGACACCAAATAATTTTCTTGGAAGAACCCGTTCAGCACATTGATTCCCGTAAAATGTAAACTTCACTCATTTTCTACTCGACCTCATGTCGACTCAGGGTTGGGATTAGGTCCAGAGTCATCCATGTCTTCTTGGAGTTAAAGGCAGAAATGTAAGTCCAGTTGTTGATAGTGCCCACTTTTCTACGTCCAAAAACAAACTTAAAAACCTTCAAATACCTCAGTACTGTTCGTCTGTAACGTCCATCTTGTATTGAAGCCTCGACATGAGTGATTGTTCTGGAAATATCAAAATAAGTCAATATTTTAAGGTAATTTATAGCAGAAGCTAAAAGGCTAACATGCTACTCAGACATGAAGCACACAAGCTCCCAGTGTCGACTGTCTACACACATATTAGAGACGACCGGGTATCGATCGATACCTGTATTGATAGCATCACCTTTACTTCGATACTGTTTCTAACAATACTAACCAAAAACGTAACATTACACATAGTACAAACCAGCTGTGTTCAAAGTTATGATCATGGGTTCCGAAAGATGCTTCGATAATCGGCACTAAAGAAGCTTTTTGGACGGTGCCACAAAAGAACCAAAGTCCGATACCAAGCCCTAGATTCTTCTGGTCTAAGAATGCCACAGTTTTTTCGGTAGTTTTTAGAGATAATGGTGTGTGTGCAGATGATCGGAAACTGATGGACGTTTCCCCGTGTAATGAATGCAAGCAAGAACGTGTCATTCATCCACATCTCCTCCGCAGGTTCGTGGGACCTTCTTCAGCCAGGACCACATCATCTTCCTCACAGGAGAACCTTCTTCCATGTAGTGGTTTCCATGTAGACCATTATCCCTTCGACCCCCCCCCCCTGATACAGACTTCTTACAGTAAAGACTGATGGACAAAAAGCATGTGAGACAGCAGCTGTATCCTGATGTGCCGCCCCCCCCCCCTCCTTATTTATTAGGTCTGTACATATTTTCTATCAAGATGTTCTGTTGTTGACTGTCGTGTGTGTTTGATGTGAGACGAGCTGCTGATTTCAAGGTCCATTGAGAAGAGAAATCAAAGACGTTCGGCCCCAACTTTCGTCTATTCGACCCCAGAAAGTGATTTTTCCTCCAAAATGTGATTCCAGGGAAACGATCATCAGGCAATAACAGCATTTTCTCCAGCGTTGGTTCACTTTCATCGCAAACGGTTTTTAGGGTTTTTTTCTTTTTTGTTGGAAGTGTGTTGCTGTTGCTGAAGTTTGCTTTTCTATTTAGTTGAATTAAACAGCTCAGACATCTGTGTGACTCATTTCTGCTGGAATTCAATAATAAGTTTTTGATCTTGTGCTGCTTCAACGTCGTTGACAAGAGGATGAGGATCAGCTCCCCGAGTTTTGCCGCCTGTCAACCAAAGGAGCATTGAATTGTGGGTCGTTTTCGCTGATCATGTTAGACATTTTGCTACATCTGAATATTCCGACACGCGTGAAACCTTTTTCCTTCTGTTGCAATCTAGCTCGACACTTTGAACAAAGTCAAGCCACATCATTTTAAGAGATTGAAATACTTATAAATGGGTGGAAATAAATGAATAATTCAATATTTTATTTCATAAGTTACCTGAAAAAATGTATGTTCGAACATTGTCGTTTATAAATGTCCAAAAACGTAAATTGGTTGAAGATTCTTTGTGTTATGACAAGTTTTATATGACAATTAACGTTCAATAATTAAAGATACTGACGTCTAGACTTCCTGTTTAAGTTTCCACATCGAACGATTGAGTTTCAAACCCCCTCGATAAAGGAAACGACATCCCTCTGTCGAGCTCCGGCCCGCAGGTGTTTTCCTGCCATTGTCCTTGTGAAGAGAACATTTGTGTCGGTTCACCTGTAAAAGGTTCTTCTTTATTGCAGAGAGTGTGTGACCAGGATCGTCCCTGAAGCCTCTGAAGACGTGCATTGACTGAGTGTGTCCGAGTCTTCAGTTGCTTTAATAGATTAACCAGCAGCTCTTCTCACCTCATGGATGTTTCTAGATGAACCTGTCTGGACTTTTCCATCAGCAGCAGATAGAAAAACACTTTCTTTGTTTGAAAAACATCAACATTTTTAATCGTTTTTTTTAGACTAAACACACTTTAAAGACACAATCTTCGTATCTATGCACCGAGTCGCGCATTGAATCGTCTCCTGCTGTGATATTTCTTTTAGAAGCGACTTGTTTAAAAACACATGTCAAAATCAAAGGAGAATAATGTACATGTTTTATGGCCTAAAATAACATCTGAATTAAGACAATTTGACTAAAAGAAGGCTTTTATTATCGCCTCACAATTATATTTTGCCTATGACGACTTATTCCAAAGAGTCTTCATGTTTCCTTTCGTTGATTTCCCTCCAGTTTGCGCTGCTTTGAGATGTGTCAGGTTTATTTTCATATCATTGGTTTCCTCGACAGCTTCGATATTCTCACCTGTCCACATTAATGAAAATATCTACACAACATGTTTTTTTTCTTTTATAGGATGACACTTCAATAAAGTGTGTGTCAAATATTTTTGGGGGATTTCTTAAAGCAGTTCTAGGTAGTTTTGGGTGCCTTAATATATTTGTATTAAAATAACTTGTGATGACACATCAACTTAAAACTAGTTGAATGACTCATATACAGTGATTTGAGGTGTTTTGTGTGATTTTTATTTTCACTGTAAAAGTTCTTGGGGATGGTGTGAACATGCTACATATCGCGCTCGTTGTGGTGGTGTTGGGGTTGGGATTACAGTACAAAAACAAAGTTAAAGTTATTTACAAAGCCGTCATAACACTACCATAACATCTATTAGTTATACCACAAATCTCTAAATGTAGATTTGGAGCCAGGGCCTTCAGTTTTCAAGCCCCTCTGCTGAGGAACCAACTCTATCCATCTGTCTACCCCCCAACCCCCATCCTTCCTCCCTGCCGTTCAAAGCAGGAGGCCGTCAACAATGAGTCTGGTTCTGGTCGAGGTTTCTGCCTTCTAAAAGGAAGTTTTCCCTCGCCATAGCTCACTGCACAGTGTTTTGCATCTTGCTCTTAGTTGAATTGCTGGGATCTGTTTTTCCTTAATCAACCATAGTCTTACTTCAACTGTAAAGTGTCTTGAGATAACTTGGTTAAGATAAGACACTTTAAATAAAATTGAATTGAATTGAATTGAACACATATCATCTTTCATCATCCACAATCTGATTTATCACCTCATCGATATCCATCCTTCATTCAGTCAATGTAAGTCTGGAAACAGAAAATTCGTCCAACTGCTACAAACCGGTACATGGCAACTTTTGCAACGTCTAGCGAGTGCTCATGGGAAATGTGGTCTCCCGTCGGGCTAAACACTACCACTGTAGTCCACTGGCGTCACTCGACTTCAAATCGCATAGATCTGCTTTAAATTTACAATTAACATGCAAATATTCCTGGCCTTTGTTCCTATTGCACTCATCATGTTCTGTGGTGACTGAGGACGAGAGGATGCAGTCGACTCCAACACCTCCTAAAGCTGATGTCATGAACATATTTCAGATTCGAAACGAATGAAAGCAGTTACGACTTCGTCAAGAGTCACAAACATATCTTACAGTATCACAACATATCGTATTTTTTTACGCTTCATGGTGTTAGGTATCGTATACTTGCCTCTACTCGGCATGTAATTTAATATTTACACAAGACTGTATCCACGATGTCATGTCTTTTTATAATCCGTTACGCATCATAAGTGTGATAGCCACAGAATAGAATTTAGACTGTTATATGGTGACCTGCAAGTGTTTAAGATAAGAAACTAAGATGATCAACAGTTACTCAAATGAAAGTGAATCTAATGGAAGTGTTTCAAGATAAATGAAGCACATTGTTACACATATTTAGTTGCATCAGTGGCAGCATCACATGGTTCAAGCAGAATGAATGAGACTAGACTAGTGTGGATGAAGCCGGCTTGCTCTAGAAATATGAATCCTTTACAGATCAGATCCATCCTGGAGGAGAAAAGAGCTACACAGGAATGAAGAACACATCGACGCGGAGACTCTGGTCAGATGATCAAGAACGTCCTTCTGGTCGTGTCCAGGTGAGTATCTACTTCAAACTGACTTTCACACTCTCAGTTTCACTCGCCGCTTTAATGCGACGGTTGGCGCTGAGCGTTTCCTTGCCGCGTGTCGGCCCGACACATGCCTGTGAGCTGCTGTCATCGCCCACGCCGGGTCTCAGGCGGTGCCCTTTATCTGATATGACTGATGGGATTCATGCCTCTGCGCTGGCATCATGGCATCACATGGTCACCTCTCGGCTATTTTCACACCTGGAGGGGGGAAACACAATCGCGTCAAAACGTCGCCCCCGGTGGTCTCTTCCGCTCCTGCGGTCGATCGGGAAAAAATGACTGGTGATCACACTTCGGGCCTCTTGACTCTTACATGTTCAGACCATTAACCCCCTGTGGTGCGGCGGAAGCTGAGAGTCGCTCGGATAAACCACCGGGAGGGAAGATGTCAGACGTGGCCTCAGATTCCCTTTGCCAAGTTGATTAAAGCCATCGTTCCTGACACATGAACGGCTGTTTGAGTGGATCCATGAATCCTCCTCCAGCGGCTCCGCTATTTTTCCTCAGACTGCCTGGTCAGAGCTCCGTCTGGGTTCACGACGAATGGCTTCTTCATCATCGTGCCACCTGAAGGAGACAAGATACCACACTTAGTCATCCACCTTAGTCCTGTTGTAGCATCCATATTGTTGTTTGTATTCAGTGTATACTGTTTAACTAAAGGAATAATGTTTCAGTATTTATTCTCTTTATATAGTTTGGATTATTTAATTTTAAATTTGATATAGTTTGGATTAGTTTGCCTGGAGAGGAGGAGGATATGACATCATCAGAGGGGAAGTCTTTAAAAATGATTTGATAAATTGTGTTATTTAAGTTTGCTTTAGGGCACAGGTGTCAAACTGGTCCAGAAAAGGGCCGAGACGGTGCAGGTTTCGTATCCAACCAGTCAGGCACATATAGTTGAACCAATCAGGCGTCTGAAGACAGTAATCAATTGATTGTCAGTCAGGTGTTGCTTGTTTAAGCTGACACCTGATTGGTTAACTCATGTGTGCTTGACTGGTTGGAACAAAAACCTGCACCGTCTCGGCTCTTTCCTGGACCAGTTTGATGCCCCTGCTTTAGGGGATTAAGGTGCTTTAAAAATACTTCTATGGGTCACACTTTCTATAAAACTGGTGCCTTGTATGATCTATTAATGTGTCCAATCGTTTTTTAAAATGATCCAAACTATTAATTGAAAGGTCGTGAATGACACGAAGCATTTTTCAATGTCATTGTTTGTACATATTTTTGTAATTCATCTCAAAGAATATACTTAACATAACATGTTCATTCAAACGTTTCATTTTTTAAAACAGAAGTTTATAAAGGATTCCACATATTATATGGTTAAATATGTACTATACTGCTTATACATAGACACTGTTTCTTTAAGCAGACAAGTTCTCACTTTATCTATCACCACACCATTTATAACCCTTGTGTAATCTCAGGGTCAATGTGACCCGAAGGCCAAAAAACAAATGGGTTTGTGGTATCCCCTGTGTTGTCTCTGGGTCAAGGTGAGCGACCTCCACCACTGCATATGTATTTATGGAAGCCAGTAAAAAATCCCATCATGACTTTTTACAGTAAGTTGTCTATAAGTGTGTATTTCTAACAAATAAACGGATTAGTTGCCCTTTAGAGAATCTAGATGACTGTACTGTGGTAGTTCATCTTCTAAGCATGTGGTTGAAAAGTCATTACATTTGTATGATTTCTTCTTCTGCCGAACATATGTCGAACATCTGCCGACAAAGAGGCCCAAAGATCAGAAAAGGACATGATTAAGTTTCACTCTTAGCTGTTGTTGACATCCGTCCAGAACTGGCGGTGTCTTCTTTTGAAGCTGCCAACAGCTGCTCCCAAAACATTACACAGGCGGCCTGTGTGTGTGTGTGTGTGTGTGTGTGGGGGGGGGTGTGTGTGTGTGTGTGTCTGTGTGTGTGTGTGTGTGTGTGTGTGTGTGTGTGTGTGTGTGTGTGTGCGTGTGTGTGCGTGTGTGTGTCATGTGTGTGTGTGTGTGTGTCTTGGCTGGCAGCTTGACCAGCGACTCCTCCCTCCACAGCTCTCACTGAGAGAGTGTTTCACCCGCAGCTTCTGTGACATCAAAGAACTCAATGATGACAAACTCACATCACATGACTACTGTCTACAAGTAAGTAAGTAAGTAAGTAATTTATATTTGTAAAGCACTTTTCAAGACCAGGGTCACAAAGCACTTAAACAATCAAAACAATACTCAATAAAATATATACTTAAAAGATCAAGATAACACTGAGAACAACACAGGAGTCTCAGAAGTACACACTGTATACAAGTACACACTGTATACAAGTACACACTATATACAAGTACAAGCTGTATTCAAGTACACACTGTCTACAAGTACACACTGTGTACAAGTACATACTGTCTACAAATACACATTGTCTACAAGTATACACTGTCTACAAGTTCACACTGTGTACAAGTACACACTGTCTACAAGTACACACTGTCTACAAGTACATACTGTCTACAAATACACATTGTCTACAAGTACACACTGTCTACAAGTTCACACTGTGTACAAGTACACACTGTCTACAAGTACACACGGTCTACAAGTACACATTGTCTACAAGTACACACTGTCTACAAGTAAACGCTGTCTATAAGTAAACGCTGCTTACAAGTAAACGCTGTCTTCAAGTGAAAACTGTCTACAAGTAAAAGCTGTCTATAAGTACACGATGTATACAAGTAGACACTGTGTACAAGTACACACTGTGTACAAGTACGCAATGTCTACGAGTACAAATTGTCTACAAATAAACACTGTCTGCAAGTACAAGCTGGCGACAATTGCACACTGTCTACAAGTACACACTGTCTGCTAGTACACACTGTCTGCAAGTACACACTGTCTGCAAGTAAACAGTTTCTTCAAGTACACACTGTCTACAAGTACATACTGTCTACAAGTACTGACACTTTTTATGGCTGTATAAATGTCGGTCAGTCAGTGATGAGTAAAAGTATTTTTTTCTCATGTAATATAAGGAGAAAAACTACCTGCACCAAATCACTACTATCCACGTGAATGGAATAACAATAAAAAAAAACCTTAAAATCTTAAATCTGTTTAAATAAATGAAGTATTTCTTGAATGTCAAATGTACAGGAATAAAAATCAGTCAGTTGTGGTTATGAGTGTTTGTCTGGTCAGCTATTCAACTGTGAATGCTAATCTGATGGAGAAAGTAAGTCCTGAATGTATTTATGTTGCTGCCTCTGTGTACTTTCATTATTTCATCCATCAAGTGTGGTATCTTCCTCCTGCCCGCCGTGGAGATGTGGTCGTGGAACAGATGGTGAGAAGCGGAGAACACAGAATTAAAGCAGATCGTTCACACTTTCACAGTTGTGTTGTTCTTACAGCGTGGGCCGCACACGCCCGTGACTCTAAACGTGTTCAATGATGCTCTTGTTCGAGGCTGTGGTTGGATCAGAACCAGCTTCCTGTGGAACTCTGACCGAGCTTTAACCGTTTATCAAAGCATGGAGCTCGCGTGAGCGTTACGGCCGCTCATGATCCGCCGTTAAGCAGCTGGAGAGTTGAGTATTATGAGGGTATAAAATACTCCAGAACTGCTCCATCTCTGCGGCCGCTTTCGTACAAGACGGGAGGCGAGGGTCGTAAATTAAAAGGAAACAAGGAGGAAAACCCATTTGGGGAATTGTTTCTCTGACTGGTCTGTACAGTAAGTCAGTTATTCAAATATGAAGAGACAAAAAAACATGCTTTGTTCCATGGATTCGTTTTGATACGATCACATCTTCCAACTGTGGTCTCGAGGGAGCAGCTTGTGTTTGTGTTGAGGTTCGGTTGCTACGTCGTGTATCGTCTGATCAGCGCTGACACCATTTCAAACTCACCCGCGGGTCACTGTTGGATCTCACAGCAGAGCAAACACTCTTGGTGTTGCCGTCGTACCAAAGTATCCAGAACATGATCTTACAACGCTTCACTTTCACCTCAATTAAATTATATTGAATGTGTCAATTCATATTTAAGAGAATCATAACGAGTGATGGTGTCGATGAAAAACATCCTTTTAAAAAGGCGGAAAAAGATGCTGATGCTGGTCCCGTTACGGATCCAGTAAAAGGAAAGTCTACAAAACAAGTGCCTTTTGTGTCTTAGCTACTTCATGAGCTCTTGGAGAATCTTAAATATATACAAAAATGTATTTTAAAACATGAAAAAATGTCATCTTAATGTTGTTAATGAAATATTTTCAGTAGAATATGGTTTTTATCCAAAAATTTGCTTTCATGTCTGAAAAACATTGAATTAGCTCATAAAATGTTCATAAAAATGTTCCTTTAAAAATAAAAAAATGAACTAATCAAATACACACTGTCTACAGGAACACGCTGTCTAAAAGTAAACGCTGTATACAAGTACACACTGTCTACAAATATACACTGTCTACAAGTACACGCTGTCTACAAGTACACACTGTCCACAAATACACACTGTCTACAAGTACACACTGTCTATAAGTACACACTGTCTACATGTACACTCTGTATACAAGTAGACACTGTTTATAAGTACACGCTGTCTACAAGTACACTCTGTATACAAGTACACTCTGTATACAAGTAGACACTGTCTATAAGTACACGCTGTCTACAAGTACACTCTGTATACAAGTAGACACTGTCTATAAGTACACACTGTCTACAAATACATGCTGTGTACAAGTACACACTGTCTATATTTATCAATTTACATTCTTGCTATTACAAAGACACTGTTCCTTTAAGCAACACAGACAGCGGATGACACATGTCATTCAAACCCTTTCGCATTTGGATGTTTTTTTTTTAACTTTAATTTAAAGTGAAACACCTTCTTACTAGTTAGCCAGTTGATAACAATCATTACGAAGAGAAATGTATCATCTTTTTTTTATTTACAAAATTTAAATCATTTTTTCGGTAATGCTATGTCCTGATATTGACACTAAATAATGTGGATACAGAGTATTACTGCTACTTACTATCAGCTAGTATAGTTAGCAGGCAGCAGTTTGACCAACTATATCTAAAACATATTTTTGAATGAAAGACAACAACAGTCTCATGAAAGTTGAATTATTTTAGCCATTTCTTTTTGGAATGAAACAATTCTGGTGAACACATAACCTTCTCAGCAATGGTAATTCTTGCCTCAATACAGCTTATTTATATCACTTTAGGATGCGCTTTGACACAGACCGTGTTTCAAGAATAAAAAGTTGAATTGAATATGTAAGAAGTACATATATACAGTATATATAAATATATTTCTGTCAGAAAACGTTGAGTCTTAAAAGAGGGCTTCAGACTGAGAAATGACAGTCGCAGGAAGTGCAGCTGAGATGTGATCAGTCAACTGTTCTCTGCAGACAGAAGGAGCATTAATCTGAAAACATCACACTTTCACATCATCAGCGAGGCAGCCAAGAATCCTCTGGCAGCCTCAGACTCAATATTGAAGACTTTTAGAGCATCTGAAGGACTTATTTCTCTGGAGGTGGAAGATGAACGTTGTCCTCGAGGATCACCTGGTTCACACAAGACTCTGCTGTATGTTACGTAACATTGATATTGACATTTAGCTTTTCTTTACCACATTCTGAATTCATCATTTCAACATCGCCAGTAGATATTTAGAGAAAATGCTCCAGGGACAGAGAACACAATCCTCCCCTGAGAATGTACACATTCTGCTTCTACTTTCTGAGTGAATATTGGACGAATATGTAGCTTTTATTCAGTTACATGATACTACAATAATACTGTGTTGTTGTATCTAGCATGTTTAGCGTCAAAGTTTCTACTCACATACATAGAATATCTAACTGCAAGGCAGGCAGGCAGAAAGTAGGTAGGCAGGCAGACAGGTAGGCAGGCAGGCAGGCAGGCAGGAAGGTAGGCAGGCAGGCAGGCAGGCAGGAAGGTAGGCAGGCAGGCAGGAAGATAGGAAGGTTGGCAGACAGGAAGGTAGGCAGGCAGACAGGAAGGTAGGCAGGCAGGCAGGCAGGCAGGAAGGTAGGCAGGCAGGCAGGAAGATAGGAAGGTTGGCAGTCAGGCAGACAGGAAGGTAGGCAGGCAGACAGGAAGGTAGGCAGGAAGGCAGGAAGGTAGGCAGGCAGGGAGGCAGGAAGGCAGGCAGGCAGGCAGGCAAGAAGGTAAGCAGGCAGGAAGGTAGGCAGGCAGGAAGGTAGGCAGGCAGGAAGGTTGGCAGGCAGGAAGGTAGGCAGGCAGGAGGGTTTGTCAGGCAGGCAGGAATGTAGGCAGGCAGGCAGGAAGGTAGGTAGGCAGGCAGGAAGGTAGGCAGGCAGAAAGTTAGGCAGGCAGGAAGGTTGGCAGACAGGCAGGAAGGTAGGCAGGCAGGCAGGCAGGCAGGAAGGTAGGTAGGTAGGTAGGTAGGTAGGTAGGTAGGTAGGTAGGAAGGTAGGTAGGTAGGTAGGTAGGTAGGTAGGTAGGTAGGTAGGTAGGTAGGTAGGTAGGTAGGTAGGTAGGTAGGTAGGTAGGTAGGTAGGTAGGTAGGTAGGTAGGAAGGTAGGTAGATAGGTAGGTAGGTAGGTAGGTAGATAGGTAGGTAGGTAGGTAGGTAGGTAGGTAGGTAGGTAGGTAGGTAGGTAGGTAGGTAGGTAGGTAGGTAGGTAGGTAGGTAGGTAGGTAGGTAGGTAGGTAGGTAGGTAGGTAGGTAGGTAGATAGGTAGGTAGGTAGGTAGGTAGGTAGGTAGGTAGATAGGTAGGTAGGTAGGAAGGTAGGTAGATAGGTAGGTAGGTAGGTAGGTAGGAAGGTAGGTAGGTAGGTAGGTAGGTAGGTAGGTAGGTAGGTAGGTAGGAAGGTAGGTAGATAGGTAGGTAGGTAGGTAGGTAGGTAGGTAGGTAGGTAGGTAGGTAGGTAGGTAGGTAGGTAGGTAGGAAGGTAGGTAGATAGGTAGGTAGGTAGGTAGGTAGGTAGGTAGGTAGGTAGGTAGGTAGGTAGGTAGGTAGGTAGGTAGGTAGGTAGATACCTTGACGTTTGAACAATCACAGCACAGTGGTCAACAATATTTCATGCCAAGAAAAAGTGTTTTCAGTGGGCGGGGCTTAAGTACATTTTGTGATGTAACTATTTCACTGACTTAAATTGAAATAGTTACATACTTTAATACAGTTTTCAGGTTACAGCCTTTTGTTATGTATTACTAGGTTGGTTAATTCCATGTTAGAGCACATTGAGACAACAACTGTCAATCAAAATTCAAACTAAGTTGTTCCCAGTGGCCTTTTGACTGAACAGGGTCATTCATCTTTAATGACTTATTTCCGACTCCACAGATCACTGCTGCTTCCTTCCTCGCTCCCTATGTGCTCATATCTTCTCTGTCAATCAAATTATCTCCCTTCCTTTACTCTCCGTCTTTATGATCCCTCTTCCTCCTCCCTTCCTGTCACTTCTCATTGAGTTTAACCTTCTCCCGTCGCTCCCTCTCTTCTCCCTCATGCCGCAGGACGACGTCTCACCCACTGCCGCCTCGGATCTGAGCTGAGACGAGATCTACAATTGATGGTTCAAACTCAGCCTGTGATTGGTGATTTTGAATCACATCTTTCCATCTCTTACAAGTACAAACTCGTTTTAAATTTCCCAACGATCCCTCTGGTCTCACCCAAGACAGCGTCGCTCTCATCCGTCCATCAGTCTTTTTTTCCCAGGGTTGATGTTGTCGTGTGATTCAGTGGAAGTGAGGGTTCGCTGAGGGTTCTGAAGGTTAGATGAAAATAGATCTGCAACTACCAATGAGGTTAATAATCGATTAATCTTTTTTTAAATTTGTTCCAACTCATTCCGCAAAAAACACAACTTATACAAGGACACGGATTATCTTCAACTTCAAACTAGTGCATCATACACGCATATTTATCATGGACAACACAAAGAGAAATACACATGATTCAGCTTTTAAGTTAAAATCCATGTTGTAGTTGAAGGTAAATAAAGATGCAGCTTGTAACCTTGGCGACAATGAATTTATGTCAGGAGAACCGACTCTATATATAAAAAAAAAATCTTTAAATTTCGTCTTTTGTTATGGTCGACTCTGAAGTCCAGAAATTAAAAATATTTTTTTTGTTCTACAGCAGATCTGACAAAACTATCTTCAATGAATAGAAGGAGTTTTGAACGTCATAAACTTATTTTCAGAGGCAACTAGATTGAGCTCTACGAGTGTTTGCTCTTATTCACTAATTTCATCCGAAATTAAAATGAGAGCGCCACCTACTGAGCCTATGACATATAATATAAAACCAATACTGCATCATGAAACCTCACTGACCATCACTATTGTTCAAACATCTCTTAAACGATGGAGATTATGCAGCTACTGTTGAAGGATCCAAAGAAACAATGGGTTCATTTAAATTCCTAACACGCCCGATCCAGTCTATATCATTCATTATTAATGTAAAAGTCAATTAACTATAGCAACACATGATATCATATTATGTTGGTTTGGTACCTTCAGTGTTTCTGGATGAAAGGCTTGGACACTAAGATGTTCAACATGCTCCCTCAGCTTTTAAGATGTTTCTCATTATATAAGACTTCGCCTCCGAGCGAGCGCATCATCATGGTTGACACGAAAACTGCCGACAGACGATGAAAAATTCATGACGTCCACTGCTGTTGAAATTATTTGAACAGAACTGACTTGAAAGTCATTTCTGGACCCTCGCAGCTCTTCTTCTGATGAACCACCTCGAGGACCGACTCGTCAAAGGTTAGCAACGTTTCCACGGAGCTGCTGGCTCTGCGTGTGATCATGTTGAAACTACAGGCCTGTTTTCACTTTCACGTCCTGGATCTTTCTCGTCGTCTTCATATTTCCTTCACACGTGCCCAGCAGGGCACAGCTGTGGTCGCGATGTTTGTCGGCGTTTTGTTCTGGAAGTGTCAAGTGTAGCCCTCATCACTGCTCTGTGTAGCTTCAATATAGAAAAGTGTCTTTTTCTTTCACTCCACTGAGCTTGTTTTTGCCAATGTTCTGAAGCAGGAGTTTGGAACTGCATCACACAAGCGGCCAAAAAGCCCTTCAAGTTATGGGCCGCAACTAAATGTTCATTCTGTTAGATTCAAAATTATTATACACTATACGTATACGCCATTCTTAAATTAATGCTAAAAGATAATCAAAATATAAAGTATAAATTACTCGCTTCATCTAAGAGTTTAAACGTTTGAATACACATTTACAATCAACATTCCACTCAGACTGATTCACTGTCTCAAGACAAGCTTGAAACAGAATTAGAGATACAACACCGGTTATTTAAAATGTCTGTTTGTCTGCCTTTTCACACCTTGGGTCATGGATCAAAGAACGAACGGGACACATCCAGGAAGGGGGGGACTATTTGCCTTAAATATAGCAATGTTTCTACAGTTCGAGACCGTTTCTCCCGGGGCTATTGACCTGTAAAGTCGCCGGGAGAAAGTGAATCCGATCGATCGTAAAGCTTGTATTTTGTTTGACTTGAAGCGGCGAATAAACGACCCGTGACACTCTGCATTGACCATTTCTCTCCACAAAGCGAAGTATTAAGACCCGGTGACAGGAAGTGACAGCGTGTTGGAGCGACCGGAACAGACTCCAGTTTTGACCGTTTTAATTTAAATGTTGAAAATATCAAATATTCCTATCACATCTGTCTAAAGGTTTATTTATTTTGTAACACTTCAGATGAGGGAACATGTATTTATAAACTCATCACTTCCTAATTCACGGTTAATAATCATCATTTACAGTGTTGATCACAGTCAACTCTTAGTTACTATTCTTAGGTAGAATGTGAGAGTGTACGATTACGATAACAGGCTAATACGCTGGTAATAATCATAGAAAATACATACTTCATTCTTGTTGGTCTTAAAAACATCCAAATATCTCCGTTGTGCTTGTCCGTAATCATTTGAAGCTTTTACAGGAAGAATTGTAACATAAAAATATAAACAAATCTATGTTTTACACTCGTGTGTGGCAGACGTTTGAAAAATTACACCGGAAGGACTGTTGTAAATATCGTCTACAGTATAGTTTTTTTGGAGGAAGTTTATTAGAGAAAGATTTTAAAAAATAGGTCAAAAAGTGGCACCATTTGGTTATTAAAGATTTTAAAAGTTTGTATAATGGAATATGATTACTTACCCACGAGTAAGTAGGAGTGTAAATACTCTGTAAGTGATTATTATTAACAGTGAATTAGGAAGTCATTCGCTTATAAATAGATGTTCCCTAATCTGAAGCGTTACAGAATAAATCATCAGTGTGTAAACAGGAATAGTTGATCTTGTTGACTCGCTCTGAGAGATGCACAACTCTTTCATATTTATCAGCGTAACTAGCTCGGCTGTTCGCGAACGCGCAAAGTCGCCAAGTCGGCATAAACGGCAGAGGAAACTCCGTGTGTGTGTGTGTGTGTGTGTGTGTGTGTGAGTGCAACACACACCGTCCTACAGTGGTGCAGAAGTGTGTCATTAATTATGGATGGTGAAATCCCTCTGATGATTCCCCACGATAGACCGCCACGCTCTCATTACAAACCAGAGGCTCATGGGACACAAAGTCTTCTCACAGAACTTCAATGAATGAGTCGAATGCTAAGTGGATAATGGCGGCGCAGATGTAGCCGGAAACCATAGTTTTGTTGATCTCTCGTGGAGCTGTTGCCGTTGTGAGCTGATAATGGAGGATCTGTTTACGGATACTTATTTTTGACTGCTATGTTTACATGTTGTAAATTGTAATATTGTTGTTTTTAGCGAGAAAAACTCAGTGGAAACTAAGGCACATGCTAATGTACGCTTCATGCTAATGTAAGGTTTCCATAAGCCTTAGCTATGTGAAGAATCTTAAATAAACCAATAATTAATAATTGAAGTTATTGTTTTCTCACATGCTTTCATGAAGAGATTTAAAAAAAAGGAAAGTTTTGATGTTAAAATATTTATCAAATGCGATATTAACCATATAACTTTAAGATTTATTCACTAACTTACTTTAATTTATTGTTATACAGTGCCTTGCGAAAGTATTCGGCCCCCTTGAACCTTTCAACATTTCGCCACATTTCAGGTTTCAAACATAAAGATATAAAATTTTAATTTTTTGTCAAGAATCAACAACAAGTGGGACACAATCGTGAAGTGGAACGAAAATTATTGGATAATTTAAATAAAAAAAAATAATAAAAAACTGAAAAGTGGGGCGTGCAATATTATTCGGCCCCCTTGCGCTAATACTTTGTAGCGCCACCTTTTGCTGCAATTCCAGCTGCAAGTCTCTTGGGGTATGTCTCTATCAGTTTTGCACATCGAGAGACTGGAATTCTTGCCCATTCTTCCTTGCAAAACAGCTGGAGCTCAGTGAGGTTGGATGGAGAGCGTTTGTGAACAGCAGTCTTCAGCTCTTTCCACAGATTCTCGATTGGATTCAGGTCTGGACTTTGACTTGGCCATTCTAACACCTGGATACGTCTATTTGTGAACCATTCCATTGTAGATTTGGCTTTATGTTTTGGATCATTGTCCTGTTGGAAGATAAATCTCCGTCCCAGTCTCAGGTCTTTTGCAGACTCCAACAGGTTTTCTTCCAGAATGGTCCTGTATTTGGCTCCATCCATCTTCCCTTCAATTTTAGCCATCTTCCCTGTCCCTGCTGAAGAAAAGCAGGCCCAAACCATGATGCTGCCACCACCATGTTTGACAGTGGGGATGGTGTGTTCAGGGTGATGAGCTGTGTTGC
The DNA here is from genome assembly GCF_982586985.1 of Callionymus lyra. Taxonomy (NCBI): domain Eukaryota; kingdom Metazoa; phylum Chordata; class Actinopteri; order Syngnathiformes; family Callionymidae; genus Callionymus; species Callionymus lyra. The sequence continues at coordinate 19,851,016 of NC_141820.1, forward strand.
TTTTACGCCAAACATATCGTTTTGCATTGTGGCCAAAAAGTTCGATTTTGGTTTCATCTGACCAGAGCACCTTCTTCCACATGTTTGGTGTGTCTCCCAGGTGGCTTGTGGCAAACTTTAAACGAGACTTTTTATGGATATCTTTGAGAAATGGCTTTCTTCTTGCCACTCTTCCATAAAGGCCAGATTTGTGCAGTGCACGACTGATTGTTGTCCTATGGACAGACTCTCCCACCTCAGCTGTAGTTATCTGCAGTTCATCCAGAGTGATCATGGGCCTCTTGGCTGCATCTCTGATCAGTCTTCTCCTTGTTTGAGATGAAAGTTTGGAGGGACGGCCGGGTCTTGGTAGATTTGCAGTGGTCTGATACTCCTTCCATTTCAATATAATTGCTTGCACAGTGCTCCTTGAGATGTTTAAAGCTTGGGAAATCTTTTTGTATCCAAATCCGGCTTTAAACTTCTCCACAACAGTATCTCGGACCTGCCTGGTGTGTTCCTTTGTCTTCATGGTTCTCTCTGCGCTTTAAACAGAACCCTGAGACTATCAAAGAGCAGGTGCATTTATACGGAGACTTGATTACACACAGGTGCATTCTATTTATCATCATCAGTCATTTAGGACAACATTGGATCATTCAAAGATCCTCACTGAACTTCTGGAGTGAGTTTGCTGCACTGAAAGTAAAGGGGCCGAATAATATTGCACGCCCCACTTTTCAGTTTTTTATTTGTTAAAAAAGTTTAAATTATCCAATAAATTTCGTTCCACTTCACGATTGTGTCCCACTTGTTGTTGATTCATGACAAAAAATTAAAATTTTATATCTTTATGTTTGAAGCCTGAAATGTGGCGAAATGTTGAAAGGTTCAAGGGGGCCGAATACTTTCGCAAGGCACTGTAAATACTGTGTATTGCTCTTTTTTTTACAGAAGGTTTTTCTGTTGTAACCTCCAACCCATACTAAACCATATTCAGTCCAAATATAATAGTGTATTTTATCCCCTTATCATGACGTTTGCATCTTTCATGGTGAAAAAAAAACGGTTCGTTCAGCACCAAAGAGCTGGTTTGAACAACTCGACCATTAGAAAGTCACCATTTTCCTCCTGCTCCCCCTGGAAGAATATCGTTGAACTTCACACATCGGTACGTCTTTTTCATATCCCCGGGATCCCTCAGTGAGGGGTCGTTTATTTCTGTTGCTCTATCAAACATACACTCCACAGAGGTCATGTTTTTCTACCGCTTTGGTTTGTTTTTAACAGCACAAGAAAAGGAGTTGATTTTCATGAATTTCAGGATTTTGGAAAGTTCAGGAATTCCGTTAAGGTTATTGTAAATGCTTAGATTTTGGTAGTGCTCCAGGGTTCTGCTTGAATGTTATTCTTGAGTTATTCATAGATTCACTGACTAAAGATGTTTTTAAAGAATAAACTTGATCAAATAGAAAGAAGAAAAAAAACGTTGAAATGTTTTTGCTTTGCTTTGATTAAAAAAAAACTCTTCCACAATTCCATTCAGATTCAACCTTTTTATTTGTTTTAGTCATGGTCTTGTTATTTTCACTATCATGGGTAATTTCTCAGTGCTTTACTTTCATGATGAGCCACTCTGGACATTAGTTACTATGGCAACACCATCACAAGAGCAGGAATCAGAGGGAAAAACCTGGACGTGCTGGAAAGAGAAGGTTGAAAGGAAGCCCGGAGTAAAGCACCTGAGTCAGGTTTGTTCTTCTCTTCCTGGAATAGTTTCAGTGAGGCAGGGTCTGGCTTTGGTTCACTGATGGACTGTTGGATCAAAAATGGTTCAATACCTAGTTGGAGTGCAAAGAAAGAGGCCGGCTGATCTCATGTTGCTTAGAAGAAAAGTCAAATACTTTCAGGTTAGCATGATAATGTTGGTTCTTTTACTACTTTTTAATGAATTAAAAAACAATATATCACATAACTATGTGGACTAATGCAGATATACTGAGTTGTCTTTTTTTAATTGTTCTCCGTTGTTTAGCAATATTTAGCAACTTGTAATAACGTTTATTAAACTTTCTGTCAAATCCTGTGATAAAGCATTAGTGTTGCTCTGTTTTATATTTTTATTCACAATCTCTGTTGCTCTTGCAATGTTTCTTTTTTTTTATTTCTAAAATCTTCTTTTTTCTTCCCACAATGTGTCAATGTCTGTGCAATTTATTTTTTGGAAACCATTGTTTTTTTAAAATTTACCTGGACATTTAAATTGTATTGTTATTTTTAAATTCACAATTTGACATGACATGACATTTACAAGGTGGTGAATCTCACCACAGATCAAGTTTAACTTCCAAAAGGAACAAAATCTGTAATTTATCTCATTAAAATGGTTTGAATGATCCCATCTACTCTCTGTGTTGGCCCTTAAAGAAACATTTTCTAGTAATAAACACTTAGTCTTACAAGGTCATACGTAAAACTTGGAGAATTAAAAAATTAAATAATTTATATGCTTATTTAATTTTTTAATTGGAAATAACTTCTTGTACTGGATATATTAATTCATGTAAAAATGGGTCAAAAATTTATTTTTAATTTTAATTGAGACTCTTATTAGATACGTTGGTTTAGCTACTGTTAATTAAATAGTTTTTCTTATTATTGGATTTACTCTTTAAATATAATGTATGTGTTATCAGTTAATCTTTTTAATTTAATGTATTTCCCATTGTAAGTAAAGGTTTTTTTTAATCATTAAAAAATATCCTTTTCGAAGGTGTACAAAAATAAATATAATTGGTTTGACTAACCAGGTTCATCTGATCCTTCCTCACTTCACATTATCGCTACAATGGTGTCCAAACATGACAAGCAGCTAACGTGCTCTGAACGAAACACAACAACATCCCTCCAGCTTCCTGTCCTGCTGCGTCTCCCCAGAGAATCCACACAGGAAGAGAAGAAATCATGTGACAACCATTGGGCCAACAGGCAGCTGTCAGCGCTGCAACATTCAGAATTAAATCAGAGTCAACAGGGCTAACACACTGACACACACACACACACACACACACACACACACACACACACACACACACACACACTGGCACATCAGCCAGTCATTTCCGCTCCTGCCGAGTGAGTTAATTGGGAATTAAAATCATTTATTAGAGCAGATCTGGTTACAGCCTCGGTAACAAGTGAGCAAACAAGCTTCTTTTTGGTTCCATTGTGGATCCGCAGCTGTCGACCTCCATCACTATCAAGCAGGCGTTTGATAGGTTGAAGCCTGATAGGTGGGAAACAAAGGTCAAATGCAGATTGGATGAGTCTGTCACGAGGCCCGTCTGCTTATCAAAGAGCATCCGAGGAGGTTCATCCGTGGTTCTCTGCTCAGCAGTCGTACGACCGTCTCTTATCGATATCACCTCGTGAGCCAGAGACGTCCGACAGAACCAGAATTGTAATGAAGACGCAGCAGATTCTCCGTGTCGCTCGTTCTGATGTCAGAGTCGCTCGTCGTCAGGCGTGTTGACAACAAGTGACCCGAGCTGTTTTTAAACTCACCACTGGCTAGTTAACGGGTCTCACCGAGCAGCAGAACTAAGGGTTGTTTCAAGTACTAAATGCACAATAATGAAGAATTTAAATCAGATCATCTGACTTGTGTTTAATCAACGACATAGATGGATGGATTAATAAAGTTTATCTTTCTATCTGTGTTGTTGATGCTGAGTAAACTGCCTCTTGTTAACTGGCTATTGCTGAACACGTAGCTTATGGTGCTGTGTATTGGCAGGAATACGACAATTGTCATGATACATAGGCAACCTAAGAATACATTGTAAATGATTGTGATACTGTAGGAACAAGGTTATAACTCTACAAAAAAAAGCCCAAACATCAGATTTTAAAGCTGCTCGAAGCAACTGTATCCTCTCGCCCTCAGTCATCGGGTTTTGCGAAGGATTTTATCGCTCCTTTAGCTGCCGAGGATATAATGACTCCTGCCATCTAGTGGCAAGAAGTTTTATTGAAATACAAAATGAAGAAAACCCTGTGAATATTTTTTGAACACACTCTATTTGTAAGAAATCCTTTCAAAGTTTTGCCCTTTTTTTAAAAATGGCAACAGAGATGTCAAATGACAGACCAGTATTTTGCAAATTCTTTAAAAATCTCTTACTTCAGAATGAGGGGTGGGAATGTCTAAATGTCTTAAGGTTGCTACGATACATAATTTCGTTAAAAAAGAAAAAGGCCTTCGTTAATAACTGTACTCAAAAGCAAGGACAAAATTGGAAAAAAGGATATATATTCCATGTAAGTATATTAAATTTATTTAAAATATACCTTAAAGAAATATATGTGGAGTTTAAGTAGTAATACATGTTACTAAATAAGTACAATATAACATTGTAAACGGTGTGTTGACAGTTAAACAGTAGACAATGTCACTTCTTTCTACCAAAGACAATCTTATATTTTGATATCTATTTATTGGTTTATCGTTCCATCTCTTGGTGCCGTTCTGTTGTTAACGTGGCCATAGTTAAGTTGGTAAATGTTTTTGACTCGGAAAAGAGTAACTGCAATGTCATTAAGTCCCAGTGGCGCAATTGCCAGTTATAGCTTGTACTTATTTGTTTTAAAAAAAGATTACGTCAATTTCTCTTCCTGGTAGCTTCAAACTTCTGGTCACGTGGACACTCGACAAGACTCTTATAGTGTTTCATATTGTTGCTTAAATAGTTCTATCATAAGTTTTTTCCCAGATAAAATAAAAGCAATAGAAGCTTGTTCACATTAACTGTACCTGCAGTAGTGGACCATTTATCACGCTAACGACAATGCTAATATTAAATCTAATGCTAGTGTTTCATCTGACATTGTTGACTAAAGCAAAACTCTTTAGTTGGTGTCAGCAGTTACGAAAGAGGCTGAAAATACGTCTGTGTATCGAGCATTCACAAAAGTGTGTGTTTGTGTCGAAACAAATGATCTTTATTTCAGTTAAACACTCACAACAACAACGGTCTCTTTCAGTAGCGCTGCTATTTTGGACACAGTTTAAGACTTTGTGTGTGTGTTTTTACTCGCGTGCGTTCTTTCGACAACCTTGTCTTTCTACAATCGGCTTCGACGATGGACTCGGTGAGAGAAGAGCCGTGTGTTTGCGGCAGAAAGGCACAGTTGTTTTGCAGTGTTTTCTGGGTCATCCGTGTCCAACGCCTCGGGGCCATGTCAGCCGCCGCTCGCAGACTCACAGAAGAACTTCTGTTGGCATGAATAACAATTAGAAACTTAAGTGGCGGTTCAAGAAGAGACGGAACCGTCTGGACCCAGTGCATCTTCTGAGGGTTCAACGACACGCCCGAGGACATGAAGCACCAGTCGGACGTTAGCGTCTGAAGAGACGAAGATGGTGATTGGTCGTTTTGTTCCTCTGGTCTCTAGTAGAGGATCATTGAAATGAGAAACAGGATTACTGGGCGACCATTTCTTTAGGATGAAAAAAAAGTTTTATTTAGTATTGAGTATCAACCGCTGCTAGCGGAGATGCTAATGCTACAACAGATTGGCCCCTGCAGGCAGAGATGATCTATTTCCAAAATGGGATTTTTGGATAGTAACCAGGGGGTCTTTCAGCTGTTTTCTCTGAAAGTCTTTAATCCAAATTGAATTAATATTTTTCTTGATTATTGTACTATGATCTTTTTTGCACGTCTCACTGTATATTCAGAGCATTTTTGTCAAATGATGTGTTTTTGTCAATGATTGTAACAATGCGATCAAAGCAGTGCAAACGACATATTTTGATGGGATGATCTTTATTCCTTAACCATTTGAGGTTAAGAAAAGATTGAGCTCACCTTAATACTTGGACATCATAGGAGGGGCAAAGAGTGTCTAAAGTGGCAAATAAAGTTGAAAGATACAGATGGTAACACTTGACACTACCTACCTCTATTTTTGAGTGGTGGAGTTGTTGGGAAGTTGATAAAACATTCCTTCATTTTCTGCCACTTGTTTCCTGTTGGGTGGTGGGGGGGGGGGGGTCTGAAGCCTATCCCAGCTTCTTTTGGTGCAAGGCGGGGACACCCTGGACAGGACGCACACAAACGTTCACACACACACTCATATCTACAGACAATTTCCCCAAATTCACAATCAACCTCCGTATGTTCTTGGACTCTGGGAGGAAACCTGAGTTCTCATCTAGAAATCTAATGTAATAGTCAAATTATAGAATGTACTCAAGCCCCACCCAATGGAGATGAAATCTTGTTTTATGTAACCACACCCTAATCTGCTGTGATTGGTCAAGCATCGAGGTGTGTCATTAATCCCGGAAGTCTTCACCATCAAGAGATTCGTTGTGTAAACAAAGCGGGCGGGATTACAGCTGGCTGCAGGAGGAGTGAAGATCTTAATTGCATCATAATGGACTCCGCTCTTATAACCTCTCGTTCGCCGAGATTTCAGATTGGGGAGAAATTTATAAAGTAATAGCTTCAAACTGCATCTTGGAGAGGAAGACGTCAACATTTGAAACATGTAGTGTTTCTGAGTAAGTCACTAGAGCTGGAGTTGAACATGAGTTTAATTCAAACGCCTCAAACGCATGTCTTTGGGGCGAAGTCTGAAGCAAAGTCACATGACAGGAGCTGAACTCCAAAGGGCGCCTCGTATTTCGACCTGTCCATGATGAATTCCAATTCTGTGGATGGCGGAGAAAATGAGCGTTTTCACCAATATTGGATCAGAGGGGAGTCAGCGTCTGCAGCCGGATCTGTAGTCCAGACGCCAGCTCTCCTCCCTCCAGGGACGCCATGTGACGGTGGAACAACAGATCGAACACCTTCTCTCTGCTTCTCTTCCATAAGTACGACTGTTTTATTGGTACTTTTGAATTCTGTTGTGCTCACAAGAAAGTCTAGTAATAGAAAAATAAATCTTAAAACGTTTCTGTTACTATTAACTATGATTTAAAGTGATTTTTGATCAGTTTTTTATAATTAAAAATAAAAAAGTATTTGAAATATTGAACCTGGTATGAAACAATGTACAAATAAATAAAACATATATATATACTGTATGACCAGGAAAATAAGCTCAAACTCACATTACTATGATCAACTAAATAAACACAGTATTTAAATTTAAATATCTTGATGTGAAAACAACCTCAGTTCTTAATTCTAAACCAAATAGTTTCCCAATTCCAGGAGAGCACAAACAGAAGATAATGACATAATAACAACTTAGAGTTTTTTAACGCCTTTACATTTTTGCAAGGTGCTTGTTCACAGCATTTCTCCCATAATATAACTTTAAATTAATACTTATAACGTGGAATATTTTGAAACACATTCAACTGTCTTCAGCCTAAATAAATAGTTAGATTAGCCACAAAACAATGAGAACTTGAAGAAACATAATGTATATATTTAACACAAGCAGTAGAAAATGTTCACAGACATTAGGCTTGTCTTGAATCATCTCTATTATCGTTGGCTATTTATAAAATCTGTCACCAGTGTTGAGGAAAAGTAATGTCTTTGCCAAGAACAAGAGGAGACTCAACAAAACAATGAATCACTGGTGATCGATCACTCTTAGTCATCTGTTTTCTTTATGTATCATTTATTTCTCCTCAACAACAGCCATGTTGAAGCTGATAGTAAGACAACTGCCCACGTCTCACACAGTAATTGACCTCGTGACCCCGAAGCGAGAGACGTGAGTCAGAGGGAAACCAAAGAAAGAGGAAGTTCCTCCGACCTCTCGTCATACGGAGCCATTTGTCTGAATGTTCATCTTCCTGCAGTCGTGTGAAATATATGAGCTTGAGCTGCACCGTATATCCTGTGATTCATGACCCAGATAAGAGCTTCCAACATTTACATTTAGCAAAGGGAGGCGGAGGTCGACTGGAGTAGGTAGAGATCTACGAGTGTTATTTATAGCTTGTTGACTATTTAAGGTGGAGGGTTCCTCTGTTTCTTGTTTTTCATTTGTTTTCCTTATCGCCCGGTCATGTCTACGGACTCTGCTTTGTGTTACTTATCCTGAGATAAGGACAGTGGTAGGAACAAAAGGTTAAATCATCCACAAAACAATTTTAAATAAAAATAAAAATACTCTATATATTCAAACACAACACATACAATGAGTTGCGTTAAAGTTCAAGAAAAGGATAAATCAAAAGAGATACTAAAATGTCATTTATCTCAAATTAACTTTGAACTGGGGAGTTATTAATCAGGATTAAAAATTGTAATCGATCAAAAACCCTAGTATTAATCATTATTTGTTGATATTTCTTGTTATCATGTATAGAGAATTTTGAACTTTTCATGATTAATTGCACTGTATTTTGTTTATATTAATGCAATTGTAAGTATGTACTGTATATATATGTTTCTAAAAGTGGAATTTACATTTAAAGGAATATGCAGTAAAAATCTAAAAGTTCAAAGTGATTCATACAATATATATATATATATATATATATATATATATATATATATAAAATATATTATTAATGAGAATTATATTCAAATGGAAACTTGCCTTTTTGTATATATGACTATAAACCATTTTAAATCTTATACATTTACAAGAACTGGAATACACTGTTTATATTGTGTTATTGTGACAACCCTATTTCTGATGATCTAGAATATAAACATTTTTTTGGTCTAATTTAAAAAAAATCCATCTTTATTGATAACACAAACAAATGTGTTTTCAGGCCTTTGGGTCACATTGACCCAGAGATAACACAAGGGTTAAAAAGTCACAAGAAAGGTCAAAATTCTACAATCGTGATGATATTTCTTTACACCTAACACTTTAGACCAATCGTTTAGAGTTGTTGTTGCCACAGCGTGATCACAACATCTGCTCTGAATGTTGTTATTTCTACCTTCCATCTTTTTTTTATGTTGCAGACAAGTGAAGTTAAAACTAATACCAGTTTCTATTCACAGCAAAGAAATAATGAGCTCGGGGTTTGGAGACTCTCCGCTGTCCTCGGCAGCAGAAAAAAGAGAATATATTGTCATATTGCCGTCATTAAACAAGTGGGTTTCCGAGCGCAGGGTAAACATCCTCCGCCAGATTCTGCGTCGTAATTGTGAATAGATGGTGATAATCTCGGGCCTGATGGATGCTGCTGATGTCCGAGCCTGCAGATGAAAGTGAATCAATGATGGTGTTTTATGACGGCAATAATCTCCCGTCCATGTCTGCGCCGCGACCTCTCCAGCCAAATATATGAGCTGGTTCGGGGACGAATGCTTTTCCTCTCCTTCTCTTGGAAAAGATTCCCATGCTGACCTAAAAAAAAAAGAAATCTCTTATTTTCGCCTCTCTGCCACCCCATCCCAGATACTTGATGAATAATGTATCGTGCGAACATCTTTGCCGGAATATTTCTGTCTCTCAGTGGCTTCAAGTATTGGAGTCCGCTCTGTTAGACTAAGTGCTTTTTTTTAGGAGAATGTGAAGATGTCTAAATATTGTATCTCCACTCCTTCAGTCCTTCACCGTCTGGCCTCATTTCGCAGTCGCAAGTTTGTGTTCGTGACAATTATTTTGGTTACACACACGAGAAACTCTTTTACACAAGAACTACGATTGACAAACCCTAATCTAAGTAAAGAGGACACTTTACGGGTAACAGTACTAACTATAAAGTGTCAATCATCAGCGATCCATTACTGTGGACGTCAATAATATAATTTGATTTATATAGACGAGAATGTATCGTCTTTTCGAGTCTCAAAGCCTCAGCTTTGTGAAAGATGAAGAAGAAAACGAATTATGGTGTCAGGACGTCTTCTACGCTGTACAACTGGTTTAATCATGACACACTTATTATTATTTACACTGGGAGCTTCTAATAAGAACCACTGTTTTCAGGACACGCTCTTACATAACGACGCTCGACACAAACACACAACTGCAGAACTCACAGCATGTTCTCCTCTAAGCTTAAACGGATGCTGGCCAACAGAAAACTTTCCCTGGAGTGTCTTGATTAAAAAAAACTAGATGGTACAGTCTCAATAAAATCGTTTGGCTCTTTATTTTTTCGGAAAAATCAATGCTTTGAGACTCGAAGAGACATTTTACTACATTTTAGACTAAATAAATAAAGTTGTGTACTTTGAATTCAATACACAAATGGAATCACTGATTTCCGGGATCGTGTTCTACGCTATGTTTTTTTCTGAATCTGGTTGCTGTAAAATCTACACCATTGTACGTGTGTTCACCGACGTTCTTTGCAGATATCCCGGATTGTGTACTGACACTAAAACAGTCAATATCAAATAAAAAAGATGGCCGACACAATGGTTACAGAGAAATAAATGTGAGCTACACGTTAGCGCCAGTAAGACCCGTAGAATATGTAAGAAGTCAATAATGCACATAATAAGCACCGTTTAGCAGCCTTAGGAAAGAAATGGTCCGACACACCATTACATGGGTAATGACAGAGGTGCGCAGGGAATATTATTCGTTACAGTAAAGCTTAGAAAAAAAATAGCTTGAAAAAAAACCTTTAAAATCATGAAGACATTATAAAGTGTTATTATAACCATCATAGAAATAGCTAAAAATGTTATTTCATTGTATGTTTGTTTGTTTTTTATTTTACATACACTTGGTAACAAAAAGATAAAGAAAAAAAAGAAAAAAATCATCCATTACCTTTGAAGTTGTTTTACAGGAACTGAAATAAAGGAGAAACAAAAATAAATAAAGTAAATATATATATATGTATACGTGAGTTAGTAGTAAAGAACAAAAAACAAGTTATGCATCCACAGAGAGGGAAATGTCATTGAATTTATCAGGAAAACAACTTTAAATGAATGTGATTCTCTGTTAATGTGGAATCAAACTGTGTAAAGAAAACAAATCAATCAATCAAAGAAATTTAAAGTCACGCATCAAGTGTCATCTGACTTCAAGTTTGGACTTTTGTAAATGCGTTTATTGAAAAATACACTGAAAAATTACGCCTGGATCATTAAATGAAATATGAATCTACTATAAATCCACTCGTTGTGTAATATTGACTTAATAACTTAATAATAAACATGTTGGTGTTCCAGTATCAGTCCAGTAAAACCTTCAGAGGTTCACCGCTGACACTTGAACGTCCTCGTGAGAGTCGTTCCGTCTTCAATAACACTCGGAGACGATCAAGAAAACAAGTCAGAGCTGCCTCGTGGAAGACAAACGTCTCCTCGGTGCCGCCGGAGACAAAAGAGTTATTGACAGACATACGAGGCGCCCGCAGGCAGACGCACGCCACGAGCAGGAAGCCTCTGGCAGCCATCTGCTTTTCACAACCGACGTATCCGACGCCGCCGCCTCCGAGAGGCGACGAAAAAAACCTTCCGACCGCGTCCACGAGAGAGAGAGACACGGAACCTCGTTCTGGTCGGTTGAATAAATCGCGACCTCATGGGACGTCCTTCCTGCTCGACGCCCACGCTCGTGTTGTCTATCCTCCCAGCCATTTAAGAAAAAACAAAGACATCCACCTTTTGGAGTCGAGCTATTTCCATGGCAACCACTTCCTGGCCAAACGCCTCCTGAAGGCAGCGAGCTATTCTCTTCTCGACAGCAATTAAATAATAAAGTGGTGAATACTCATCACGATACAAGCATCAGTGTGTCGACAGTTTGTTGCTTCTGAGCTGATAGTAAAGAAGATATTATTTGTGGTTTTTCTTTAAATATGTCAACCTGAGCTTCTTCGACTCGGACTCTTCAAACTCTTTGTCCGTTTTTGTGTTTATCGTGGATCATCTCACTGAAACTACCTTCGATGTTGTGTCTTCATCGATGATGTCCTTCAGCTGGACTCAGCACCGGACGGTTTCAAACTCAAGGACCTGAAGAGTGACTAGAAATGTCGCCGACGATGATTCTAGAGCGGAGCTCTTTCATCGTAGTTTACTGTGTGTTTCATTCAGCGTTTGATGGATTGATACAATAGGCAGTTATATTTACTCAGGGGCCACTTTATTTTCTGCTGTCTTCACAAGAGGATGTGACAGAAAAAATGGAAAAGGTCTCCTGAACGGAGGACAAAAAAAAAACAACTCTTGTGTGTTTATATTCATGAGATTATAGATAAGAGCTTAACATTTTCATTTTACTTTAAATGTTACTATATTCATTTTATTGAGTGGCCGAACTTTTTAAAATCGAGAAGCTCTCTGGTGTATTTTAGAGCCATTTCTGAGCAAATGAACAAACTAACAACCAATATTTATCATCGCTACATTTTACAGCTGAGAAAATAAAAAATGACTTTGACAGTTAGCAATGGCAATAACAGAAATGAGTGTGGTTTTATTCTTCAGTCTTTAACACTCATTAAAGTAGTCAACAATCATGTTCTGAAGATAGATTTGTTGTAATTCTCTCTGAATAAGTTACATGTTGCATGTTGTCTACGTCTAGCGTACACTACCCAGTAAGTCAAGTGCGCTGCTCCGTCGCTCCGGCCATGTACTACTATCTAATCCATGATGCTGTCTATTGTGTTATGTTTTTTCTACGATTTCGGGTTTTTTTTTTTAGAGCGCCCCCCTCTGGATACGTATATGTACACGCAGATGTATTTTGAGGGTACAAATTTAAATGTAAAGCTAATATTTTATGACAATTTCAAGTAAACGATCCAGCTTGACTGTTTCAGTACGGGGGTATTGATATAGACAAAAAAAAAGGGGAAAATTTGTCATGTTCCACTTTCCTTCTAGTTTTATTTTTTTCTCTCACTTCCTGATCTCTTCTTCTCAATTTTCCTGCGTTGACTAATGGCACACATCTGGACCTCAGCCACATCAAAGATGTTCCTGGGCTGGTTTGTAGTCGTTTCTCATGTTCTCTACTCTGGAATATTCTTGTTGGACTTCTTGTATTTTTGCCTTCATGCCCAGTGTGTCCGACTGCTTTCATTTGTTTATGTTTATTAGCAAATGTTTTCATATTCATGCTGTTTTCTGTTTCCCAGGATCCCTGCTGTTTCCTATTGTTTCCTGTTTTATTCCACGGTGTGGTGGACGCTTTGGCTTTTGGACTTAACCGTTACTCAATTGTTTTGTATTCCTCTTCAATACAGTATGTAGTCTTGGAACAAATGGTAGAGGTCGTATTTAGAATTTCAATGGCAATGGATACAAACATTAAATCCATTATTTCTCCAACATGAATAGGACATGAATGAAGGACCACATGTGACCTTCATGTCTCACTGTGACCAGGTCTGGATTGAACATCAACGTAAATAACAGAAACAACATAACAAGCATCTAGAGAGAGACACACAGCGTAACGCAAGCCATATTTTTTTCAGCTAATGTTGTGTTGGCTTGAGACCACTTGTCTCGATCAAAGAGACGCGATGTTTGCCAGACTTTTGGTCAGCGTTACGTTTTACGTTTAATTCCCACAAGTGAGGAAAACAGTTGTTGTTGTCAGACACGGTAGCAAAGAAACAAAACATTCTATTTTTCAACAAGGTAAGGAAGGAGAAGGTAAAGGAACAAAAAAAGGAGCTCCCTGTAGATACAGTATATCAGTGAATCTTCAACATGTTTTTGTCCTGGACTGGGAGATGAGGACGATAATAGGACAATACATTTGACATTTTCTCAGTCAGATCTAAGAAACAAGAATTACTGTCATTATGTCTTTATGTGGATCTGAGAGTGACGATCTTGGGTTTTATGCTGTGTTTCCGCTTGTGTTCCTGACTTCAAACGGAGATGTTCAAAGTCTGCCAGTCTTGGATGTAATTCCCACATCACAGCGTCTGAAGTTCAAGTTTTCTTTCATGCAAAGAGAATATGTTTAAAAGTCAA